>NW_003852406.1:32264958-32404440 GCF_000181295.1 Otolemur garnettii
GGGCTGGATTCGAACCCGCCACCTTAGGTGTATGTGGCTGGCACCTTAGCCACTTGAGCCACAGGTGCTGAGCCGTGGCACATTTCTGAAACTGATCAAAGCTATCTATGACAAACCCACAGCTAATATTTTACTGAATGGAGTAAAATTGAAAGCTTTTCATCTTAGAACTGGAACCAGACAAGGTTGTCCTCTGTCACCATTACTATTCAACATAGTGCTGGAAGTTCCAGCCAATACAATTTGGCAAGACAAGGAAATAAAGGGCATCCAAATGGGAGCAGAGGAGGTCAAACACTCCCTTTTTGCTGATGATATGATCATATACTTAGAGAACCCCAGAGACTCAACTACAAGCCTCCTGGAAGTCATCAAAAAATTCAGTAATGTCTCAGGATATAAAATCAATGTCCACAAGTCAGTTGCCTTTGTATATGCCAATAACAGCCAAGATGAGAGACTAATTAAGGACACAACTTCCTTCATCATAGCTTCAAAGATAATGAAATACCTAGGAATATACCTAATAAAGGAGGTGAAGGACCTCTATAAAGAATATTATGAAACCCTAAGAAGAGAAGTAGCAGAGGATATTAACAAATGGAAGAACATACCATGCTCATGGCTGGGAATAATCAACATTGTTAAAATGTCTATTCTTCCCAAAGCAATCTACCTATTCAATGCCATCCCTATTAAAATACCAACATCATACTTTCAAGATTTGGAAAAAATGATTCTGTGTTTTGTATGGAAACAGAAAAAACCTGTATAGCTAAGGCAATTCTTAGTCATAAAAACAAAGCCAGGGGCATCACCATTCTAGATTTTAGGCTGTACTACAAAGCCGTAGTGGTCAAGACAGCATGATACTGGCACAAAAATAGAGACATAGACATTTGAAATCAAATAGAAAACCAGGAAATGAAACTAACATCTTACAACCACCTAATCTTTCATAAACCAAACAAGAGCATAACTTGGGGGAAAGACTCCCTATTCAATAAATAGTGCTGAGAGAACTGGATATCCCCATGTAAAAGACTGAAACTGGGCCCACACCTTTCCTCACTCACAAAACTTGATTCAAGATGGATAAAGGACTTAAATTGTAGGCATGAAACAATAAAAGTCCTCAAAGAAAGCTTAGGAAAAACACTGGAAGATACTGGCCTGGGGAAAGACTTCATGAAGAAGACTGCCATGGCAATTGCAACAACAACAAAAATAAACAAATGGGACTTAATTAAGCTGAAAAGCTTCTGGACAGCTAAGGAGACAACAACTAAAGCAAATAGACAGCCTACACAATGGGAAAGAATATTTGCATATTTTGAATCAAACAAAAGCTTGATAACTAGGACCTATAGAGAACTCAAACTAATACATATGAAAAAAGCCAACAATCCCATATATCAATGGGCAAGAGACATGAATAGAACCTTCTCTAAAGAAGACAGATGAATGGTGAACAAACATATGAAAAAATGCTCATCATCCGTAATTATTAGAGAAATGCAAATCAAAACCACCCTGAGATACCATCTAACCCTAGCGAGAATGGCCCACATCACTAAATCTCCAAACTGCAGATGATGGCTTGGATGTGGAGAGAAGGGAACACTTTTACACTGCTGGTGGGACTGCAAACTAATACAACCTTTTTGGAAGGAAGTATGGAGAACCCTCAAAGAACTCAAGCTAGACTTCCCATTTGATCCTGCAATCCCATTCCTGGGCATCCACCCAGAAGGGAAAAAATCCTTTTATCATAAGGACACTTTCACTAGCTGTTTATCACAGCTCAATTTACAATCGCCAAAATGTGGAAACAGCCTAAATGCCCACCAACCCAGGAATGAATTAAGAAGCCGTGGTATATGTACACCATGGAATACTATTCAGCCATTAAAAAACATGGAGACTTTACAGCCTTTGTATTAACATGGATGGAAGTGGAACACATTATTCTTAGTAAAGCATTACAAGAATGGAGAAGTATGAATCCTATGTACTCAATTTTAATATGAGGACAATTATGACAAGGAGAGGGGTGAGCAGAGACAGGAAGAAGAAGGGTGGAGTGGGGAAGGGAGTAGCAAAGAGAGTGACGGAGGGAGGGAGGTGGGGTCTTGGTGTGTGTTACACCTTTTGGGGGCAAGACACGATTATAAGAGGGACTTTACCTAACAAATGCAATCAGTGAATCCCTAACAATAAATTTAAAAAAAAAATGGCAAAGCAGACTTTCTCCAAGGGGGGCCTGGTGACAGGTATGGGGATCACTGCAACAGAGTTTAACAGTGGGAGACAGAGATTTCACCCAACTCTGACTCCAGCAAGGGCAGTGAGGGTTTGTAACCAAGGAGCAGGGTCCGGTCAGTGGGTAGGTGTTTACTGAGAAGAAACCTCCAGGGCAAGGCACATTCTTGCTAGACTGGCTCAGCAGAATTTTTGCTGAAGGCTGGCTGTAGTGAAAGATATGGAGGGTGGTCAGATACCAAAGTTCTGACTTGGCAAGACTCTTCCTCAAACTGGATTTTACAGGGATGCAGAAGGAAGCCCAAGGTCAGGCCTAGTTAAGCAGGGGACTTAGAGGAGCCTGACTAAAACTTTTTGGTCACAGGAGAGAGGTTTTATCAACTAGAGATGGACATCTTGATGTCATCACCATGCAGGAATGAGGTGGTAGAGTCCAAAGTGTCTCCAAGGGTCGAGGCAGAGGGTGGGGTAAAGAAACGTAGGCCAAGGCCACACCCTGGGGATGCCAACCTGGGGGTGGGGGCTGGGCTAAAGAGGGGTTACCACTGCAGAGAGAGGCTGAAGATAGTGAGGACCCAGAGCAAGAGTGTTCCAAGATAAAGGGACTGGTGCGGATGGGATGAAGAGCGTTGATTCAGTGTGGCCTGGGCTAGAGCAGTGGCCGTGGGCCTGTATGAATGGTAGGCAGTGGGTGTGCACAGAGCTATCTGGCTGCAGGTGGACAGAGAGGATGGGAGCTTTGGGACCAGCAAAATCCTTGTGTTTGCTTGTTCCCCCCCTAAGTTGAAAGAGGTCTGATGCTGTTTAATAGAGCAGGAAATAGACAATAGGGAGGGGACTGTTAGAAACGTGTGTGGTGGGAAGAGGTTAGCTGATGGCACAGAGCCCTGTTGGGGGGTTGGGGACATGCTGAGATTCAGCACTTGTTACTCTGAAGTGGGAAGGTGGGAGGTGGAAGAACGGACGTGTGCACATTGGGAGGGAGAGGAGGGACTCAGGGAAGAGGTCTGGATTCCAACTGAGATTTCCATGTGGGTGGTGATGCTCCTTGGGGAGGGTTTGACAAATGTGGGTGAAGTGAAGCTGCCCTTGGGGGGCACAGTCAGCTTCTGGTGGTATGGCCCTGGGGTTAAGCAGAGGGTCTGGCTGTGTAGATGGGGGTGCAGATGAAGGTCCATCAGGATCTATATTCTCAGCATGGGTAAAAGCCCCAGGGGGCTGTGTGGAATGAGGAGTAAAGGGGATTGAGAATGGAGCCTTGGGGACGGGCACAGGAGAGAGTAGCTGAGGGTGCCACAGAAGCCAGGGGGAGGGAAGACAGTTTGAGAGGCAAGCAGTATGTGGTCATGTAAAGCTCAGTAAAACAGTTGGATAAAATAAAGGAAGAGTGTATTGGAGCCACTGGAGGTGATGGAGTGCTGCACACAGAGACAGTGTAGATGGCTGTGGTAGAAAACAAGACATTGCAGGCTGTATTGTGTCACTCAGCGAGTCTCCTGCCAAAGAATGTTGGGAATTCCAAGCCCTACACAATCGGTGCAGCCCCTCCTTGTCCTCATTTGGCAGAGCATCTAAAGAGAACGCTGCCCCATCCCTCCGTCTCCCGGTCCAGAGCAGAAGCTCATGCATGCCCTTCTCTGTCTCTTAGGCCGCATCCTGGACCTGAAGACCGGGACGGTCAAGAAGGAAGGGCAGCAGTCGTCCATGAGGATGTGCATGGGCTCCCGGCGCTCCTTCATCTGCAGGATGAGGTCTGTCCAGGTGGCAGCGTACAGGCCATCGCTGGGGCTGCTTTACTCCCTCCTGAACACCACTAAGAGCCTTGACCAGCTCTACTGAGGCCACACATGCTGACTCGGTTCCACCCAGTGACATCATCTTCGTGACGTCAGCATGGGAATATAAAAGGCTCCTTGGTCTGGGGAGGATCCCAGCCTTCTTCCTCCCATCCCAGTTTGACTCCCCACCATGTTCTCCCCATGCCTAATTCTGCCTCCCTTGTTCACGGTCCTTGACTTCCTCCATCCTCCAAGGCCCTTCTCCAAGCCAACCTGGTGAAAGTTCCCTAGCTCTCCACACTTATCTTCTCCTGTGACAACTCGTGTATTCCTAATTGTTGCTTGAAGTTCTGAGCTCAGATCCCTTGGCTCCTAGGGCAGAGGCCCTGACTTCTGCCTCTGTGGGAGTCTGCCATCTGGCAGGGAGCTGTGCACTATTGGGTGTGTGCAGCATTGTTGGAGAAACGCAGGATGACTGAACTTTAGGGTAATCGGGAGGTTAGCTATATCCTCAAAGAAAGGAGGCCTGGGATCTTAAATCCTCCAATCCAGCTCAGCATCCTGCTGGCATTAGCCCTGTAGTCCCAGAGGGAGGGATGGCATCAGCACCCGGCAACAAGGGGCAGGATGGAGAGTTGGGGTTGTCTGGGCCATGTGCTTGTTAAGCGGGGACAGAACACGCTACTGCTCATGTGTTTGTACATTCAGTTATTTGGGTATATGGCAAACATAAGGTGAGGCCCAGCTGTGCAGGGCGCACCTCAAGGGCAGGGGGGTCAGGGCGACATAAAGCAGACACAATCCCTGCCCCTATGAAGCTTCACTTCAGTGGGTGGGACGTGATTAACAAAAGCACCTGCTGACTCTGTGGGCCATCAGAAAGTGCCGTGGAGGCAAAATAAGACAGACTCAGGAGGAAGCAGAAAGCAGCAGGTGTCATTAATATAGGTTGGTTAGCGGAAGGCCTCCTGATGCAGTGACTTGAGCAGAGGCCTGGAGAAGGTACACAAATGAGGTGGGGGAATGTCTGGGCAGAGAGAGCACCAGCAGGTGCACAGGCCTTGAGGCAAGAGTGTTGTTGGTTTGGTCAAGGAATGATGAGGCATAACTGAGACCAGAAGCAGAGTGAGTGGGGAGCGCAGTGGGGGCGGGATGGTCAGAGACGAGGGCACAGTGGCAGGGGTTAGGTCATGTGGCTTTATAGTCTTCCACTTTCACTCTGAATGAGGATGGAAGTCACTGGAGTTGGTAAGGGTTACATGTCCCGAGTGTCACTTTATAAGATGTTGCTTTGCTGTTGTGTGGACGTAAACCTGTGGGGGAAGAAAAGTGAAGTGCGGCAGCTGCTGTGACAATCCTGTGAGGAATGTGGCAATAGTGACTGCAGGAAAGTGTGCTCAGAGCCAGGCTGTAGGCAGAGTGTGAAAGGGTCAAAGGGAAGCCTAGGAGTCTTGCCTGCCCAACAGGAGAAACGCAGTCACCACTTACTAAGAGAGTAAGGTTGCCAGAGGAGCTGGCTTGGGATCAAGGAGAATTCCCAGCATTTGACTCGAAATGCTTGACAGCTAGGTAGAGATGAGGAGGAGACAGGTGGAGATGTAATTCTGGAATCCCAGGGAGGGGGCAGGGCTGGAGATACAGACTTAGGGACTGACATCAGTAGGCTCGGTATCTAAAGCCTTCAGACAGATATGGGTGAGCTTACCTGGGAGGGTAGTATGGACAGAGGAGGGGCCAGAGGACTGAACCTGGGGATGCACCTGCTTCAGGTAACGGGTGGAACCAGCTCTTCTCAGTAGAGCCTGAGAAGGAGCCCCTAGGTGAGAGGGAAATAAGAGCACATAGAAGACACTTCTAGAAGGCAGGAGTGGGCAACTGCCGGAAACTACTATGGAGTTCTGAACATGAGGACCACAGAGGAACAGCCACCAGGTGCCAGAAACTACTACTGAGTCCTGACCATGAGGAACACAGAGGGACAGCCACCAGGCCAAAACCCTGGAGCTTCTGCCTCAGCATGTACTGTGGGAAATGTGACTTGCTGCTCAGACCTCTGTCAGGTGCCTTAAAGTTCCAGACAGTAGATGCTTTAAAATGAGTTCATGTTTTTCCTAATTCAAAATAATCTTTTAAAGCAACTGTACTTTTTAAACAAAATTTTAACGTGCAGTCTGGTTAGTCTCCTTCAGCTCACCACAGCTGCCTGTGTGGAGGGAATGCTTGTGTCCTGATGCCTTTTACTCCCTTTTAGAAGAAGTGGCCTTTTGGGGGTTGAGGGTAGCTGTTCTTTCCTTGGGGACAACTCCTCTCCACATTGAGCATCCAGAATTCTTCCAGAAGGCATGGACAAAATCTCCTCCACCCCCTGCCTCTGGTCATAGAATGGTGCTGCCACAACAGGTGTGCACGGCTGCATGTGACTTAGGGCTGAGTCCCCAGACTGCCTGTCTCCATCCTGCTCAGTGGCCGGGGCAAGCTGGGCAGCAGGGTGGTCAGAGTTACATGTGCTGAGTAACATTTTTTGAAAATTGTGGAGAGTAAACCTTCAGGGGAAGAAGAGGGTAGAGTGATGAGGCTGTCGTGGTGGTGTTCTTATCCAGCAGTGTCCACCCAGGGATAAAATGCTACCAGTTGATGCAGGCGGGCCCTGCAGGCTCCATCTTGAAGAGATTTGTGGACACAGTAAGTGCCCCTCCCAGCTTGGTGGGCATTTGGTAGAGTACCAGCAATATCAATTCTTAATCACAGCCTCTCAGCAATTCTCCTGTGAATAAGCTGATTGGCAGTATTGTGGTATACCATCTTTACTAGTGGCCTGTGATGCCATTATCATGGCCTCTTCAGCCAAATTCAGGCCATCCTCCCCCTGCCCTGGGGTCCTTCTAGGGCCTGTGTTTCAGGTTGCCTTTTGAAGCACCAGGCCCACATTACCTGGATTTACCTGAGAGCATAACTTTCTCCTCGAAATAAAGTGGCTTGGCTTTAGCAGAGCACTGGGCACAGTCTGACAGACAAGGCGGAGGGCCATGCCAGCATCCCTGGGCAGCAGTGTCATGGGTGGATCCTGGTGTGGAAACCATGCTGATGCTGGCAGCTGTCCAAGGTCTCTGAGCGTAATTGGACTCTTATCTTGGCTGTATTGAAAATTAAGACATTCGAGATGTTCCTTGTAATGTAGTTGGGCCTGGAAACACCACCAAAAGAATGGGTATATGTGCCAAGCAGCAGCCCAGGCCTGGCCATGGCCTGAGATACTGAGAGGTCACTGAGAAGGGAGGCAGGAGAGTCTTACCTGTGTGCAGAGGGATGCCTCATGCCCCTGGCCCCCAGAGAGGAGCCTGCAGAAAGACCTTGCCCTGCTGCCCCACTGGCATCCGCTAGCTGTCTAGTCATTCCCAGAATGTGAGAACAGTGTGAGGGAAGCAAGGAGCATTCCCACAGCTGCCATGCTAAGGCCTGAGGAGATGCTACTGTTCATCAGCTGGCAACATCTGTTTTGAGTTGGCGACTCTGTCACTGTCATCACCCACTTGTTTCCTGAAAGCCACCCAGTTCCACTAAAATAATCTACAAGATTGAGCATGGCCTAGTTTCTCCTAATTTCAGGTCTCTAGCTTCTGGGCTGGGCCCTGAAATGATTTTGGTGTGTATTTCAGAGTGGGCCACACTCAAAACTTCAAAGGCATACAAGCCTGCTTCTGCAATTTGGAGGGAAACTGGCTATCAGTCCCACCTGGGTAAACATGGAAGCGTCAAGGCTCATCTACTTGACTGCCACACTATGTTGTATCAACTTGCCTGTGTCTTCACTCACTCTAATACATGTATCAACTCTTAGGTGTGGAAATGCTCCTTTGGACCACCTTCCTCTAAGCAGAATAACCACCATGAGGAAAAGGTTCAGGTCAGTAGCTCTTTCTGATGTATATTTGGGGACTATGCTGGTAGGTGGCTTAAATACCCTAAGCTAAGTAACCCAGCTTGAAGAGAGTGCTGAGTGTAAGGAGGACCAAGAAGCCCACACATCAGGGCGGCAGTGGCTGAGATGAGAACAGAGAGGTGGGTGGAATTTATTTTGGACTTTCACACCATGTGGGAGGTGGGAAAACAGGAAGACGACAGCCGAGATTCAAAACCACAAGGCAAACAAGGGTATGTCGTAGCTTAGATGCCAAAGGAGTCATCGACACCCTTGCCTCACCCTTACATGATTAAAAACAGTTTCACAAATGTTCTTTCTTTAGGAATGGTCTTGGCCCTGTGAAAGAGGGAGAAGCCCAGTATGCCGTAGTCCACTGCACAGGCTACATCAAGGCCTGGCCTCCGGCAGGTGAGCGGATCTGCACGTGCACTCCAAGGCAGCCGGGTGCTACTCACACCCAGCTGTGGTGTCCTGTTAGCGATGTATTCTTATGAGAAGAGGCAGGAAAACATTCTTATTTTCTTTTGTCATTAGAACAAAATGATCTTTGTAATTGAGAAAACTCCTGCTACTTGAAACAAAGGTTTCTAAAAAGAGCCACTTCTGTGAAGGTGATTAAAGCCTTAGCAACTCATTTCTGGGTTCTGTTACCCAGAGTACTCAGCAAAGTGTGAGTGGCAATTTGAAGTGATAGTCGTATGTGAGTCGTTAGAGCAACACAAATCAAAATCACAACGAGTACCCCTTACACTGACTAGGATGGTTAAAATAAAAGACAGATAATAACAAGTGTTGTTGAGGACCCAGAGCACTTGGAACCCTCATACTGTTTTCCCAAGAGGCTTTATATACTATTCCACATTGTGGAAAACAGTTTGGCTGTTCCACAAAGTTACCATAGGATTCAGCAATTTTCACTCCTAGATATATACCCAAGAGAATTGAAAACATATATATATATATATGTTTGGACATATACATATATATGTCCAAAGAAATTTGTACATGAATATTCATAGCAGCCTTATTCATAATGGCCAAAAACTGGACTCAACTCAAATGTATACCAACAGGCAATGGACAAATGAAATATGTATATTCACATAATGAATTATTATTCAGCCATAAAAGTAAATGAAATATTGACACATGCTATAGTATGGATGACCATTGAAAGTATCATGCTAACTGAAAGAATCCAGACACAGAAGGCCACATATTATATGATTTTATTTATGTGAAATGTCCAGAATTGGTAAATCCATCAAGACAGAAGTGAGATTTGTGGTTTCTAGGTACTGCGGGGAGGGAAGTGGAGAATGACTGCCTGATGATGGGTACAGTATTTCTTTGTGAGGTGACAAAAATATTCTAAAATTAGATAGCGGTGATAGCAGCACAATTATGTAAATATACTAAAAACCACTGAATTGTACACTTTAAGATGGTAAATTCTGTGGTAAGAGGATATAGACAGTGTTAAGCCATGTGTGTGTACTTCATGGGCCAGAATGTAGTGTATCTTAGTAACTCTTCCATGTCAGCTTGAGAACAATATGTATCTTGCTGTTGTTGGATGAACTATTCTTTAAATGTCAATTAGATCAAGTTGACTGATAGTACTTATTAAGGGCAACTATATCCGTATTGATTTTTTCCCTGCTTGATGCATCAGTTACTGAAAGATGAATGTTAAAGTCTCTGATTATAGTAATTCATTTGCCCATACCTCTCTGTAGTTCTGTCAGTTTTTGCCTCACGTATTTTGATGCTCTGTTTTTTGTTGCACACATGTTAAATACTGTTAAGTCATCTTAGAGGATTGACCCTCTTTATCCCTAATAATTTTTCTTACTGTGAATTCCGCCTTGTCTGAAATTAATGTCACTTCTCTAGCTCTCTTCTATTATTAACATAGTATACTTTAACCTTTTACTTATAACTGTTTCTTTATATTAATATTTAAAGTGGGCTTCCTGCAGACAGCATATAGCTGGTATCACTTTTCAGTCCACTTTATCAATCTGTCTTTCAGTTAGTATATTCAGACCATTCACATTTAGCATGACTATTGCTATAGTTTGATTAATGGCTATCATGTTTTCTAGTTGTCGCATTTATTCTTTGTTTCTTTACCTCCTCTTTTTTTGTCATTTCTGGTTTCATCAAGCAATTTTTATAATTGTATTTTATTTTCTCTCTTAGCATACATAGTATCAGTTATATTTCTTTTGAAACATTTTTATTGTTTTCCCTAGATTTGCAATTTGCCTTTCAACTAATATAAATTTGTGTTCAAATCTGCAGGCACCTTACAGTCTTACCATCTCACTTACCCATATGCTGCCATCACCCAGTACATTATGACTGTTATTACTAAGAACAAACAGATATCTATTAGATCAATTAAGGATAA
This sequence comes from Otolemur garnettii, assembly GCF_000181295.1. Classification (NCBI taxonomy): domain Eukaryota; kingdom Metazoa; phylum Chordata; class Mammalia; order Primates; family Galagidae; genus Otolemur; species Otolemur garnettii. Next base: position 32,275,337 of record NW_003852406.1, read on the forward strand.
TAAAAATAAAAGATTTTATTTTACCTTTATTTTTTCCTTTTCTAATGTTATTCTTCCTTTCTTTATCTGAGTTTCTGACCTCTATCATGTTCTTCCTGAGAAACTTACTTAGTATTTTTTGCAGGGCAGCTTTACTAGCAATAAATTCTTTGTTTTTGTTTTTTGTGGAAAGTCATTATTTCTCCTTCCCATTTGAAGGATAATTTCACTTAAGATTGAATTCCAGGTTGTCAGTTACTTTCATTTAACATTTTAAGTATTTCACCCCACTCCTTGCTTGCTTGCATTGTTTTTGATGAGAAGTCCACATAATTCTTATCCTTCTATGGGAAGTGTAGGCTGATTTTTTTCTGGCTTTTAAGATTTTTCTCTTTATGTCTGGTTTCCTGCTGTTTGAATACTATGTGCCTAACTGTAGAGAGTTTATTTTTAATTTATTTATACTGCTTGGTGTTCCGTAAGCTTCCTGGACCTGTGCTTTGGTGTTTGTCATTAATTTTGGAAAATTCTTGGACATGTTTCTTCAAATATTTTTTTCTCTATTTTCTCTTTTTCTTCTTTTGGTATGGTATTCCTATATACATATATGTTTTGAAACGGTTCCAAAGTTTTTGCTTGTTCTCTTCTGTTTTTGTTATTTTTTAATTGTTTTTTTCTCTTTGTATTTCAATTTGAGAAGTTTCAAATTGATGTATCTTTAGGTTCACTGATACTTTCCTTTACTGTGTTTAGTTTACTGATGAGTCTATTAAAGGCATTCTTCATTTCTGTCATAGTATTTTGATTTCTAGTATTTCCTTTTGATTCTTTCTTAGAATTTCCATTTTTATGCTTGCAGTATCCACTTGTTCTTACTTACCATCTTTTCTCATTAAAACTTTTAACTTACTGTTTTTCTAGAATATTTTATTTTAATTTCAGATTTCAGATTACTGTTAGGGTACATATGATGAGGTTACATTGTTTGTGTTTGTAATATAAAGTCCAAGTTGTGGTTGAGTCCTTCACCCAGGAAATTGTGCCTTTTACCCCTACATCGTACCTGTTAGGTGGGAACTTACTAACCACACCCTTTCTCCCTCCTCCTCCTTTCTTGAATTTAATTGTTTTTCTCTTCAGTAGTTGTTGATCTACTAATTTCGGCTTAATACTGAATACATGGGATGCTTGTTTTTCCATTCTTGAGATACTTTACTTAGGAGAATGTTCTCCAAATCCATCCAAGTAAATAAAAAAGATGCAAAGTCTCCATCTTTGTTTATGCTGTTTAACTTTTAATCACAATTATTTTAAATTCTCTATCCATTTCAAAATCAGTTTCACATCTGCATTCTCATGCTTACTTTGTCTCTTCAGAGTGTGTTTTGTCTTGCCTGTTAGTATGGCTTGTAGTTCTTTGTTGAAATACAGACATGACATATCAGGTAATAGGGAAAGAGGTAAATAGGCCTTTAGTGTGAGGTTTTATTTTAATCTTGCCAGGAGTTGGGCTCTATTTAAAGTTTATTGTAGCTATAGATATCAGAGGCTATAAATCCCCTTCATATTCTTGATTGTGTCCTCTGCTATCTTCGGGTTTCCCAAGAGCTGCTCCTTAAATAGAATGTATGCCTTGAAGCTCTTTAGCTGTAATCACTGTTGTTATATAGCAGCCCTCTTGGTGTGGTGATAGCATAGGGGGAGGGGAATTGTCTGTAATGTTGTGATTAAATCTGTCTTTCACTGGACCTGTGTCCTGGGGCTGAGACCTTCAATGTACTGGATTTATTTCAAAATGTTTATTTTTGCCCCAACTCTACCAGCAAAGAGAATCAAGAGATTGTTTTTGGTTTTTCACTGTGAGTACCTGTTGGAGCTCCTGGAGATAAAGCCCATGAAAATTTGGGGACCCATTTGTGTGTATTTTAGAAAATACTGGCTCGGTGCCTGTGGCTCAAGTGGCTAAGGCGCCAGCCACATATACCTAAGGTGGCAGGTTCAAATCCAGCCCAGGTCCACCAAAACAACAATGATGGCTGCAACCAAAAAATAGCCGGGTGTTGTGGTGGGCGCCTGTGTCCCAGCTACTTGGGAGGCTGAGGCAAGAGACTCTCTTGAGCCCAGGAGTTGGAGGTTGCTGTGAGCTGTGGTGTGACTGCACTCTACCCAGGGGGACAGCTTGAGGCTCTATCTCAAAAAAAAAAAAAAAGAAAGAAAGACAATACTATTTAAGGATCTGTACAGTAAAGTTTAAGAATGTGGATGTATTCACTGATTTGGCACATATGTCCTGACCACCTGTAATTTAGGCGCTAATTACTGTTCCACGTGCTGTAAATACAGAAGCACATAAAATAGACACAATCCAATACTCTGAAGATGAAAATAGGCCATAAACAAGATGAGTAATCAAATGTATAGCACGTTAGGCAAAGTCATCACATACAGATGGCTGTTAAAGCTGAAAGCCTCCTTTTACCTCTGGGGAGAAAGGGAGTAGAATGGAACCAGGAAGCCCTCCAATTACATTGGGCATTTTTAAATTTCTTTAAGATAAAAATAACATGAAGTAAATGTAACAGAATGTTAACATTAACATGTTTTAAATCTCTATATTTAAGGAGTTACATAGATCCTTTGGACAACATAGTACCCATAGCTGACAACAAGTTACTATGAACCTATAAATTGAAGGCTGAGACAAGAGAATCACTTCAGCCCAAGAGTTGGAGGGTGCTGTGAGCTATGACATCACAGCACTCTACCGAGGGTGACAAAGTAAGACTCTTGTCTCAAAAAAAAAAAGGAGTGTAGATCACCTGTTAAGTGTTCTCACCACCAAACAGAAAACACTCACCACCAGCAAAGGCACAAAAGGAAACTTTTGGAGGTCATGGATATGTTTATTACCTTGATTGTAGGAATGGTAAAATGAGTATATACATGTGCCCAAACTCAGCAGATTGTATACATTAATTATTAATTAGTTATATACAGCTTTTTATATACCAATAGTATTTCAATAAAGGTTGGGAGGGAAGTCAATATTTGAATACAAGATGTTTGCTATATTGGTCTCTGGATATTTTTGTGTTTAAAGCATTACAAATTAAAAATCATATTGTAAAAAATTATGGCACACAAAATACTCTGGCCACAAATCTAACAAATGTATTAGTTAATGAAGGCCTATACCATATATTTTTATAATATAAAAGCAAATACTAATAGTATGTTTCAGTGACTATACCAATAAATCATGATACTAAATAAATTTGAATCAATTTATATATAGTACATACAAAGAAAGCAGCTATAGCAATAATAATTATTACAAATCAAGCTGTGAAATATACATTTCTATTAAGTTCTCACATAGGCTACTGCAGTTCATATAAACAAACAAATGTTTGACAAAAAATATGGAAAATACACTGGAGGAAATACCAGTGTCATCTTAATGCTTGGAGTAAAAAAAAAATATTTCACAAAATTTTGGGAATTAGAAAGCAAGTGAAAAAAATGATGAATTCTAACATAAACTAGCTTGAACTTAATATTTGATACTGAGTTACATAGCGGGGTATGTTCAAATTAGGTCATGGTAATGACAAGTAGAATCTGCTTTGGGAGATTCATCCAAGCCCTGTGTCCGACCAGCTCATGACCTGCTGTGTGTGTTCCTTCGCTGAGACATTTAACGTCACTGTGCTCCGTCAGTAGAGTGAAGCCTCGCCATGTTCTAGTAGACTCTGACCTTGCTTGCGAGAACTTCCGTCCACAATATGGGTGATTTGGAAGCAAAGCAATTTCTAGATACTGTTTAAAACTTTTTTTAAATGAGTTTTCTATATTCACAAGTATACTGAGCACATTAATGCAGTTCTTAAATGTACCTGATAATAATAATAAACCCTGAAGGCTTGCTGCATGCCAGACATAATTATAAATATTTGACAGACATTAACCCATTTAATTATTATAACAGCCTACTAGAATAAGTATTATTGTTACTTTCACTTGATTAGTAAGCAGACTAATGCACATAGACGCAACCTGTCTGAACTCATACAGCAAGTTCACACATGGTGGAGCCAGATGTGGGCGCAGTCGGCCTGTTCCAGAGTCTGTGTCCCTGCAGTCATGCGTCGCTTAACAACAGGTGTACCTTCTGAGAAATGCGTTGTTCAGAGATTTTGTCACTGTGTGAACATGACAAACCCAGGAGGGGTAGCCTACTGCACGCCTACTATATTTTGCCTGTTGTTGCCAGGCCATACCACCATAGAGCACAGTACTGCATTGAACACTGTAGGCAGCTATAACACAGCACAAGTGTGTTTCTAAACATTTAGAAAAGGTGCCATAAAAGCTTGGTATTACAATCTTATGGGACCACTGTTTTATATGTGGCTCATCACTGACCAAAATACTGTAAGTGATGGATGACTATTGAAAAAACATTTTCTGCTTTAACTGTGATGCACAAGATTGTCAGGATATTGTTTTCCAAAGGCCTTCAGCTGGACTCAGGGGCAGGAGCTCATAAGGCAGTGATGCGGTCACAGTGTTCAGAGCCCAGACCTCAGCTTTGTACATCCAGAAAAAGTGTCTCCAGTACTCTAGAACTGCTCAGACCCAGGGAGTGTGAGAATTCTCAGAAGCCCAGGATTTCACCAGGTGCCTTTCAGCAGTGCCACTGGGTTCCTTGCCAGTACCACGGAGGATCAGGTCCCATATCTGGAAACCTGTCAGGTTTTGAAGTATTTGAGAAACCAGATTTGTGTTAGAGATTGAGGAAAGGAAAATGAAAGCAAAGCGACACGGATTGCTGGGAGGGAGATTTCCCCAGGGGCTCAGTTCACCCAGTATGTGGGGTGGCAGCTCTTGAGCAAGCTGTCAGGGGTATAGGACACACAACCCTGTCCTTCAGGGGTACAGAGATGGGTGGGGAGACCAGCATATGTGCCCAAATGACTACAAGAGACTGTACTCAGGGTCCTGTGATAGTGCTGGGTCGGGACTGCTGAATTATGCCTTTGGGGACACCGTTCCCAGATGACTGTGTCATTCTTCTTAATGCTTTTTTCATTTGAATTAGTTAATTATTCTCTTTATACCAGGAGAATTCCTCTTCTTGTGTCTGGCCCCAAAGCAATCCCTTTCTTACCACTTTATTTGCGCTCCAGGCACATGATATCACGTGAGAAATGCCACGATTGAAGTAAGACTAACACTTACCATCCTTGCAGGTGAAGAGGAAGAAAGGAGGCTGAGGCCCAGGTAGGTGCAGGCAGGTGACTGAGTTGGGACAGGCTTTGCTGCAGTTGCATGTAGTTCTGTGACAGTGAGTGTTAGTGTTCTGTCAGGTGATGGGGCAGTAGGACTTATTAAGCAGTAAGTCCTCAGTCATGGCCCTTGACTCTTTGCCACATGAGAAATGGTTGAAGGAGCCTGGGGTGTTTATCTTGGAGAATGTGAGACATGATTTCTGTCTCCAAGTATTTGAGGGGGTGTCATAAGAAGGAGGAATTAATCTCACTTAGGACAGTTCCAGAAGGCAAAATTTTGACCAAAAGGGGAAAGCTAACCAGAAGGCAGATTTTAACTCAATAGAAAGTAATTGGCAAGGGACATGAACAAAGGTGTTACAAACATGTATATATGGAAAACACTAAGCATATGGGAAAAATTCAGCCTCACTGTTAAAATTAAAACAGTTTGGTATCATTGCCTCTTACCTATCAAATGGCAAAGAAATAGAAAAGACAAAATAAACAATGTTGAGAAAGTTCAAAAAATGGACGCTTTGACTTTTATGTTCTATTGGTGAGAATATAAATTAGTACAAACATTTTATAGCATAACTTGGCAGTATGTAGTAAATGCCTTAAAACGTACATTCCTTAAGATATAGGAATAACACTTCTAGGAATTTATTCTAAGGAATTAATCAGATATAAGTATATGTATGTCCAAGCATCATTTATAATTGTGAAAATTTCAAATTAATCTAAATTTCAATGATAAAGAATTGGTTAAAAATAACATGGGGTGTCTATGTGATGAAATACTGGACAACAATTAAACAGGAATGCTTTCAAAGGATATTTAAGAGCAAAGAAATGTGCTGAGGAGTATTAAAAAGAATTGCAGCCTTGGTGACTCACACCTAGAATCCTGGCACTTTAGGAGGCTGGGGCGGCTAGATTTCTTGAGTTCAGGAGTTTGAGACCAGGCTGGGCAAGAGTGAGACCCCGTCTCTACTAAAAATAGAAAAACTAATCAGACACCGTGGCAGGTGCCTGTAGTCTCAGCTACTTGGGAGGCTGAGGCAAGAGGATTGCTTGAGAGCAAGAGTTTGAGGTTGATGTGAGCTGTGGCACCACGGCACACTACCCAGGGTGACAGGGTGAGACTTTGGCTAAGGAGAAAAAAGAGAATAGCAGGCTATAAAACATAGGCCTAATGACCTCAGTTTTATTTTTAAATTACAAATGAATCAAGTGTATCTATGCCTTGGAAACTTACACCTAGAATATGAATCGCTTTTGTTTCTATATGGTAGATCATTGGAGACCTTTTTCTTACATATTCATTACTGCATTTTCAAAATTTTTACGTGGCTTTAATAATCAGAGAAAACGCCCTTTCTCAGGAATCAGTCTGAATTTTCTGAACCATGAATCCAGACCATTGGATTGAATGGTTTGTACTGAAGCTAAAAGTAGTGTCTTCTTATTTATTTGTTTTTTATTTTTTGTTTTTTTATTTAGGTGGTTATGTTTCTGTGAAGATAGAGGTTCTAGAAAACAGGTTCATCTCCATGCATGACAATTGAAGCTCTCCTACAGAACCCTTAGCCAAATATCAATGGCCATTGATACTGTTTCTTGATTGATAACTATATTCTTAGTCCATGTCACACTATTTTCCACTCACTGTTAGATCCTTCCAGAACAAGGGACATCTTGGTTCGTCTTCTCTCCCAGTGCATAGCTCAGATTTGACAGATAGTATGTAAAATATTTCATGAAGACTGGATGGATGGATGGATGGATGGATGGATGGACAAAAAGAGAGAAAGAAAAGGTTCTTGCCTAGACAAAATAATGATAATGATGATAATAATTGACCTAGAAGGATGGGCACATAAAATAATTTCTTGCCAAAAAAGTCTATAGAATCTTCTTTCCAGAAATCTTTTAAGATGGTAGAGATGATCATCTGGCCTAGATGAACTGGCCAAAATGAGGTCGTGGCACTCTTCCCTGTTGTAAGGTCATGGAATTGGAGCATTGGAGCAGTGGCTCCCTGAATGATCAGATGATTTCTTGTAAATGCTCATGCGGAATGCTGCCCTGCTTGCTCATGAGCTCAAGCTTTTTAATTATAAACAGTGACTTGGTTAGGAAGTATGAAGATTCTGGAACTCCAGAGTTGCTAAAAATATCTTTAAAAGTGAGCAGCTGAGGTAGAGTTTGTGGTGCAAATAAGAGCTTTACAAACAGATTCCTGGGCAACCCACTTGCCACACACGTGCTTTGTGCCTGAGAAGGTTAGTTGAGCACTCCTGGTGCCTGCTGACTCCATGTAAAACCTGAATGTTACAGTGTTTTTCATTATAGTCCAGAAATCCTTGCTATTTACAATAGCTTTCCTAATTAGACTCACAACATTTTATACTAAATGAGTTTCATCTAAAATATTTGGGGTGTGGCTAAAAGAAGAGGCAGAGTTTCAAAACAATCACTTCCCTTGTCTAATATGTTAGTTGTTCAGTCTGTCAGCAATTACCCATGAGAGGGCGATTTTACATGGGTGTGTGTGTATGTGTGTGTTTGTGTGTGGGGTGTGATCAAGAGTCCAGAGGACAGTTTGAAAGTCTGAAGATGTGAACTGTGATTGCCCCAGAACCTTGTGTTTCACAGTCTTCTGAGGAAGTCTCCACCTTTTAGCCAGAAGGCTTTCCTAAAACAGAGGCCTTCTTTTCTGGTAACCATCATCTGCTGATCTACTTGGTTCATCACATTACAATCCATGGAAAAGGTCTGGTTAATGGGCAGCGTGTCTGCATAGGAGAGCTGAGGTCTGACCCAGGGGAGGGGGCGCTTGACCCAGAGCAGGTGACCTCCCACCAGGACCATCTGGGTCAGGAAGGGGTTGGGTTGGTGGCTCCCTTGTGTGATTTCTCACTGTTGAAATGATGCTTTCTCCACTTGCTGCCAGACTTTCAGTCAGCGTTGGCCACAGCATGCCATAGGCCTGAGGTTATTGGGGGGGGGGGGGTTGGCCAGAATCTGCTGTGGTCAAGCCAGTGCTGTCTCTTCACCAGACAGCTCAGCCTTGCCATGACCACATCTACAGAAACCACGCACTTCATGCAGTTTGCTTGTTGAACACTGTTTTTCCTTTGCTTGAAAATCTCCAAAAGCTGCCTGATAGTATCAAGGCCACCGACTTACAAGGCAATGGCTGGACCCCTGCTCTCTCCAGACCCCGGTCATCCAGCCCTCCCGATGTGGCATGAGTATCTCAGGTCTCAGTCTCCTTAGGACCTTGCCCAGACGTCAAAGCCATGACCTGAGCTTACAAGATAAAGAATGCTAATTGGAAGAATCTTCCAGACTCCCCCTTCTCAGGCAGGGCATAGTCCCTTTTCTGTTCCCGTCCATAAACGCTTTCTGAGCTCCTGCCACAGGCCATACGCCTTGCTAGACCCTGCAGATCCTGAGGTGTGTCTGACATGGTTCCTGCCTTTAAGGAGCTCATGATACAGTAGAGGAGGTGGGGGGCCTGCAGGCTATTGCAGAGCCATGGGTCAAGGGTCACAACAGAGGCACACTTAGGGACGCACATGCCTAGCAGGGAGATGCCACTGGCAAGGAGTGCCAAGGCTGGCTTCTCTCAGCTGCACTGTGGCTGCTGAAGGCCTCGCAGGCAGAGAGAAACTTCTGGGCTGAAACCTAAACAGAAGGAAGTAGGAATCGACTAGTTGAAAAGATGCACCACAGACATGGGAAATAGTGTGGATAGGGCAAGGGAGATTCCCCAGTCATTACAGTTTTCATTTGCAAACGCTTACTATGTGCCAGGCTCTAAAAACATCCTTTACGTGATTTGTGCCATTTAACTTTCACAGCCCTAATGAGGCGCAGTCACCATCATCATCTCCCTTTTACAGTTGAGCCGCCAGAGGACTCAGATAGCAAAGTTAGCCCAGTTCACATAGTTCATATGTAGCAGGGCTGGCTTGCACGGCCAGGCTTCTATGATGCATTCGCCATCACGCTCTGCTTCTCTGGGTGGGAGAGAAAGACTGTGGGAGCCATGTGGAATTTACTGCACCTGGTAGAGGCCATGGCTGCATGGGGGATAGGGTCTCATGTGCTGAACCTAAGAGTTTGGACTCTTCCCTTCATTCTAAGGAGAGTCACCACAGGTTTTTAAAGATCATTCTGGAAGTTGGATTGATGTGGGAGGAGGGCAAGAACAGTCCTGAGAGCAAAAGGTCCAGAGAGGACTGTGCTTATACCATAACTCAGGGAGAAGTTGTGAGGCTGAAATAGGGCAGTGGCTGTGCAGCTGGGAGGGGTGTAGAGTCTGAAAGCTGGGAGATGTGGGATGACTGGGGCAGGGCAGGCCTCAGGCTGGGTGGCAAGGGCCACAGCTGGTGGGTGCGGAAGCTAAGGACCAGCCCCAGGGAGTGTGAGCCTGGAGTCTGCGTGCTTAAGCATTTCTCTTGACTTCATCCCCTACTCAGGTCAGAAAATAGAGAAACCATCTGAGGCTGCACATCCAGATTTTAGGTTTTAGATATTTGATAATTTTTATTTTACATCTATCTGTCAATAGCTATCTCTGTCTGTCAACGATTAATTGATATCTATCCAGTACATCTGTCTCTCAAGAAATGGGTTTGAATGTGCTGGAGATTCCATGACTCTGTTCCCTGAAAGTCGTCAGACACTAAGTCAGCTCTCTGGTTTCATTGTCCATTTCTCTACTTCAGGCTGAGTCTTTAAATAATTCCTTCCGAGAAGGCTGAGAGGGTGCTGCACTTTGTGATTCCTGATTCCTTGCAGGTTTGAGGCATTCTGCCTGGGCCACAGGGTCCTCCCACCTGCTCTGGAGACCCCGCCCCACCTGCTTTAGACCATGCTGAGACCAGCTTCTGTTTTTCTTTCCTATTGCTCTTCCTGTTGCTCTTTTCTTTAGGCCACAATACTTGCAGCTGTTTTCTCCTTGTCCTTGGAATTCAAGATCTTCACTCAAGTGCGTCTAGTGCAGGATTATTTCCTTCATGGTGATCGGCTCTGGGGGCTGCCTGAGCAGACTCAAGTCTTTTTCACCACAGGGAGACTCAGTGTCATTTGTGATTTTTCAGAGTTGCTGCTGCTCTATTCACTCTTCGAAGTTCCATGTTGATTTCTGGATCTGCTTTCTCTACCACTTAGATTTTTCCTCCTCATATTAATAATTTTTTATCCTTTTCTTCCAGAAGCTTAGATAATTTCTCATCCACATCTTTTATTCATGATTGAATTTAACATTTTTGAAAATCTGATGCGTGTGTTTTCTGCTAACTCAGTCCCTGCTGAATGAGGGTTGTGTCTTTTTCATAAATATTATGTCCCCTGATGTCACACTGAGTATTGAATTTAGATTAGTTTTTTTCTCTCCCCTTTTTATATAGGTCTTCTTTTCTAGTGGGAGCATTTGCTCTGAATCTTTACGTCAGTATCTCCTATTTCATGTGCTTGTGATTATTTTTTTCTACATGGATCAACTTAGGGAAGTCACTCTGTGGTTGTCTATTTTTGAGAGTTGAGAATGGTCCCATTAGTGACTACCTGGGTTCTAGAAAGATCCTCCAGGCCCCAATGAGGGCAGAAAAGGAATGTTTAGCTTTGCTGCAGTGTTACTACCACTTAAACAAAGGTTCATATATCTGTAAGTAGGGAGGTGGAAAAGTCACCCCCGACAGGAAGTGCTAGGATCCTGCCCCTCTGCTGCTTTTGGGGAGAGCAGAGGTGGGATTTGCTGTCCCCCACAACCTATCCTGTTCTGTGCTGCTTCTGAGCCAGGAGCTGCAATGGTGCTAAGCTTCTGGGTTGGTCCTGCTGGTGGCCTCCACATGACCCTCAGGTGGCCTTTTCTTTCATACACAGGGAATTAAAGCTCAGTTAGGCCCTTCCCTCAGTCCCTTCTGGCCTGAACCAAACATCTCAAACTTCTCTCCCGGGTGCTAGCCTTCCCATTTCCAGAGCTGCTCTGTGCTTCTCCCTGTTTCAGATTCTGATCATGTCCATCACAATTAGGGAGGGTAGTTAATTATAGGTAGTCTCAGTTTGCTGCATAAGCCAGAAGCACCAGTTGTATTTCAAAGCTTTGCCTGGCAAAGTAGGGGATCAGTTTCTGTAGGGTCACCAGCAGGTGAAATACAGAGTACCTATAATCAACATTTCCCACAGTATCCTTCAAGATCAAAGTCCCCAGAGATATACCATGAAAAACAGATTATGTGGTCAACATATTTGAGAAACTTTGCATTCTGTGTTATTCTCCAAGGTAATCATATTCCAGAGTTGCACGTTAAATTCTCAGAGATTCTGACAGTGATGAAAACCCTGTGTCTTTGCTTAAACTAACTTACTAATATTCCTCAGAGAATACTTTGGAAATGTGCTGTGAACAAGTGCCCTAGTTACTCACAGCAGAAGGTGGTTGTTTTCCCCTCCTGTGTTTTTCAGAATGCAAAATTACATCTTAATTCACAGGTGACAATGTAAGTCCCAGGACATCTTCCCCTCAACGTGAAAACTGAAAAACTGTCCAACTTCCCTGAGTGTTTGCACAGGGTTAATGCAATCCTTGGTAAGAAATGAGCAGACATTTGTGACCATTGCAGGGTTTCACCCCAAACAACAGTTTCCAGTTACATTTCATTTGTGTGTTGTTTATATCACTCAGAATTTATTTATACCTGGCATGAGGGAAGAGTGTATCCAAGGAGAAGGTAATTTAATGTAGGGCACAATGAGCTTGTGAAACTGATTAGGGAATCATTGAAATCTGTTAAAATAGTTGGAATTATCCTATTCATATTAAAAACCACTTTGATAAATTTTATAGCTCCTGCCAGGAAGCTCTCCCTCCTGACATTGCTTCCCTTGGCCCTGGCTCCCGGCCCTGGCTTCGGCCCCTCCTCAAGGCAGAGTGTCCTCTTCTCTATTATAACGCTAACCAGATGGCACTGTAATGAGCTGGGGAACCCAGGGAGAGTAGGAACCAGGTCTCGTCCATGGCTGACTGTCTGGCCTGCAGCAGACTGTCAGGGGCTTACCTTGAGTTAAGACCTGTAGAATGTCGGAACCAGAGAGAACCTTGGCTGTTACCTCAGGCCAGCCCCTCCACCCTAGCAGAGAGAGAGGCTAAAGCTCTGGAAGGTTCTGAATCTGTGCTCACCCTGACATCTGTCAGCTCCACAGCATTTCTTGCCTTTGACTGTACCCAGACCTTGCATAGGAGGCCTGCAGCTGCGCAGAGCTCAGCCACACGAGACACCAGCTCAGCTGTGGGGTGACTCTACCTGTCCTGACTAGTCCACGGACAGCAGTGTCAGCATTACAGTGAGAACAAGAACTGGGCCTGCCATGTCCCACTTGCCAGCACTATGCCAAATGCTTAATGTGTGTTTTCTCATCTAACGCCTGTAGCAGCACCATAGCATAGGGACTACGATTATGCCCATTGCACAGATAAGAACTCTTATTTCCATGTCCTGAAGGCTTGAGAAACCAAAGGGTTTGCAGTCAGTAAACTGTAGAGTTGGGATTCCTAAGTCAGGACACCTCTGGTCACTCCAGCTGAGCCTTCCATAACCACCAAGCAACACCGTCCCCATCAGATTTGTCTTCTACAGACATTGGTGCCAGGGACAATGATCACTTTCCCTTTAAAGGATCCTTCCCCAGAGGATCCTCATTGTACTAGTCAGGAGGACTCCATAGGTGAAGCCAGTGTCCCTGACATCCAGAGAGAAACCTGTCGCCACCACTTCAAATATAAAGACGTGTGCCTCCTTATATCAAGAGGTGACCTTGAGAGCTCGGCCTGTGTGCTCTGAAATATTCTCTCCAAAGGATAAAAATGTCCACTTCACTCCCTGTGCATAGGCCAGAGGTCACTTTCTAAAAGGCCCCCATAAGTGGTCAGTGTGCTGTGAGGGGAGAGATGGGGGTAGACACTCAGCCATCCTGTAGCAGAAAGTTATTTTATTCCTCTATCAAAATATTTATATTTCACATCATAGATCCCCTCCTCACTGTCAAGATTCTTATTTGGATAGCTGATCACCCAAACAGACCCTGAGATGTGCTTTTTTCATTTGCTGGAATGGTGCTGAAATTGCTGACCAGTGAGGGCCTTTGCTTTGTTGTTGTTGTTGTTGTTTTAAAAAGGACTAAAATATGGTTGTTGTTGTTTTAAAAAGGACTAAAAGCTGTATGTTGGCAAAATGACTGTGGAGATGAGGTTCGGGGTGTCCAACCTTTTGTCTTCTTTGTGACATGTCAGAAGATGAAGTGTTGTCTTGGGCCACACATTAAATACACAAACGCTAACCAAAGCTGATGAGCAAAAAACAAACCAAAAAAACCCAAAAAGGTCCTTACATAATTTTTGTGATATCCAACACTCAGACGTCCTTAAACTAAGGCCCGCGGGCCACATGCGGCCCACCAAGGACATTTATCCGGCCTGCTGGGTGTTTTTGCCATTGCCTGTCCTGCTTAGCAGCTGGCTTGTCCCAGGGCCCGTAGTCCAGCCCTCCAACAGTCTGAGGGACAGTGAACTGGCCCCCTGTTTAAAAAGTTTGAGGACCCCTGCCATAGATAATCAATAAAATCATCACATAATCTGCTTGCAGCCTATGGGCCACAGGGAGAGGCAGGCGGAAGAGAGGAGCTATGGGAGAGGACGTTTGAGGAGGATTTACCACAAGAAGCCCATTAAGCGCCAAGAAAAGGGGCCCGATTTATTGAAAGTGAACTTCTATTGTCTAAGGCCAAGTTTATACAGAAAAGACTCATTTACATCGTCTCCTTTAGGCAAAGAAAGATACTTGTTAATTTGCATGATTTAATGGCGGTAATTTGGAAAGAAATGTTGCATCTCTGCTAAGTTTTTTAGAATTAAACTTCTGCCATCATCAGGCAGGCACATTATCTCTCAATTTGATAACTGAGGGCAAGGGTTGTGGAGTCTGAACATCGGCACACCATAGTCCTGTTTCTGGCATCGTTGGGGAATGAGATGCGATGAGAGAAAATTTCCCAGGTGGATGACACCTGCCTCTCTAAGCACCAAACATCATGTGCATGTCGTCTTTTATTTTCTGTTACTGTTTTTATGATCACAAAAGCAGTCTTTGTTCATTCATGAAATTTGAGAGAATACCTTGCAAAATAAAGTAGAATTCACTCAAAAACCCACTTTTTTAATTTTTAAAAGTTTATGAACTAAAAAGTCTCCCCTCCTTTCCTGTGCCTACTTCTCGGGGCCGCATAAATGATAACATTCTAAAGCTTTCAATTATACATTTTTGTCTACACAAAAATTTAAAAATGGGGCTTATTTTCTGTATTTTATTACCCAGTCTTTTTTCTTTTAAACTTCTCATGAATGTCATAAACACATTTCCAAGTTAGTAAATATAGTTCTATTTGTTGTCATTCTTTTAAATGGCTGCATGATGTCTCACAAACCTTCTCCGGCTGGGAACATTAAGGTTGTCTTCAGTTTGGGACTCTTGCAAAGGAGGCTTCAGCAGACATCCTTGCATGCAATTATTTATCCAGTGGAGTTGGTATTTCTGAAGGATAGTCTCAGACTTGTTACAGGGATAGTTTATGTTTTAATAGCCGCCATTAAATTACCCTCCAGAACACAAAAGAATGTACACTTTCCCTTTCCTCCTACTAACTCTGGGTGTTTTTATTCTTCTGTAAGTTTTGCCATTCTGATAGTTTGGGGGAGGGGTGACATTTTAAATTGGACTTTCTTCATTGTTGACGTTGAACATCTTTTCTGGATATATTCATTATTTGTATTTCCTTGTGAGTTGCTTGTTCATAGCATGTGCCCGTTTTTATACTGAGTGGGTTGTGCTTTTCTTATTTCCATCTAGGAGGTGTTTATAACATTATAAACATTACCTTGAGACTGTATGTGTTACCAATGCAGTAGAACCTCTGTGAGGTGACCACCCAAGAGACTGTAACATATTGGTCAATATATGAAGGTGGTCAACATAAGGAGCTACGCCTGCTGGACTGATATGTGCATCTGGTGCATGTCCAGTCCATGAAGATGATGTCAACTTGAGGAGGAGGTGGTCACCTAGGCAGGTGGTCACTGTAGGGAGGTGGTCAGTATAGGGTCAGCTAGGGAGGTCCTACTGTAGTACCTCTCACCCTGAAGTTTGTCTTTTGATTTTGTTTATATCATCTCACATCCTACATCCCACTTTTTTTTAAGTTTTTTTATTGTTTGGGATTCATTGAGGGTACAAAGAATTAGGTTATACTGATTACGTTTGTTAAAGTCCTTCTTACAATTGTGTCCCACCCCCAAGAGGTGTGCCATACGCTGTGACTGACCCCCACCTCCGTCCCTCTCCCCTCTCCCTACTCCCTCATTCCCCTATCCCTCCTTATATTAGCTCATCTGCTGCCTTCATCTTAGAATTGAGTACATCGGATTCTTGCTTCTCCAATTCTGTGATGCTTTACTAAGAAGAATGTATTCCATCCCCACTTAGGTTAATACAAAAGATGTAAAGTCTCCATCTTTTTAAATACCTGAATAGTATTCTGTGGTATACACATACCACAGCTTGTTAATCTATTTCTGAGTTGGTGGGCATTTAGGCAGTTTCCACATTTTGGCAGTTGTAAATTGAACTACACAATAAACAGTCTAGTGCAAATGTCCTTATGATAAAAGGATTTTTTTCTTTTGGATAGATGCCTAGTAATGGGATTGCAGGATAAAATGGGAGGTCTGATTTGAGTTCTCTGAGGATTCTCCATACTGCCTTCCAAAAAGGTATTAATGTGCAGTCCTACCAGCAGAGTAAAAGTGTTCCCTTCTCTCCACATCTAGGCCAGCATCCGCAGCTTTGAGACTTTGTTATGTGGCCCATTCTCACTGGGGTTAGGTGATATCTCAGGGTAGTGTTGATTTGCATTTCACTGATGATCAGGGACAATGAGCATTTTTTCATGTGTTTGTTAGCCATTCATCTGTCTTCCTCAGAGAAGGTTCTATTCATGTCTCTTGCCCAGTGATATATGGGATTGTTGGGTCTTTTTTTGTTGATTAATTTGAGTTCTCTATAAAAGCTTCTGTACAGCTATGGAAACAATAACCAAAGCAAATAGACAACCTTCAGAAGGGGAAAAGATATTTGTATATTATGAATAGGACAGAATTTTTTTTTTTTTGAGACAGTGTCACTTTGTTGCCCTGGGTAGAGTGCTCACAGCAACTTCAAATTCCTGCTCTTAGGTAGTCCTCTTCCCTCAGCCTCCCAAGTAGCAGGGACTACAGGTGACCTCTACAACTGGCTATTTTAGTAGAGAGGGTCTCACTCTTACTCAGGCTGATCTCTTAACTCCTGAGCTGAAGCAATATACCCACCTTGGCCTCCCAGAGTGCTAGGATTACAGACATGAGCCACCACACCTGGCCTTTTTTTTTTTTTTTTTTTGAGGGTCTTGCTTGGCCACCCAGGCTAGAATTGCAGTGACGTTATCATAGCTCACTGCAACCTCGAATCTGGGTTAAGCGACCCTCCTGTGACCCCTTGCCTCAGCCTCCCTGGTAGCTGGGACTAAAGGTGAGCACCCCCAGCCTGGCCCCCACAGAATTTTTTATCTGCTTAAATAAAAGGCATAGGACATGCTTATCTCTCTCCCTGCTGATGCAAAGTACTCATTATAAATTTAGAACTCTCAATTCACAGCTGTCCTCAGGGAAAAGCTTTTTAAAGTACAAGCCTCTCAGTGCTGCGGTGGCTACTTTGTTTTTTCTGTTCTCTCCACACCCTTTCAGGATCATTGTCCTGTTGCCCCTCTAGTGAGGGATAAAGCGGGGTGTAATCCTTCCACCTCGCATTTCTTTCCATAAGCCTACTTTTTTTTTTTTTTAGGCAGAGCCTCAATCTGTCCCCCTGGATAGAGTGCCATGGCTTCACTGCTCACAGCAACCTCCAATTCCTGGGCTCAAGCGAGTCTCCTGCCTCAGCCTCCCAAGTAGCTGGGACCACAGGCGCCCGCCACAACGCCCGGCTATTTTTTGGTTGCAGCCATTATTGTTGTTTGGCGGGTCCGGGCTGGATTTGAATCCACCACCTTAGGTGTATGTGGCTGGCGCCTTAGCCACTTGAGCCACAGATGCCGAGCCCATAAGCCTACTTTCATACTGACCTGATCTGCCCACAATTTGCTGTTTCTCATCCTTCATGGTCTAGAAAACAAACAGCACAGCCTGCTGGCATTATGGGGGCCTTTTCCAAGTGAAGCACCTGGCATGAGAGAGTGGCCTCTGGGCCATCTGTCTGTACCGCACGGAGGCCTTGTTCTGGTCAGCTGATACTGCAGGCTTTTTAGCTGGTGGTCTAAGGAGGATGTTTTGTCCACCTGTGCCAGACCCATTGTTAGTAGGCTCTGAGTGGAGGTTTTTCCAAGTTACTGGTGATCATCAGGAAGAGAATTTCAGGATGCACCATGCAAGGAAAGTGACTCTTTTTTATTAAAAGCGAAAGTATGAGCTTAGGGAGGAGAATGGAAAGGTTCCAAAGAGAGCAGGTGACCAGGAGGATGTGGGTTTGGGTTTGTTTGAAGTCTCACTAATTGAAGGGAAGGATATTCAATGCTAAGGGGTTGGCTTTTACTAAGAATGTGGACAATAAGTCCTAGAATTGGATTCTTTCCCATTTTTATACTTTACATAGTTGTCTTGGAACTGTCACAGTGATTTCAAAGGGCAGAGAAATTTTAACACCACCATGTAAATGATATTGTAATTAACCAAAGTTCATGTAAGGTGGCAGAGAAAGCTGACAAGCTGGTTGAAGCTGGTTCTTGCCTGCGGTCATCAGCCCCTCTAGTTAGCGTCTGCCTGAGAGTTATTGGCTTTAACTCTTGCACCCACTCGGCACGCCCCCGCACCTGCTCTCAGTCCTGTCGCTGGTCTCCTGCTCTAATACTGTCATTGCACCACACTGTCCCTCCTTCCCTTTGGTGTCATCTCAGCCAGGAGTGTGATCCCCAGTTTCTGCTGGTCCCACCAAACACATAAGGCCCAGTTCTGAAGAAACCTGCACCATCAAGCCTCCACCAGTATTCTGCCAATACCTTTCCAGCCATTTGGTCTGTGAGGTCTGTCACCTTGTACTTGGATGTGTGGCTATCTGTACATCTATTTGTGCTTACCTGCTCCTATAAGAGGGCAAGACCATATTAAACTCCTGAGCACAGAGCTTAGAGCTCAGCAGGAATCTGGTGAACATTTGGTGACTAAGTCCCTCTGGGCATTTCCCAGTTACACACCCTGGAGTACCTATCCAGAAGGTAATCAGATGTACAAATATCACTATTTTAAAAAATTATCTAATCATTATTATGGAAATAATTTATACACTAAGTTAAAGAAAAAAATGGCAAATAGATTATGGTTTATGTTTCATTTTGATCAGCTGTTTTGGATCAGCTTCTGTGAGTGGGAAACGTCCATGATCAGTTCCTGCTGCCTGTCGTGGTGGGGGGATATTCCCTCAGTTCACATCCTGTATCAGTGTCATGCCTGACCTACAAGAGAAAAGGGCAAGAATATACATAAAATATTCATAGACTGTCTTAGGGTTTGAATGTGTTCCTCCAAAAGTTCATAGGTTGAAGTTCCAACCTCTAATCCTTCAAAATGTGACTTTATTTGGAAATAGAGTCTAGCACACATAATGAGCTAAAATGAGGCCATACCCGCCCATGAAGGTGGTCCCTAATCCAGTATGACCATGTCCTTACAAAAGAGGGAAATGCAGGCACAGACGTGGCTTACAAGGAGAGTGCCACCTGCAGATGAAAGCAGGGATAAGGGGTGCATCAGCATCCAGAGAACGCCAGGGAGCCCCAGAAGCTGGGGAAGAGGATCTCCCTCTCGGCACCTACGGAAGGGGTCAGACCTACTGACTCCTGTGCCTCAGACTTCTAGTCTTCACAACTGCAAGACAATAAATGTCCAGTAAGCTACACAGTTATAGTGCATTATTACAGAAGCCCTGGCAACTAATACAGAAGGAGAATTACGAAAAATGATATGGAGGAAAAAGAAAAACAGTTTTCAAAAAATAAGCAAAGATAGAAAACAAAGATCAAATACACATTGTGAACTTATATTCTGCTTTTGCCGAATTAGTGAAGAATTTTAAGGATATATAATTCTTTAGTGTTGACAAGGTAGAATAAAACCGTATATTTTAAAATTTCAGAATATTACAGGGGTACACATGTTTTGGTTCCTTGGCTTGTTTTGTACATTTCAGGCCAAAGTTATAAATGTGCCCTTTACCCTGAATGTGTGCATTATACCCATTAGGTATGAATTAAGCCAGCCCCTCCTTCCCCTGCCCACCCGCCTGATTCCTGTTAAGTTTTACTTCCCTATGTGCACATAAATTAAACCTTATTTTTTTTTGTTTTGTTTTTTGAGACAGAGACTCTGTCACCTTCAATAGAGTGCTGTGGTGTCACAGCTCACAGCACCCTCAAACTCTTGGGCTTAAGCGATTCTCTTGCCTCAGCCTCCCAAGTAGCTAGGACTATAGGCACCTGCCACAACGTCTGGCTATTTTTTTGTTGTTGTTGTCGTTGTTCTTTGGCAGGCCTGGACCAGGTTCTAACTAACCCACCAGACCCAGTGCATGTGGTCGGGACCCTACCCACTGATCTACGGGCACCAAGCCTCAAACCTTATTTTTTAACTGTTAATGTATTTCAAAGGCCACTAAGATTTCATACACATTGAACCCACACGCCTGCTACTTCCAGGAATCTAATCTAAAGAATTAACCTGAAATGCATGAAAATGTTGATGAGCCTTTGCAAAAGGTGATGTTCACTTGCAAAAGGCACAAGAAGAAGAACTCCAGTGTCTGCAGTAGTTGCCTGGGTAAGTTAGCATCAATAGATTAGTATGAAATAATTAAATGTTGTATCTGGGAATATAATGTAATATATAAACTTTCTGACAGTATGAAATTACAAAAAAAGAAGTTCTGTTCTATAAAATTACCTTTTATGTGAAAAAAATTAGAACTGTGAAAACTGTGAAAACTTTTCCATCTTCCAAATTCCCAGGGGAAGGCTGAAAGTAATATAATTATACCAGAATGTGTCTGTCGGCCTGAAATTTAGGAAAGGAAGCCTCCACCTGCCAGAAAGTTTAGGGAAATTCTGCAAGATCTGATGCAGGTTTAAGACTGGATTTGGGGAAGCACCAACCTAACTACAATTGATTCTATGTTCAAGAAAGTGCCCCCTGAGGAATCACCGAGCTCTTCCCCATACACACAGTAGTAACTCTGAGCTAAAGGCCCAAGGAGAAGGACTTTAGAGGAAGCCATGGTGCCCCTGGGGTCTCATTAAGGTGACCACAGCTGACAGTTGGTGTCATGATCTGCCAACTAAGGTGGGCAGGTAGGCCTTCTTAAGGCTGGCCCTTAATGAGAACCCACTTGCCAGTTAGAGGGAGGGTCACAGGTATGGCCAGCTGCAGGCTAGCAGGACAAGGAATAGAAAAGAGTTAAAAATAAATGGATTGGAAGATAGAAGAACAAAATGAAAGTGTAGGTTTGGAATATTCATATTAAGTAAATTTAAAACAGACTATGTTTAATAGGAAAGTGCATTTACGTTAGCAAAAATAGTAACTACCCCAGAGTTACTGCATAGTTTGAACACCAAACTGATTGGTTAAAACTACAGTAAAACTAAATTTTTCCCTTTTCCCTTCATCTGGACCTTGTGGAACCATCTCAACATCCAAATGTATAGATGAACTCTGACCTCTTTCTTTGAGAACAAGCTGGTATAAAAAAGTTACATCAGTTAAAAAGTAAGGGACAAATTGGAAATGTCACCTACATACAAGCTCAATAGCAAGAGCTCAGAAAACATGCCACTGACTTGATCCTTGCTAAAAAGGAAGGAAGCCAGAAGACTCTCCACTTGTCTAAATAAAGAATTTTATGAAGAAGTGATGCATAGGACAGACGACAATGAAGCCAGTCACACTGTGTGTCCTTAATGTAATTATTAAACTGATAGAAATTTTAAAGTCTGATTATTGAAAGATAAGATGCATCATATAAAATTTAACTTATTAATAATAACATGAATGTAAACATCCCAGATTACTTCAATCAAAAAATGGAAGGTGGATAGGAGAGACATGTAAATAAGCTGAATTTCTTATCTTTTAAGAGGAGAAGTTGATGTGAGTAAAGAAATAGAACTTTTATTACTTTTAATGTAAAGGTAACAATAATTACAAGAAGAGTAAAATATGAAACATAAATTACTAGGTAAAAGGTAATAAAACTTCATCACTAGCCAGAGAATTAAAAAAGGAATGAATGATGGAATATTAAAAATTAAAAATCATAAAATAAAATTACAACAACACCAAACATACAATTAAAGCAGTAAATAAGAATGGGCCAGTACCTAAAGCAAAAGTGGAGACTCTCATAGTGGATCAAAACTGAAGAAAATAGTATCGGGAAATTTTTAAGAGATAATCTGGAAACAAATTGAGAAAAGAGTTAAAAATAAATGGATGGGAAGCTAGAGCAACAAAATGAAAGCATAGGTTTGGAGTATTCATATTAAGTAAATTTAAAACAGACTGTGTTTAATAGGGAAGTGCATTTACATTATTAAAAACAAGAGTTCACGGTAAAATAGAATAGTTGTGAAATATTATAATGTGTAAATGTATGAAGCAGAACTGTTAAAATGCAAGAAGGAATTAGCTAAACTATTTTTCATTGCACCTTTAATGTAGTTCTCTCAGATCTTGATAAATCAAGTAGTCAGAATATAAAAAAGATATCAAGATTATGTAAAACAGTCAATAGTCTTAATTCCACATATATAGACTCAATTTCCAATTTTCACGTAGCATCTTAAAAATGGATTTTTAAAACTTCAATACATTTTATAGTATAAAACTTAAAAGGCTAAATTCATTAAACCCAATACAATAAATCCAGAAATTCATAGTAAAAACTTCTATTTTAAGAAATCAATTGTTTGTACAAAGGAACTTATATCTAGTAACTTTTGGTGAAGTATGGGAATCAAAAGTCTAATGATTGACTACTTTGTAATTAACAACCATGGCCCACTCCATATTAGATATGTGTCCAAAACAATGAAAGCTGTGGCTTTGCAAAAGAACTTTTTTTCCAGACACAATCTCACTCTGTCACCCCAGGTAGCCTCAGCGTGGCTCACAGCAACCTCAAACTCTTGGACTCAAGTGATCTTCCTCCCTCAGCTCCCAAGCAGTTGAGACTACAGGTACCCACTGCAATATTCAGCTAATTTTTCTGTTTGTAGTAGAAATGGGAGTCTCACTCTTAGTCTGGTCTTGAACTTCTGAGCTCTGAGATCCTCCCATCTCAGCCTCCCTGAGTGCTGGGATTGAGGGCATGAGCCACCATACCCAGCTACTGTGAAGTATTTTTATTATTAAATGTGAGAAAACAAGAAATTTGACTTATGAACTATTAATTTAACTTATGAAATAGAAAAAGAATAATAAAATACCATGAGCAAACTAAAAGGAATGGATTAATGAAAAAAATTAAAATGAGAAGAATTAAATTAGAAAGCAACATGATTTTCTAATTTATAAATAATTCTTTATTAAAACTGGTAAAAGAAAACCTCTGAGAAGTCTAATTATAGTTTAAAAACTGAAAATAAATATATACTTGGAATAAAAAGTTTGATAACTTATAAATAACTAGATTTAGGTGTGTTAAAATCTTTGGGAAGAAAGCTAAATTCTGGAAGAAAATACGTAACTAAATTTGAATCCAAAACAGGATTTTTAAAATTGAGAGAAGATCAAAGCTAGGTAAGAAAATTGAAAAATTTGACAAAGAACTGTTCCCCAAATGATTCTAGGCCTAGAAAGTTTTACAGAGAAATTGTTTAAACCCTTTCCAATCCCATGTCGGGCCTCCTCCAATGTTATGATTTTCCTTTTAGGCTCTGATGTTGGAAGACATCTGAGATATATATATTTTGTGCCTCTCATTCCATGACAATGCTAAGTGCATTGTTTGGCCCTCAAACACAGTTAATCACTGATTATAGGAAGAAGCAGCCTATTCAATTTGAAAAACAGTTACTTTAGAATACACGAGTTTGTGGGAAGAATGGACAGAGCTGATCAGTACTGTGGATGTTATGGATTTACAAGGAGGTCCTTCAGATGGTAGAAAAAATTATTCTTCTGGCTGATGGAAGTTGTAGTTGTGAACAGCTACATCCTTATCTGCTACTTAGATAAGGAGAGTGGAGAGAAAGTGCAGACAGACCTTTCCTACAGGAGAAAGCTCATCGCTCAGCTTATACGCAATGTGAGGAATAGAAATTCAAGGAAGAGCGGGGAGACCATCATCTCTGACACTGAGGAAAGGCTAAATGGGAAGATGCATTTTATAATGCAAACTGAAAAAAATCAAGGGATTGCCTGGCTTGCAGCAGAAGAAATGAGAAAGGTGGAGGAAGACAAGCCATTTTCTACTGTGAGACATGCAAGAGGAAGCCTGGACTTCATCCTGGAGATTGCTTCAAGGAGTATCACTCAAAAAAATTATAAACAAAAATAAACACTTTAATTACTTTATGTAGCCTAAAATAGATAATAAAATCATCTAGTGAATTCACATTTATATTTTTCTCTTTTAAAACCATAGGATAGTTACAAGTAATCCACAACCTTTTCCCCACCCATAATAAATAATATATATGGGTGGCAGAAAAAGTGGATTAGAAAGGGTTAAATACTTCCAGAGCAGAGGAAAGGGTAGAAAATACATTGCTTTGTTTTTGAAATTTAATACAACTTTGATAGATAAGCTAAAAAACTATGACCTACTATGTGACCCAGCAATCCTACTACTGGGCATTTATCCAAAGGAAAGGAAATTAGAGTATCAAAGATACGTCTGCACCTCCGCATTTATTGCAACTCTAGGCCGGGATATGGAACCAACATAGGTGCCCAAGGACAGATGAACGGACAAAGAAAACATGGTCTGCATTCACCATGGAATACTATTTCGCCATAAAAAAGAATAAAATCCTGTCATTCACAGCAACACAGATGGAACTGGATGCCTATAAGTGAAATACACCAGACATGGAAAGTTCTGCATGTTCTCATTTACATGTGGGAACTAAAAATGTTGCTCTCATAAAAATGGAAAGTAGAATGGAGGATGCTGGAGGCTGGAAGGGGAAGAGGAAGGAAGGAATAGGGAGAGATTGTTAAAGGACACAAAATTGTAGACAGGAGGGATAAGTTCGAGGGTTCTATAGCATTGTGGGATGGCCACGTTAACAATAATATATAATACGGTTTCAAATAGCTAGAAGGAGGGTATTGAATGTTTCCAACACAAAGAAACAATAAATATTTGAAATGATGGGTATGTTAATTACCCTGATGGAAGCATAATAAAAAGAATCAGTAACTACTTAGAAACCACATGACAAAAACACCCATCACCCATTATAAAAATAACAACAATGCCAACTACACATTAACAATACTAACATGAAATATGTAAGATTTCTTTACTTAAATTACAAAATGATATTGAAGTGATGTGACTGATTTGGCTGAGTACAGACTTGTGCATATGCTTTGATAGGAGGGTCAGCATTACAAAGATCTCCATACTTTCTAATTTCATCTATCCATGTCGTGCAATTTCAATAATAGTCTCAGTGGAATTCCTTTCAAATGATAAATTAATTCTGAAATTCTTATAGACAAATACATAGATAATAAAATTCAGTGAACAGAGGTTTGGGAAATAATTGCCTTACTAGATATGAAAATATATTTCAAAGCAAATAACTAAAATGTGGTAAATAAATTTAGAAATCAAGTTACTGAGCAGACGTAAATGTCTTAAAACCAACTCCAGTATCTCTAAAAATGTGCTATGTGGTAGAGGAAGTATTTTCAGTTAGTGGGGGAGAGAAAACAAGCCAAACACAATGCCTCACGCCTGTCTTCCCAGCACTCTGGAAGGCTCAAGTAGGGGGATTGCTTGAGCTCAGGAGTTCGAGACCAGCCTGAGCAAGAAAGAGCAAGACCCCATCTTTACTAAAAATAGAAAAACTAGCTGTAATGCCACGGCACTCTACCCAGGGGGACAGCTTGAGGCTCTGTCTCAAAAAAAAAAAAAAAAAAAAAAATAGAAAAACTAGCCAGGCATTGCAGATGGTGCCTGTACCCCCAGCTACTTGGGAGGCTGAGGCAAGAGGATCACTTGAGCCCAGGATTTTGAGGTTGCTGTGAGCTGTGATGCCACAGCACTTTAGCCTGGGCAGCAGAGTGAGACTGTCAAAAAAAAAAAGGAAAGAAAGAAAGAGGGAAAACAGTATGAACTTTGAGGACAGCTGACTGATCATTTGGAAGATCATGAAGGATACATATCAAATCAATTTCAGATTTAGTATAGGTAGTAAAGAACTATCAAAGTAGTATATTGTAGCACTAGGCCAGGATGTGAAATCAACATGGGTGCCCATAGCAATCACTCCTCACTTCTTCCCAGTTCAAGGCAACCACTAATCTACCTTCTGTGTCTGTGAACTTGCCTGTTCTGGACATTCGTATGAATGAACTCATAGATGTAGCTTGTGGTCTTTTGTGTCTGGATTCTTTCACATTGTGTAAGGTTGCCGAGCTTCATCCATAGTGAAAAATGTTCCATTTACAGATTTGCCACGTTTTATCTATCCATCCATCAGTGAATGGGCATTTGGCTTGCTTCCACTTTTTGGCTGTTGTGAATAACAGGCTGCAACAAACATTCACATGTACATTTTAATGCAGACGTGGTTTTGTTTTCTTGGATGTGTACCTAGGGGTGGATTGCTGGTTGCAGGGCAGCCCCACATCTAACCTCATGAGGGGCTGCCAGGCCATTTGCCGCAGTGACTGCACCGGTTCACGTTCCACCAGCAGGGTATGAGAGGTCTAGTTTCCTACATCTTCACCAACATTTGGTATTGCATTTTTAAAAATTATCATAGCCATCCTAATGAGTGTGCAGTGGTATCTCATTGTGGTTTGATTTGCATTTTCTTAATGAGTAAGGATGTTGAACATTCTCATTATTGCCATTGGTATGTCTTCCTTGAAGTAATATTATGATTTCTCATCCATTTTTTAATTGACAGTAGTTGTCTTTTTTATTGTTTAATAATAAGAGTCAAAATCTTTTTCATTTTTTTATTTTGAGACAGACTTTCACTCAGTCACCCAGGGTAGAGTGCTGTGCCATCATAGCTCACAGCAACCTCAAATTCTTGGGCTCCAGTGGTCCTCTTGCCTCAGCCTCCCAAGTAGCTCAGACTACAGGTGCCTACCACAAAACTCACTTAGTTCTTCCTTTTTTAGTACAGAGGGGTCTCATGCTTGCTCAAGCTGGTCTCAAACTTGTGAGCTCAAGGAATCCACTCCCCTCAGCCTCCCAGAGTGCTAGGATTACAGAAATGAGCCACAACGCCTAGCCTCAAAATCATTTTTAAAGATCATGGATTGCTTCAGAATATTATGCAAGCAATGCTTGGAAAATAGATAAAAATCCAAATACCCAGACAACAATATAAAGATTGCACAGTCCTGCCCTGTAGAGGCATTTTGTTACAAGTAGCATGTGAGAACTTGATCCTAAGTCCTTTTGTCTGCTAATGCCAGAGCCCTCCCCTGCCTTTCTGCAGTCATCCACAGCTACCTCAAGGCTCTGGTTACCTGAGAGGCAGTGGCTAAAAGTTCATAGGCAATTAAATCTCTGCAGTGGCACATGAGGGTCGGTATCAGGACCGCCTTTACAAGTGTTTACAAGTGTTTGGCCCCATTGACTTAGATGCCATCCCTTAGTTGACTCCCATATCCTGAGGAAAACCTTTAGATTTATGCACTTTAAATAATTCATTCCTAGAAGGAAGTTGTGATTTACTAAAGGTTTTCTGCAAATTTTACAATCATACGCTTAGATTCCATTCACAACTAGCAATTAATTGCCTGCATTAGAACCTAAACTATTTTCGTTAACAGGTTGCGATTTAATTTCTGCAAAGCCAAATATTGTTCTACTTGGTTGATTATAGTGCATTCTCAGAAATGAGCCCATTTATATGCTTAAAGGAATAGTGTCTTAGGGCCCCAAGTCTCTTCCTATCCACTCATGGGCTGATGCGCCTTTCA
The DNA here is from genome assembly GCF_000181295.1 of Otolemur garnettii. Classification (NCBI taxonomy): domain Eukaryota; kingdom Metazoa; phylum Chordata; class Mammalia; order Primates; family Galagidae; genus Otolemur; species Otolemur garnettii. The sequence continues at coordinate 32,302,907 of NW_003852406.1, forward strand.
GTTGGGATTATTTTATTTTATTAATTGACATGAAACCACTACCATTAGTTATGCTCACAGATTCTGTGGATTAGGAGAATTCAGACAGGGTGTGTAAGGATGGCTTGTTTCTGCTCCATGGTGTCTAGGTCCACTTGTCTAAAAGGCCCCTAGTATCATTTCCCCTGTATTTTATTGGTCCATGTAGTCACAAAGGAATAGAACTTCAATCCCTGATGGGAGGAAGATAAAGAGAGTTTGTGGGGATTTTTTAAAATCTGCAAAAGTTCTCAGTTGACACTTGTTGAAGGAAGAAATAAAAATGGTCTCCAGTTTTAACCAGTGATGCTAAAGGATTTCACCAAAGGACATAATTGAGAAAAACATAGTTTTCTTTACGCCAGTTGGTTTGAAGGTGCTTTGTGCTGTTTTCTCTGTTCTGTCTGGCCTATGGCATTGAATTCATTCATGTCAACTGCTTTCTCTGTTCATAAATACACCTGCTTACCAGCAATTGGAGGATGAGGTCAGGGAAATGAGAAGGAAGCTAACATTTGGGCCTTGGGCTGGGGGTTCCACATGCATCATCTTATTTAGTCCTGGCAGCATCCTGTAAGATGAGCATTCTCATGCCCATTTTATGTATAAGGCAACAGGGTCAGGGAGCTTGGGTCACTCCAACGGGGACCAACTCTCGTTTTAGCCACGGCTGCAGTGGACAATTCTGTATGAACTCAGGCTTAGCTCAGGTTAACAGTATCTCCCATCAAGATGCAGTATCTTGGCTCGGCGCCTGTGGCTCAAGCGGCTAAGGCGCCAGCCACATACACCTAAGGTGGTGGGTTCGAATCCCCAGCCTGGGCCCGCCAAACAACAATGACGGCTGCAACTAAAAAATGGCCGGGCATTGTGGCGGGCCCCTGTGGTCCCAGCTACTTGGGAGGCTGAGGCAGGAGACTCGCTTGAGCCCAGGAGTTGGAGGTTGCTATGAGCTGTGATGCCACGGCACTCTACCCAGGGGGATAGCTTGAGGCTCTGTCTCAAAAAAAAAAAAAAGAAGATGCAGTATCTTTCCATTTTGTACTTTATGGCAAAGATTTATATTTTGTATTAAATTAGGGGAATTTTCAGCCACTATTTCTTCAAATATTTTTTTTTTCTGTGTCCCTTCCCTTCTCCTCTAGAGACTCCAATTACATGTGTATTAATTAGGCCACTTGAAGTTTCCCACAACTCAATAATGCTCATTTCATTGAAAAAAATTATTACTTCCCATTTTTCATTTTGGATAGTTGCCCTTGCTGTCTTCAAGTTAACTGTCTCTTCTTCTGCCATGTCTGATATGCAGTTAACACCACCCAGTAAATTTTTTATCTCAGACATTATAGTTTTCATCTCTAGAAGTTTAATTTGGGTTATTTCTGTATCTTTCATGGCTCTACTTAACTGTTCAAACATATGGAAAACATTTATAATAATAGTTTAATGTGTTTGTTTGCTAATTCTAAAATCTGTCTCAGCTCTGAGTCATGTTTTGGCTGGTTGATTTTTTTTTTTTATCATTGTGGGTTTTATTTTCCAGCTTTATTACATGCCTGGTAATTTTTTATTTGGTGCCAGACATTGTGAAATTTATGTCCCTGGCTTGGCACCTCTCTTAAGGAAGTGAGCTGGGATCACACTCAGGGCTTGTCTGATTTGTTATCCATCTCTCAGGGGTTACTCTTGTTCATTGCTCGATAGCCAGTGTCTTATAAACAATTATTTCTTTTATTTTCTTTGTTTTTTGTTGTTGTGGTGGTGGTGGTTTCAGACAAGAAGGTAAATTTTATCTCTGTTATTCCATTTTGGCTAGAAGCATAACTCCATTATGATTAAAAACAACTAAATAAAAGCCTCTCTGGTGATGGGGAGCTGTCAGCATAATACACACCTTGCTTCCCGTGCTGCCAGTAAGCCAGAGGAGTGGAAGGCCTCTGTAACAAACGCATCTAGGGCATTGTGGGCACCACATTTGGGGGGAATATGGGCAATCAGAAACATATTCAGAAAGTGGCAAGGAAATGGTGAGACTTAAACTGCTTTTGTACAAGGAATGATTTAAATAGGACTGAGGATATTTGGCCTAGAAAGGAAAAGATTCAAGGACATAATTATGCTCTTCACTTGCCCAAAGGGCTACACAGCAGAAGAGTGTACAACTCCAAGAGCAAGGCTAGGACCAGCAGGAGGAATCTTCAAGGAGACGGGTAGACTGAGGTGTTTGAGGATGTTGTGTTCACCCCACCACTGGAGGACATGGAGCAGAAATGGATGGCCATGGGATTAAATTTTCACAGGGAGTGTGGACTTGCATCCTCTGAGGACACCTCCTGCCTCAGACCTAGGGGCAGTACCCTCGTCCCTCCGCAGAGCAGGAGAAAGCCTTCTTCCTATCACTCTGCCTTCTGCCCCTTCCATGCGTTCAGAACCAGCTCTCAGGCAGTTGTGTGTGCTGCTGCTACCCAGCCAAATGCATTGTTCTGGAACCTGCTAGCTCTCCAAAGCGTGGCTGTTATAAACCCCTGAGGAGCAGAAAGCTGAACATCTCTGAAGGCACCTGTGTGCTGGCCGTGCACATCCTGACTGCCATTTGGTCGCTGTTCTGAGCATAGTGAACACTGTGAAGAGCTGCGTGTGCTGTACTGAAGGTGGTGGATGCTGTTCATTTCCTGCAAAGGAGTGGCACTGCCAGCTTCTGGGAGTGGTGTGGACAGCAGGGTCTGTCTAAGAAGTGTAGAGTTGAAGCAGAGCAGCCAGGTTTGGTGTCATTAATGTGCAGCGGGTGAGAACGCTCTGCTCAGAGTTCTGCCCTGAAGGCCTCAGTCACTGGTGTGTGACAGAAGACAGCAGTAGGAGCCGTAAGAGAATTGTTGGGTAGATTTTGATGGCTTACTGTAATCAGACCAATCAATTAGAGGGTAGAGGCCCAGAGTTAGGAGTGGAGAGAAACCTAGGCAGCTTTGATGGGTCAAAGGAGCACAGAGCCCGGAAACTGTTTATTAATGGGAACGGCCTGGTTGAGATGAGGATTCTGTTCTTCTGATGAGTTCTGACCATCCCTTCACCCTGAGAGGAAGGACAAAGGTAAAAAGCTGTGTTCTTTGACTTCCAGAGTGGAAGCTAGAGGACTATCTTCCACCAAAATCACTCAAAATGGGGGATTTCTTTCAGATAAGACATAGGTTTGCTGCTAAATCAGTCCAGTTAAGTGACAGATGTTACTGCTGGTAGAGATGCTTCTAATAGAGGTTGGAATATGTACAAAGACATGATTGAGTTCTGCTGCCTTTATGAGAAAACCCAAATATGGGGGCCTTAAATAACTTTATTTTATATACAGGGGGTCCATAAAGTTCACATGCAATTCCAGGACACCCTTTATTTTCCTCTCCGGCACAAAATCCAAAGATAGGCAGTCCAGAGTTAGTCTCGTTCTCCCAGCTTTCTACTCCACCACCCTTGCTATGTCGCCGGCATCCCTGCCTTTCAAGATAGCTGCTACCACTCCCCTGCCATGTGTTCATTTCACATGGAAGGAGGGAGCATTCCTGAAAGCCGTGGACAGTGACTTCTGCATTCACCTGACAGGCCAGAGTCCTGTCACATGACCACCTCTTATGGCATGGGCACATTGCCACTCTGAACAAGTCATGGTGCATTTAGCGTGGAAGGAGAGGATGTCCATGAGGCGGGTCACCTGCAGCCCTGTCCACAGCAGAGGTAATAGACTAATGGGTTTGGGTAGAAAGATTCGGACACAATTGAGTTTGAAAGACCCGTGAGACCCATGTGGACATTTATGGTTGGTAAGTGAGGGTCTAGAAATCCAGAGAAAAGTTTAACTAGCGACATAGTCTAGGGATTTGTTCCTATATGGCTAGAAAAAGAGATGTTGGGACAGGATTTTAAAAGACAGGGAGGGAGGACAGACTCTGGGGAACAGCAGTGCGTCAGGCAGGGGCCATTCTTAGAGCATGGCCCACGGACCCCGGGAATCCCGGGAGTGTCAGAGCACACAAAGTTAAGACTATTCTCATTACAACTCCCAGATGTTGTTTGCCCTTTTCACTGTATTAACATTTGCACTGATGGTGTAAAAAGTGTTGGTAGGTGAAAGTTGCTTGGGTCTTAGTATAACCAGGGCAGTGGTACCAAATGTCGCAGTTATTGTACTCTCAGTCACCACGCACTTACAATCAAACAAATAAACAACTTGTAAAAGCTGGTGTCACCTGAGAATGGCCTTGATGAGACAATAAAATTTGCAAACTGTATCAAACCCCAAAATGGGAAGCACCAGGTGAAGCAGCTTGTGCTGTGCAACAAAGCCTGGCCATTGTGTCAAGGAAGAGCTTCTCGGGTCGTGAGCTGAGCTAGCTGCTTTTTTCATTTGATGAAGAGTTTTTACTGGAAAGAATGACTAACAAACTATGGTTGTTCAAACTTGTGTGTCTGGTAGATACTTTCTCCAATGATATTTCCCTTGAAGTGAACCTGTTAGTTCAAGGAATATAATTGACAGTATTGGTTGTTAATCATAAAGTTCAAGTTTTCTTAGGAAAACATGAATTTTGTAAGCTTGCATCCACCACCACAACCCTGATCAATATCTATAGATGTTTTTGATGATATACATAGCAATATTAACACATGTGATATTTTAAATGTTGCATAATATAATATGTCAACATTTAAGATCTGTATAATATGGTGACCAATATTTTCCAAATGATCAATTCATGACATATAAAATCATGTATTGGTAAAGAAAATCCATGCAAAGTTAGACCAATCTATGTTAGTGTAACCATATAAAATTCATTAATATGGTTTGGATTTTATATTGCAATTAGTCCTTAAGAAACTACCACTTCTCAAGATTTGGAAAAAAAAAATCAAAGAAGAATATCTACAGTATTCTGAGAATAGCACTTTGTACTTTTGCAACTACAAACCCACATGAGGCCATAGGGTATGTACCTCGACTACAACAACATGCTGTAGCAGATTGAGTGCAGAGCAGATATTAGAACCCAGCTGTCCACTGTTAAGCCATTAAAGAGATTTGCAAAGTTGCTGAATAATAATTGAGAGATAATTTCTTAACATGATAAATGTGTGTGCATGTGTCTTATATTTGTTAGTCCAAAAGGCAGTATCTTATTTGAGAAACCTCTGAGACATTTCCAGTAAGATCAGAAAGAAGGCAAGAATGCCCACTACCTGTGCTACTATTCAACGTTGTAAGAGGGATACTCCATACAATCAAATAAGAGAAATCAGAGGCAAAAGAATCTTTAATAAAAAAGAAAAACTATCTCTGTTTTTAGATTATATACCAGCACACCTGGAAAAGCTTAGTGATTTAATGACAAAACTAACTGAAACAAATAATTTAGTGAAGTTGAAGTAGCACAATGCAATGTTTATATATGAACGTCGATAGTCTTCATATTCATAAACAATAAACGGGGCACAGTGGTAGCAGAAATTGTATTTATAATATTAACAAAGAATATTAAACACTTAGTAATAATTTTAATAAGCATAAGTATACTAATACAAAGTGTGTATGACGAAAATTTGGAAACACTCACTGGACTTAAACAAATGGGGAAAGTTCCCTTATTCTTGAGTAGGCCAATTCAATGTTATAAAGATGCCAGTTCTCCCGAAGTTAATTTCCAAAGTCAGTGTGATCAGGCTATTTTGTGGGATCAGATAAGTTGATACTGAAGTTCAAATAGAAAAATACACCTTCAGGTGGTGCCTGTAGCTCAAGTGGCTAAGGTGCCAGCCACATACACCAGATCTGGCGGGTTCGAATCCAGCCCTGGCCTGCCAAACAATGACACCTACAACCAAAAAATAGCCAGTGTTGTGGCAGGCACCTGTAGTCACAGCTACTCAGGAGGCTGAGGCAACAGAATCGCTTGAGCCCAGGAGTTGGAGGTTGCTGTGAGCTGTGATGTCACAGCACTCTGCCCAGGGTGACAGCTTGAGGTTCTGTCTCAAAAAAAAAAAAAAAAAGAAAAGAAAAGAAAAATATACCTTTAAGAATAGCCAAGAGCACACTGGAAAGGAAAAACTACAAGGGAGAAGAAGTCCTGCCGGACATTAAAACTCATTGTCAGGCCTCTGTCACTGAAGGGTGTGTTACTGCTGCCTGAGTGGACAGTGGGCCAGTGGAGAGAAGAGGGGGTCCAACCACATGTGAGACTATGTTATGGGAGGAAGGGAGCCTATCAAATCACTGCATTTAAGAAATGTTAATAAAGCAATTCGATAGCCATTTAGAAAAAGTTGGAATTAGATGCACCCTGTGAAATAGCAGCTCCAAATGGATGAGGGATCTACATGTATAAAATGAAGCTGTGAAAGTATCAGAGGAAAATAGGGGTGATTCATCTTTAACTTTTATGTAGGAAGTAGCTTTCTAACCATGACTCAGACTCCAGAGGGAATAAAGGATTGATAAATCTGATTGTACAAAGTCTTGGAAATTTTAAAATCTTCTGCAAAGGCAAAGGACAGGGAGCCATGTTGGGAAGCATTCACAGCAGCAGGCTCTGTGGTGGGTGGCTCAGTATGCCAGATACGTAGGGAATGCTTAGAAATGGAGAAAAGAAAGACCAACACAGAAAAACAAAGAGCAGGCATCAGCAGGCAAGTCCCTGAGAAGCAAGACATAAAAATGGTCCTCAAACATATGAAACAATGTTCAGACTCACTCTTAATTAGAGAAATGCAAATTAGGACAACATTAATAAACCTTTTCTCACCTATCAGACTGACAAAGATTAAGTAATGTGCCAGCACGTTCTGTTGGCCAAGACTATGGGGAAATGAGCCCCCACCCCCATACATGGCTGGTGGGGATGCAGACTGGTGTACCCCTTCTGGAGGGAAATTTGCCAAAATAAAACTACATATGTGCTAGATTTTCTGCACAGTAATCCTGGCAGGGATCTGCCCTGAAGATGCCCCTCCAGTGATAAGAAAATACATGTGAACAAGGTTGCTCATTGCATTATCATTTCTGGTTGCAAACTATTGGAAACTCCTTGATGTTCCTGCATAGGAAAGTGGTTGAATGGGCCATGCACACCAACAGGATGAATCAGCTCTAAAGAAGAGTTGAAGGGCTCGGTGCCTGTGGCTCACGCAGCTAAGGTGCCAGCCACATACACCTGAGCTGGCGGGTTCAAATCTAGCCCAGGCCCGCCAAACAATGACGGCTGCAACCAAAAAATGGCCGGGTATTGTGGCGGGTGCCTGTGGTCCCAGCTACTTGGGTGGCTGAGGCAGGAGAATTGCTTGAGCCCAGGAGTTGGAGGTTTCTGTGAGCTGTGATGCCACAGCACTCTACCCAGGGGGACAGCTTGAGGCTCTGTCTCAAAAAAAAAAAAAAAAAAGAGTTGAGGAAGAGCTGAATGGGTGTGAAGTGAATTCCAGGAGGGACTGTTAAGTGAAATAAGCAAAGTTCAAAAGAGTGTCTGCAGCACACTGCCCTCCAGAGAAGAGGTCTGAGAAAATTTCCATGTCTGCTCATTGTGCAAAGGAAATGCAACAGGGACACCCCAAAACCTACGGGACAGGGACAGGGAGGAGACTGTGCGGTGGGGATGAAGAGGGGGTGACGCTTCTCTGGCCTGTGGAACCGTGGTGATGCTGAACACACCCTCTGAAGTCCACAGGGAGGGGCTTTGGTTGTACTTATGTGACTCTGTCACTGGGAACCTTTGGTCTGACCCAGTGTGGAAATATTTATGTTCTGTGTTACACAGTGTAAAAGGAAATTCTCTGCTTAACAGACTAGCAGGGATCAGAAAGGAATGTTTGTTTTTACTACAGCATTTCTAACCAGCGACAGATACTCAAAAACCTGGCTCTGTGAGGGACCCCAATGCCAGACCCTTTTTGGACCAAACTCTTGTCTGCTCCCAGTCAACAATGAGGACTGTTTTAACCAATTTCTTCCTGTCCTAGAGAACTAGTTTTCAATGCTTAATCCATACAACCATCACCAATTTCTCCTTTTTAGCCTTTAGAAAATCCTGGCTTTCCCTGATAAGGGTAAATATTTGTAGTGTCCCCATGTCTGGCAATTAGTAATGTCAGACTAATTTTTGTTGTTTCCTTTTGCTTCTTATGATCTTTGTTTGATTCTTTGTTTACAGATACATGAGGTATTTACATAACTTGAAAGACCCGTGTAGACTTCTTACTGAAATTTCCTTCCCAACTAAAAGTTTTGGCTAAATTGTGCAAATGTGTAGATGAATTATTTCCATTTCATCTTCCTTAACTTTCTCTGCATGATCCACAGATGCAGATAGTACATAGACCATGAAATTATCAAAAGACACCAGGCAGAGACAGAAACAGGAGGCAGACACGGAGCAGGCCAACTTGTCGCCTGCCTGCCCAGCCCTGAGTGGCCAACAGTAGCTCTGTGTTTTTGATGACAAAAATAAAATCCTGTGCACATTCCCCCTTTCCATTCCCGTTGGGTGTGTTGTTGATGACACTACCATTTCTCACTTCAGGAATGACTATACCTGAAGAGGACGCAGACGTGGGACAAGGCAGTAAATATTGCCTGGTGGCAATTGGGAGACTCCAGGTAAGAAAAAGCTCAGAGCCCTTTTAATCTCAAAGGCTTATTATCGCAGAGAGCAGGGGACTGAGGTTTGGATGGTACTTGTTGGGTTCTGTGTTTCACTCTGTGGGACAAAGCTGAGGCTGAATCAAGGAGAAAAGGGGTCGTGAGCCGTGAGCAGCAGAGGCCTCGCGGCATGAACACGCTGCACCGGTCTGTCCCCAGACTTGTGCAGGTTACCACCAAGTCGAGATCTGCTCCCCTCACATCCCTGCTTCACCACCTTGAATTTTTCCCATTGGTCTACTAGATAAAGTCCAGACTCCTTGCTTCCACCCATCCCCCTCCCTTCCTCTCCTACCACATCCTTTTTCCAAACCACACCATTGCCCTTTCCAGGAACCCTCCACACACTCCCCATCTCTGTGGGTCTCCACAGGCTCTTTCTTTTGCCTGGTGTTTCCGTGCTTCCCTTCTCTTTTCAGAATTCTTTCTTCTCCTGTGTTCTTATGATCTACTCATCCTTCAAAACCCAGCTAAAATGAGCCCCTGGTGCTCAGTTAAAATCAAGCCTACCCCCTCCCTGTGCTCATGGCTTTGAGCTCTCACCTCAGTCAGTTTCCTTCACTGTCTGGTTTACAGACTTAACTGAGCATAGGCTTATTCCTGCAAGCTCCCCAAGGGCAGGGAATGTGTATTTTTTATCTTATGAAAATTAAATGTCTCAGTGTCTGGCACACAAGTAGCCACTCCATTGACGGGACTGTTCGTTCTCCCTGGGACATGGAAGGGCTTCCCCTGCTGATGAGGGAGGCATAATAGCCATGGTTCAGGCATCATGCCCCTGGTTTCCTAGGTCTGACCAGTTTCAGACACATGAATAAGCAATTTCATTCATGTATGACAAACACTGGGCATTTCTTTGCAGATAAGTGAGGAAAGAATATTTGGGTAAATTCAGCTTACAAATGTTTATGTTCCAAATATTTTAACCAGTTCATTAGGCTCATTTACCATCATTAGCAGAGGGAAGGTGGGAGAAGGAAAGACTATTAACATTTATTGAGCACCAACTAAGTACCAACATTGTGGCAACGTTTAACATTCAATATCTCTTTGGAACTCGATCAACCACCTTATGGGAGTATATGTTTCATTATTCCCATTGGTTCATAAGGCAAATGAAGCTCAAGACATGTAAAGAAAGTGGCCAACTGTTGCAGTTAGTTGAAGATGTGATGGGCGCTATTTGAACACTTTAGGCTTATTATACGAATGACATGGAAGGATGAGTGAAATTAAAGCCGTGTGGATTATTCCCACTCTGTCTCTGTCACCATCTCCATCTCTATCTCTGCCAACATTACCTCAAAGATGGGTTTTCTGCATCCCAGGTGACCAGTTCTCCTGTGTGCATGGACATGAATGGGATGTCGGTGCCCACAGAGTTCTTGTCCCGCCATAACTCTGATGGAATCATCACATTCGTGGATCCACGATGCATCAGTGTGATTGGCTACCAACCCCAGGTCAGTAGATGGTTTGAGTTCTTAGCAGTTGGCTAGAGGTTTGACTTTCCTTAAACTGTTCTTATCTGCTTGAGATACAACACAAGGGCACAGCAGGGGCACAGCAGGGACACAGCATACAGATCCTTGTGCCCTGGCTTGGATAGAGTGACATCCTTCCAAAGCTAGAAAGGGCATTGAAAGCACCTGCACCCCTGGAAGGATATTCCTTGTTCCTTGCCCTGGCCATTGTGATTCTCTAGCTGATTTTTCATAAACTAGAGTTACCGTTTTCCACTAAAAGGAGACTCTGATCAGTTAATCTTCATTACAAAGCTTGTTGATGTGAAAGACTCTACAAAGTCTGGTAAAGATGTCCACCTCAATTTGTCTAACCCTTTGCTTTTCACAGTTATTTGGAAACTTTTTTTAAAGGGGGACACATTTTCAGGTCTTTGTTCCAGACCTTGTTTTTTAGTTTGTTTTTTTTTGAGACAGAGTTTCACTGTGTCGCCCTCGGTAGAGTACCATGGCGTCTAGCCACAGCACCCTCTAACTCTTGGGCTTAAGTGATTCTCTTGCCTCAGTCTCCCAAGCAGCTGGGACTACAGGCACCCACCACAATGCCCAGCTACTTTGTCATTGTTGTTGTAGCAATTGTCGTTGTTTAGCCGGCCCAGGCTGGGTTTGAACCCGCCAGCCTGGGTGTATGTGGCTGGCACCCTACCCACTGAGCTTATGGGTGCCTCCTCTGTTTCAGACACCTTTAAAAAGTCAGTGTCATAAACACAAAAAGGCAGGAGAAGTTGTAGTCTGAAGACATATCACTAGAAAACGTATTTGTGAGACAATTAAAATGTTGATATGTATGGAATATTGGGTGATTTTATCAAATAATTATTTTTTTTCTTAGGCACAGTGTGGTATATTGTAATTCTGTAAGATAATGCCATTTTTATGAGGTACACATTGGGGAGAAGTGTCATGTTGTCTACAACCTACTTGTAAATGGTTCACCAAGAAGTTGTTAAATATATACATGTGCTTGTGTATACATGTATACGTATAGATAAAGAAAAATGCAAATGTGGCCGAATATTGAGAATTGTCAAACACACATGAGAGATATACAGGGGTTCATTATTATTATTATTCTTTCAACTTTTCTACAGATTTAAATTTCTTTCAAAATAAAAAGCATTTTTTTTTTTAAAGAATAAGATCCTTGTTCTCAGGAACAAAGTTTGGGACATGTTGATATGAATGTTTTAATTACACATATATTTTGTAGCTAGAAACATTTCCAACAAGAAATATTAGGAGGCTTGATATGATTCCACATCTTTAGATTCATGCAAAGTTTGGGATTCTTAGATGCAATAAAGGAGAAAATCAATTTATTTCCAAATTCGCCATAACGTCTGATAGCAATGTATTTCCAGCCAAATTCATTGATCTACTAACACCTTCCATGACCATCTGGATGCTCAGTGGCACAAAGATAAGGTTTCCCCCCCACGGCCGGTATCAGTTCACACTTGGGCTGTTTGCTGATTCAGGTTCCGATCGATGAGTTAGTATAAATCTACGCGTTTAAGGCACTTCCAACGGAACCATTTCTAACACGTCTAAAGTTGCCTCTTCACAGTTTACCTTCTTCTGGTCTGTTTCACTGTGAAACACACTTCTGTTTGGGGTTAATGATGAGTCCCTTGAATAAAACACAGACTAATAAGGGTCGATAGTAAATAGGCTTTTAACCAGTACAGTTATTTTATGATAACCTCATTTCCTCTGCCACAGGACAGCAATAGCTTCCACACTTGAACAGCTCCAGCTTTCAGAGGCAACACATCTGCCTTCATGCTATCATTTTGCATTCTTTTTATGTTTATTAAAATATGTTTATTACAGTTTTCCTCTCCAAGGCAAACAAAAATAAAATTGAATTCTGAAGCTGCTGATGTAGGGCCTCAGCAAAATTAGAAATTGGTAACTGAGCATGCCAGAGGGAGGCAGAGCGGATGCCAGAGAGCCAGCTCCCCCAGGGCCCCGTGGGAATTAGCATCCACTGTCTAAATAATCTGTAGTGGGACAGGCCAAGGAGATGGAAATGAATGCCATTGCCTAACAGTAAGTAGATAAATAATTGCAAGTGGAATCTGGATTATTAAAGCTTGTCTCTTTCATTTAGGACCTTCTGGGAAAGGACATTTTGGAGTTCTGCCACCCTGAGGATCAGAGCCATCTTCGTGAGAGCTTCCAGCAGGTACGTACAGCTCATACACAGCCTGGGGACTGTGGGTGTGGTTGGGAGGACATTAGTCCTACTGTGTGCCAGGCAAGCTGCAAAGTCCTACCCAAGGCATCCATCGGAGCCCCTGCTGGGAAGGAGCTCACTGTCTAGTGGGAAGGACAGACACACACACCCCAGGAAGTAATTGCTGTGTGACAGAAGAACTCCAAAGGGTTGTGAGGAATGTGAGGAAAACATCGCAGAGCACAGGGGGTGGAGAGGTTAGTCACAGAGGGCACAGTTGGGAGGGTCTTAAAGGATAACATGGAAGAAATGAGAGCGCACCCTAGACCAAGGGACAGTAACAGAGATGGATGAGGAGATAGCCCCCAGGGAGAGTGCTGAACAGCTCCTGAGAGCGCAGTGAGACCAGCGGACTGGTAGAGAGGGGTGGGCAATGGGGCCATGAGCCTGGGGCGGCCAAATAGTGTGAAGGGCCCTGATGCCGTGTTAAGGAATTTGGATCCTCTCCTCAGTCACATAAAGGTCAGCCAGGATTCCTTTGAAGATTTTAAGCAGAGCAGTGTTTTGTGATGTTTGGTAGCCCAGGTATTGCCACAGATGCAGGAAGTTAACTGGAAATAAAGACAAGTCAGGAGGAATTGTTCTGGCTAGAAATGACCAGAGGCCAGAATTTGAACAAGAGCAAAGGGAATTAGAAACAGGAGGCAATTCGGGGAGGCACTTGTTTGTTTGGTGAGGGTGCTTTGCATAGAGACGGGGGGTGGGGTGGGGTGGGGGGCTTAGGATGACTCTTGGGAGCATGAGAGGGTATCCACCCTGGGAAGGCATCAGGCACATCACTGCTCCTAGCTGTCATTTACTGAGTGTCTACTACATGCCAGCCATTGAGGAGGATCTTGTCACATGTGTGACTTTACTGAATTGTCACAGGAGGTAGTCATAGGTGGTGGTCATTGTCATCTTCATGGTACAGGTAAAGTGAGGTTCAATGAAGTCAACGCACCTCCATGCCCCACAGTTAACAAACCTAAGGTTCAAGCTGAGGACCTGGTCCCTCCTGAGCCCAGATGCAGCCGTGATGAGCAAGTGAACACACTTCCATTCTCCACAGGGCTCTGCCGTCTCTCTGCAGCCCCAGGAAAGAACAGAATGGGCTGTGTTACAAGAAAACAAGACTTTGAATTACTTTTCAAGAGGGACTAGTAGTTTGTCTCTCATCTTCTGTTGGAGGCATTGCTGTATCTGCACAAATTGACACAGGACCCCAATTTTAAACCGTGTATCTTGGCAGATCTCTTAACCTCCCCACTCCTTCACTCTTGGATATCACCTCGGAATGGCATCTCGCTTTTCAGCCTCCTATGCTGGTTCTTCCTCTTCTATCTTCTACAAGCCTTGGCCCCAGGGCTCTGACCTTGGCTGCCCTCTGTCCCTTCCTCACTACAGTGTCTCTCTGGGTTATCCTAGCCGCGGAGTGACTCCACCCAGAGTGTCCTTCCTTTCTTCTCTGCACCCCTATGTGAATGCCCCATCTACCTGCTTGCTCAGGCTGAAAACAAGAAGCATCCGTCACTCGGCTCTTAATCTTACTCTGCACAGCCAACCCCTACCCTCTCTCCTGTCCCACCTGCCTCGACCAGGCCACCCCCATCTCCCATCTGACAGGGTAATAATGTCCTTACTGATCTCCCTGTTTTTACTCTCATTCCACGCTAAGCCATTCTGAAAACATAAATTGGGTTTTGCCTCATCTTTACACATAACCCTTCTAGGACATCTACAATCAAAGCCAAGCTCCTTACCAAACTTCATGCTCTGTATGGCCCTGGCCCTGCCTCACCCTCGATGGGCACTGCTCTTCAGCCACCTGAGCCTGCGTCTGGCTCCCTGGATGTGCTTTCACCCACCCCAGGGCCTTTGCACGTTATTACCCCCTCAAACCTTCTTTACTAGAACTGAATCTTCCCGTGGGCAGCCCTCCTGTCTGCGCTTTTCCCCATTGTGTCCACTGCTGAGTGCAGAGCCTGGCTCTAGGGTGGCTTTAGTAAAGCAGTCTACATGGGTCAGAGCCCACAGGAGGTGGCTTTTGTTTTGGAAAAATGTAAAATTGGGATGGTTAAACACTGCAAAAGCAGGTCATTTATGGCAAATGTTTGCTAAATGTGTAAGACTTTGCATCATCTAGCATATCAGGTTTGGGTTGGGTCGGCTGCACTTTCCTGGGTGTGTGGAAATGAAGCTTTAATGTGACGGGCCTCATTCCGTGCCCAGCCACTAGCCAGACCCTTTCCCACGCATTCATTACCTTCCGTCATCCTCAAAGCTTCACAGAAGGTGTTGTCAGCCCATTTTTGTCTCAGTAAGACATGGGGACTCAGGGAGGTTCTCTTGCCTACCCCAGGCCACACAGCAAGATGGTAACAGAGCCAGAGCTGGTGCCCAGGCCAGCCTCCCTCCAAAGCCTCCCCTCACAGTGCTGCGGCCCAGGCACAGGCCCCTCCCCTGACAGCATGTCTGAGGTTTCAGACTGCAGACACTGTCGGAACCTGGTTGGTTTTGAACAGAAAAGGAAGGAATGTAACACGTGATCCCACCCTGGCATCCAGCTGAAGGGACTCTCACTCTGGGAGCAGCCTCGCCACTCGGGTAGGAGCCTGGCCAGGACAGCCCCACATGTGTGTTCCTTGGGCTCCGGCCACTGGAAGCTGAGGTGGGGGACAAATGTTGATAAAGGGAGGCGGCTTATTCTTGCAAAAGCATGGAGGTGGCTATGTCAGCCACACCCAGCCCTTGAACTCTGTATTTAAACAAAATCATTTCAATAGCCAGAACAGAAAGCCCTTAGAAAAATGGTGAAGCTTGAGTTGGTGCAGCAATGCACCCCGGCCAAGAGCCTGGAAATTCACATCTGCTCTTGGATTCCCTCCCTGGGTCACATTCCCTTAGAAGTCAAACAGGAAAGCTGAATCCAGGGAAGTGTAAAGCAGCCTCCCTCTCGTCCCCCTCCTTCCTGCTTATCTCTTCATGGTGGTGGCGATGATGAAGGTGAGGCTGTTGTCATGGAAAGCCATGCTAAGTTCAGTTTTGCCTGATCTTTGCCATCTCTTGTGTTAGCATCACACCTAAACCAGGCATAGTGGGTGCCTCACCGATGTGTCTCCTGCACTGCTGTGTCACCTGCACCACCTACATACATAGCCCAGTCCCCCTCCACCCCTCAGCTGCCCCAGCCCCCGAACGCTTGCCCATGCTGTGCCTCCTGCCAGAAGAGGCCTCCCCACACACCCTCATGGGCCAACATTGCACCCAGCTGTGTGCTGCACCGTGGGACCCTTTCTGGATCCTCTCACACACCCCAGTAGACCTGTGGCCCTTGGTAAGCTCTCTCATGGTTACAGTTATCTGCTGCATGAGAAGCTGTCCAGGAACTGAGACGGTGCCTTGGCTATGGGGCTCATGGAAAGGGCCAGGAGGTCCAGGGTCCATACCTTCCTCTGCCACTCCTTGAGACCTCAGGCAGGGTGTCCACTCCTTGGAGCCTTGTTTTCTAGATTCACGAAATGCTGTCATGGGGACCACATGAGCTATCATGGGTAAGGTGCCTCACCTGTCACTTGGCCCAGGAGGGCATGGAATTGCCAGCTCCCTTCCTCCATTCTCTGTCCCCAGATCCTAGGGATGAGCTTTGCACAGGGCAATGTCTTCCACAAGCTTCCTGTGTGGAGCTAACTAGTTCTGCCCCATCCCTAGTATGCCAGGTAGAGGGAACAAGGGAGGCACCCTGCCTACACTTCCTCAGCGGGCAGAAGACACCAGTCTGCAAACGTGGGTGGTGGCTGCCTATTTCCTTATATTTGGTACAGACAAGAGGAAGACCCCATGGGAGCCCCTCCAAATGCTGACCTGAAGGGGCACTTGGCCTTGTCCTCTGGCAAGGGAAGAGCCAGGTTCTTGCACAGCCTGGCTCACCCCAGAGCTCTACCTCCTGCCTCTCGTGCCAGGGGTCAGAGCAGGGGCTCCCATTTTCCTAGAGCTTTCAGTCCACGCCCTCGGGCTTTGTTCTCATCTGGCTTCCTCTGTGGACAGTGTGAAAAGGGATGGTCAGCAAGGCCGTGGGGCTAACAGACTCCTCAACTTGGTTTGGGATGTGTGTTCTCAGTGCCTGCTCTTTGCTGGGCACCAGGCCAGGGTGAGGGTGCTCAGTGACC
This sequence comes from Otolemur garnettii, assembly GCF_000181295.1. Lineage (NCBI taxonomy): Eukaryota > Metazoa > Chordata > Mammalia > Primates > Galagidae > Otolemur > Otolemur garnettii. The sequence goes on from NW_003852406.1 coordinate 32,319,506, forward strand.
AAGATATCCCTGTCCCCATGCTGTGGACATTCTGGTAGAGAAGGCAGATGTCCCTACCAGGAAATAATCACATGTGCAGCAGGTGTGAGGGAAGGTGGCAAGATCAGGACTTCTCTGAACACTGGGGCCAGTTCCACATTCCTCTTTGTGATCACGCTGGTCCCTCAGGGAGGGGCTGCGTGGACTGCAGATTTGGAGGACTTTCAGAGAGGGACCTCTAGCTTGCCTTGTTTTGTGTTGGAGGTGTGATCATACCCAGGTCTAGACAGTCTGTATTCCAATGACACATGCATGTGTAACTGTGTGTCTGTGTGTTACTGTGTGTGTACACAGCATGTATAGTGGTCCTCTTAGCCAGGGTTCTGTTTCCCACAGTTTCAGCTCTCAGTCATTAGTGGGCAGCCTCGAGCTGAAAATATTGAACAGTAAGTTCCAAAAATAAACAATTCATAAATTTTAAATCTCATGCCATCCTGACTGGTGTGAGAGCCCCACCCTGTGTGTGCCACCTGCCCATCCATCCATCAGGTAGCAGTTGGTTGTTATGAGATCGATAGAGTCACAGTGCTTACATTGGAGTAAGCCTTATTCACTGATTAGCAGCCCCAAAGCACAGGATAGTGATGCAGGCACACTGTGGTGATCATAGTGGTTAGTCTTTTGCATTGTCTAACTTAGAAATTAAACTTTATCAGGTTGGGAGCAGTGGCTCACACCTGTAATCCTAGCACCTGGAAGGCCAAGGTGGGTGGATTGCCTGTGCTCATCAATTTGAGACCAGGCTAAGCAAGAGTGAGACCTCATCTGTAAAAAAATATCCAGGCATCGTGGCGGGCGCCTGTAGTTCCAGCTACTCAGGAGGCTGAGGTCAGAGAATCGCTTGAGCCCAAGAATATGAGGTCGCTGTGAGCTATGATGTCAGGGCACTCTACTGAGGGCAACAAAGTAACACCCTGTCTCAAAAAAAGAAATTAAATTTTACCATAGGTAGGTATATCTGGGGGAAAACATAGTATATGTAAGGTCTGGTGCTATTTGCAGTTTCAGGCATCCACTGGGGGGCTTAGAATGGACCCTCTATGGGTGTATGGGTTCTATCTTCATAGAACAAAGCAGCAATGTGCATTGCCAAAGAGGCCGCCTTGTGGTTTGGAAGTAAGATCAGGCTTCTTGTACCAGCTTTTCTACCAAAACTGTCTGATCTTGGGTGACTTATTTAATTTTATTGAGTCTTAGTATTATGCATAAATAATAAAACTCACCTCACCAAACACTTGTGAGGATATAGATATGTGTAAGTAAATAATCATATAAATTTATCATTTTGTTATGCCTCCCAGAGAGTATTGAATCCGAATCACAGTTTTAAGCAGAGGTTGGGGATTTTTCGTGTGTGGTATGGAGAAATAAATCCATGAATGTGATAGACGTGAATGAGTTAATAGTTTGAAAAGACACCAGCACAAAACCCAAGAGTGCCCTTAGCAGCCAAGGCAGAAAGAGAAACACGCTGGCTAGTGGGGTTTTCATGATCTGACTTGTAAAAGCTAAATTAAAAGTCTTGATATAAAGCAGGTGTTGACTCCTCAGCTCCTCACCTGGTGGTTACAGGATGACCCAAATATATTGCCCCATGTTGGAGGGGAAGTAGACAGAGGGGTTCCCATCACCAGCCACTGTTCCTCTCCCCCCCCCACTCTCCCCCTCTTCCCCTCTCTCACTCTCTCTTCCCCTCTCCCACTCTCTCTTCCCCTCTCCCTTCCTCTCTTTCTCCCTCTCTCTTCCCTTTCCCTTCTTCCCCTCCCTCTCTCTTCCCCGCTCTCTCCCTCTCTCTCTCCCTCTCTGACTGTCTTTAGCAACAATGCCCTATTCTGCAGCCCTGCTGGCCTGCACAGCGGCCACACTGCCTGGCACCTCTCCCTCCTGCTATCCAGCACCATCCTTCCTCCCGCTGACTTCCTTCTCCAAATATTTTCTCAGGTGGTGAAGCTGAAGGGCCAAGTACTGTCAGTCATGTATCGATTCCGCACCAAGAACCGGGAGTGGATGTTGATCCGCACCAGCAGCTTCACATTCCAGAACCCCTACTCTGACGAGATCGAGTACATCATCTGCACCAACACCAACGTCAAGTATGTGTCCACTGTCCCCTGCGGGTCTGCATAGCTGTCCTGGGGCCCAGAGCAGCCAGGTTTCCTCTGAGACTCTTTTTTCCTGTGGGCTTTCCCTTTAGCCAGGAACCTCTGCAGGACTAGAAGCAGGTACAGAGGGACCTGGCCCCATCTCTGCTTCCCTTCCAAGTTCCTCTTCCTTGTTTGGTAAGAACCAGAGGACCCAGTGATTACCCATGGCATGGCCTGCAATGTCTCTGTCCCCTGAGCGGGGAGCCCAGACAGGCGCAGCACTGTGGCTTCTCCCTCCCTGCTCCCTGCTCCTGGTTTCTTGGCCCTGTGAAGCTGGGAGGGCAGGATGGAGACAGAGCCTCTTGGCGGCTGCAGGGCACTGGCAGGTAGCCACAGGTGTGCACCTTAGGGACTCGCAGTAGCTTTGGTTCCCACCATTGGAGCATTCCTTCCTGCTCTGGCCTGGGGGTCCGGAATCCCTGCTGGCGTCCCACTTCTGTGTCTCAGACAGATCTGGGCTCCAGCCTTAGACCTGCCACTTCCTGGCCATGTGACCTTGAGCGAGTCACTTCATCTCTTGGCCTTCACTTCCTCCTCTGTGGAATGGGGCGATGATACCACCCTCATTGGGTTGCTGAGGATTAAACGAGGTCAAGCTCCAGGCCAGACACTGGGTTCAGCTCTGACCGAGCGAGCGTGACCTTGGGTAGCTCATGTCCCCTTTGTGGATTCAGCACAAGGCTAGGAACCGACACAAACAAAGGCTTTGGGACAGAAGGACGCCAAGCATGTAGGAGCGGGGGGAAAAGCCATGCCCAGTGTCATGGGGAGGACCATGTGAGATGTGGCCGGCATCAGGAGGACTGTACTCAGGTCTCCCCATCATGGTCCACTTCCCAGGGTCAACACTCAGATGGAGGCCTGTTTCCCACCCTGCCACCTCCTTTTCCTCGTCTGCTAACACTTCCTCTTGGCACCCCTCCTGTGGTCTGGAGCCCCCAGGCAGCCACTATTACTCCTGGCGCCCTCGGCCCTTGTTGCACTCTGCCCACTGCTGTTGGCTCCAAGACCCTTGGACCTGGATGTTCCCATCTGGCCCCAGGAAGCAGCCTTCTTTTCAGGCCACCCCCATGCACCCTCAGCCTCAGCCTTGCTCCTAGGCCAGATGGTAGGTGCCTATGAGATCTCTTTAGAGGGCCAGTGACCTGGATTTCAGTTCTAGGTCCCCGTGGATCAGGTCTCCTACCCTGCCTCGATTGCCCTTGTCTGTAGAATAAGGAAAATAGCAGGATCCATTGCCCCAGAATCACACAGGCTTGGTGTAGATTTTGCATTAGATATTGCATGTGACACCCTACTGGGTACCAGGCAGAGTGGGCCAGGCAAATGTGATCTGCAGACCTATCAACCCTGCCACCTGTTGCTGTCGCTCCACAATTTCTTTTTTTTTTTTTTATTTTTGAGACAGAGCCTCAAGCTGTCACCCTGGGTAGAGTGCTATAGCATCACAGCTCACAGCAACCTCCAATTTCTGGGCTCAAGCGATTCTCTTGCCTCAGCCTCCCAAGTAGCTGGGACTCCAGGCACCTGCCACAATGCCTGGCTATTTTTTGGTTGCAGCCATAATTGTTTTTTTTTTATTTTGGTGGGCCTGGGCTGGATTTGAACCCACGAGCTTAAGTGTATGTAGCTGGCGCCTTAGCCACTTGAGCCACAGGCGCCAAGCCGCTCCACAATTTCTTGAGTCAGCTCTTGCTGGCAGCCCCAGGTCTGTTTGCTCTCCCAAGTGCCCTGCCTGCTCTCTGCCCTGAACACCGGGCAGATATCCTTGCCTTCCAGTGAATAGACATGACAGGGCCCTCCATGTGACACTCCTCCTGTGTGAAAGCATCTCCATCTCAGTCCCCTCCTCTCCTCATAAGTTGCTTCCTAGCAAGGGCCAGGCCCCTCCTTCCAGATCCAAACCCTCCACTTTTGTCATGGCCCTGCATGTCCCCTGTCTCTGTAGCCCTCCCTTCCTGTCCAGCCCTCTCTGCAGGCTCCTCAGGCTTTCACATTGACACCCAGCTCCCAGATCTTGGAGGACCCTGTCCTGCCAGCCCACCCAAGCTCTCTCCCACCTCACCGCACCAGCTATGTCTTCGAGAACTTCCTTTCATCCCATAGAGCCTGGCTTTGCCCTGGTGCTGCTGAAACTGCTTCCCCAGTAGCCCAGAGTGACCCCTGTGGAGTGGCCTGTCCCCACTGGTCACTCTCCCTGCACTGTCCAGCCAACTCTTCTTTCTTGACTTCTCCCCTGGCTGACTTGATGCTCTGATTCTTCTTCCTCTTTTTCAAGTCAAGACTTTCTGCCTAGCATTAGAGGTTACAAGGATGGCAGGTGTAAATATAACAAGCCATATATATAGGCATGCAGAAAGATAATGTTATTTTAACTTTTTCTATATCTGAGTTTAGTTAAACTTAGTAAACTTGGTCAAACTGAGGGTGTTTTATTGTCCCACTTCCCCATTGTGGGAAGGGAGTTCTACACTCAGGACATAGAGAGACACCCCTGGTGCCAGGTTCATGAGTGGCCCAACCTGCAAAAAAATAGTAATGCTTAAGACCCCAAAGTAAAAGACAGACACAGAAGCTCAGGGTTCCACAACTCTGTCTTTGCTCAGCAGGTGCTGTGTGGAGGTCCCAAGCATGGCCTCTCTCCCAGGAGCCTTTAGAAGGGAGCTAACAGCATGTGCCCACTGGCCTGGCCAAGTTAGTGTAGGGCAGTGGGAGCCAGGAGGGAGAGGAGGAGGAATAGGCCAGCCTGGATCAGCTCATTGTCTGTTCAAGCCATGGCCTTGTCCCCAGGTTCGTGCTTCCCACTGTGGCTAAGACCTGAGAGATATTAACATGGAGAACATGAGAAGGCCAAATGGGAGGTGAAATGCCACGGCCACATGGGTCCCCACGGCCTGGGAAAAGCATCCCCCAAGGGGCTTGGAAGAGAAGGAAAGATCCTCTCCTAAAACCAGTCTAAGCTGAAAGTCAGGCAGCGTTAACAAAACAGAAAACCATTTTGTACAAGGGCTGTACCTAGATACCTCCTCAGGACAGTTGTTTGAGGTCCCGTGCATCAGATTGCCCCCTCCGTACAGGGTCACACCAGAAGCCTGAATCCAGCATCTGCTGAATGCAGAGGTCTCCCGTCAGTGAAGCTGACCGCACTAACTGTGGACAGCAGAGGGCAGCGGTGACCCAGCTAGGAGCAGGCCAGCCCTTTTCAGAATTTGTGGGGCTAACCGTCGCTGGCAGTAGGCAGGCATATTATGGAAAGATCCCTAAATGCTCTGTGCTGGAGGGGGAAATTTGCAAGCTCAGTTGCATGCAGTCAAGAGCATCCAAAAGAAACTTACTGGAGAAATTGGGTGTTTTATATTGAGCATTGTGTGAAGCTGCAGAGACGCCCTCTTTACCACCCTGCGCCTTTTCCCAGTCCTCCAGTGCAGTGAAGTCCAGAAAAATATGGACTGATTTACAGGCTGTCACCCTGCTCTGAAGCGAGCCTCTTTCAGAGTGAGTCCATCTCAGTGTTGGGGGCTGGCAGGTTTCATGGGCTGTTTCTGAGCACAAGTCATGTCATTGTTTTCATGTGTGTACACCCTGACCACTATGCTGTTTTAATTCCATCCCAGGCACACCCTCTTTCCAGTGGCAGTGCTGTCTCAAAGCCAGCAATAGATTTTCACAAGCACAGCTGCTCATTGTCCTGGTGGGGACGGTCCTTAAAGTCAGACCATACCCACGGTTATGTCAGCCTTTCAGAGCCAGTGGACCATCGTGGGTCCTTAGTGAGGGGTAGGTATAGAAGCAGTAGAAGGAGACAGGGCCAGCAAGAGGCTGGAGCACCCTGTCACCAAGCCCCAAGCCTGGGAGTTGCCCTGGGTCTCTCCTCATCCCCTCAACAAATAACCTGGCACAGGTTATAACCGCAGTCCCACAGGTTCTGTCCAGGGGTCTTTCTCTAGCCTTCTCATCCTCTGCCTCTTGTTTCCCAGCTTTTGCCATCTTGCGAGTGATCATCAGTCTCCCTAAACTGCTTGCCTGCCTTCCACCAGGCCCCTGTTGAGCCAACTCTTATGGCTCAGGGGACATGGTCCCTCTGAGACACTTGGGAGACCATGCTGCTCTCTGCCCTGATCAAATCAATTCCAAATCCCTTAACAGGGAGGCTGAGTCCTTCACACAGGTGTGGGCACCCAGCCCACAGTGGGCACGATCAGCCCCCGTCTGGTTGCTGAGCCTGGGTAGCCGATGTCTCCCAGCTGGAGTCCAGCTGCTCCCAGGGGCCCTATCACCCTCATCCTGAATGTCCCTGATGGCTTCTTACTCACTTACTCAGGCTGGGTAAAAACCTCTGCTCAGGGAGCCTGGGGATAATTGACAGCATCTGCCCTGCAACCTGTGCCTGGCTGAGAGGCAGCCAGGCTCCCAGAGCTCACCCCACCAGCTAATGCAGGGGCGCCCGGCTGCAGCAGGGTCCACTCCTTTGCGCGTGCTGCTGGCTGGTTTTGTCCCAAGCAGCCCCTCTTTCACCCTCTCTGGAATTTGCAAGCACACTAAGGTTTATTTTTATAGTCTTACCATGAAATGTCTGAGAAGCCTCCCCAGGGCTCTTTTCAGGATGGGGAAGCCCGCGGGTCAGCAGTTTTCCTCAACATGCGCTCAGCTATGTAAGTGAAAACCCAAGGACTGGAGAAGCTGATTTCCAGACCACAGGGCCAAAGAGGCAGAGATTCCAGGGATCTGCCAGCTGTGCCCAAGACCTTATTTTAGCAAAGCTGAGAGCAAACTAGTGGCAACGGCCCCTCTCATGCCTTAGTGCAGATTGAAGCATCCTCTCTCCATCTCAGAACTCAGCATCCACAGGGCACATACCAGGCAAGGGGACAGGGCTAGATCTGTACCTCACTCGCCCCTGGCCAGGCACACAGGGCACAGCTAAACAAGCCACACAGTGGTCCTGCCCACCCTCCTAGATTCTGGGCTTGGGCTGGACACAGCTGAGTTGCAGATAAGATTGGTGGTTGTTTCCTGGAGAAACACTTACAGGCTGGAAGCTGGACTCTGAGCCCTGTTTTCAGAGACCCGTCCACGGATTCCTGCCACGGTGGGGAGTTCACTGTTCCAGTCCCACAAAAATCCCAAGGAACAGATGTCTTTTCCTCCTCCTGGCTCAAGATTCCCAAGGCTCTGGAATGAGAGATAAGAAGTAATCGTCCCTGTCAAAGCCCCAGGTTTTTCTCCTGGGCTGGGGCAGCAGCTGGGAAAGGTCGACAGCAGTGCTTGTCAGCATTTTTTATCTCACAGCACACTTTAACCTATAGTTAAAACTTCCATGGCACACTTAAATTATGTTGGTCCAAAAATAGGAGTAAGAAAAAGGATATACTTACTGTACTTTGAACTTCTTTCAAAAATAACTTAATGTCTTTAAAAATTTTCACAGCATACCTAAGATCCTTTCTCACGGCACACAGGTTAAAAATCACTGGTCTACTATCACACAGGCCAGAGCTTTGAATCTGGTGTGTGCCATGTTCTAGCTGTGTCACCCTGGGTACCCTGAGCCTCAGTTGCTTTATCTGTAAAATGAAAGTATTGCAGAGATGTGAAAATGTTGACAGACTCCTGACCATCAGTCCTACATTCAGACTTAAGAAGCTCTATAATGACAAACAGTGGTGCCCCCAAGGTGTTAATTCAAGTAAAACAAAGCAAAACCATAAACTGAGAATAAGAAAATATAGAGGAAGTTATGGTTTTTCTATTAATGATTATGTTAATTTTCTTTTTAATTTTTTAAATGTCAATTTATTTTTAAAATTTTTAACACTCCTGCTTTGCTGGTATAGCGAGTGTGGGCTGGGGCTGCCAGCGTGGGCTGGGGCTGCCAGCGGGAGGTTGCTCCTGCCTTTCTCCCTTTCCCTTCCTTGGGACGGGAGCTGGGACTGAGAGGCAGATGGGGCTCAGATGCATCCTTCTTCTTGCCACGTAGTGGCCTTAGCTCACTGCCCTGCAGTTGCCTGCCTCCTGTGTCTTCCCCTGGAGACTGTCAGCTCTGTAGGGCAGAATCTGGGTAAGCCTGGCATCTAGTAGTCCAGGTTCAGGATGAGCGGCCTCCAGCTGGGGCTGTCTGCTGAAAAATCTTCTCTCCCTGATGGACCTGCCCCAGGGCACCAGGGTGAAAGGCGCGGCTGGAGGAAGAAATCCTGTTCAGACCTTGCATCTTTTGCAATGCTGAGAAAAAGTTTAGAAACAGGATCCAACTTATTTTGTGTGTATCCAGGGGCAGAATTGGAACCCCAAATTGCCAGAAGGTAGATTGGGGCTCCTTGTGTGGGGAATCTTCGTGGAGATTCCTCTCTGCAGATGGAGTGGGCTCCTCAGAAGGCAGCACCCTACAGGGGAGAGGCCAAGCAGTGGGGCTGTGCCTGGGGCTGTGCTACTGGGGTGCTGGGGACAGATTGCCTCTGTGTACTCTGCTCCTAGGAGCCAAGGACAGCAGCCTTTCATGTGATCCAAACAGCCTGCAAAGTCTAGCCTGGCCGGGGCTCCCTACCCCTGTGCTGCCTCCACCATAACCCGGCTTGCCCTGTCAGAGGCCCTGGCCACCCCTGGCCCTGCCTGCCTGCCTGGAACAGAAGTTGAAATTAACCTTTGTAGACAGGGCCAGATGGGACCCATTGATCTCTGGCTTCTGGTTGGGTTTGGCCAGTGGGGGAACTAGCTGGGGACAAAGGAGCAAGAGTGGAAGAGGAAAGAATATTTGGCCACCTCCCTGAGGTCACTAAAGCCAGGCTTCCACGGCAGTGTCCTTCTGATTGCTGCTCTCCTGGGACTTTCCACACTAGGGATAGTTTTAGCTTCCCACAGTTACCAGCCCAGGGATTCCTCACCAGCCAAGCTGGTTTCCCTTCACAGGCCACATTTGTTAAATAGCCCCTTGGCTAAACCTTCTTTAAACATCCCATTTAAGGGTGCCATCTATTTTCTGAACCCCCTTAGCATCTCTGGGCCTCAGTTTCCTCACTTGTAAAGGGAGTTTTAAAAAATGCCCACTTCCAAGGTGGTCGTGAGCCTAAGTTGAATTGAGATGAATGCAGACCGCTAGCAGGGCACCAGGGCAAGGGCATAGGGGGCCTGCGTGCCATCCACAGCCAGCAGAATTCCTGCTGGCCATACTACACCGCCTCCTCCCCAGCGGGGTCCTCCACATCTTCCCCACACCTGTGCCTCTGCTGACACAGGTTACAGTTTTCAGCACATGCTCACTGTGGCCCCTCTTCTGGGAGCTGCTCCCCCATCACCCCTCTCCATCAGCCACTTCCTCTTGTGAACAGACATTCCTTCCCTTGCCCCCCTTACTTCCCCCTATAGAAGGTCTGGCCACCCTCCCTGCACCCCTGGCCCAGAGGGAAAGGAAGTGACCTGTGATTGGCTCCTCCATAAGGCCTCTGCCGCCCTGTCCAGAACACAGGCAGCAGTGAGAAAAGTGTTAAAAGGGGCCCACGGTGATCATTCTTGTTCTAACATTGTGAAAGTAAACAATGAGAGTCCATCATCTTTCCACTTCACGTAAACACTTGACAGATACTTGTTTCCTGTTTCAAATGTTGCTCACCCACATAACGTCTGTGGACACAGTCACAGTGCATGTAACACACAGCACTGGACGCGGACTTCCTTGCACGCCTAACCTCACCTGCCAGTGTTTGCAGAAGGGCTTCACAGAGGTCACTGGGCATGTGATAAGCAGTCACTCAGCTAGTACACGTGGGACACACCCCTTTCACAGCCAGCTTTGCTGACAGCTTTTACTCTCTCCTCTGAGTAATCTCCTTAGAAGCCCCCAGCAGCATGGCGGCCACCTGGAGGGCCACCTGAAGAGTACGAACATGCCTGTATGTCCTGGTGTGGGTTGCTGGGCTGCTTTCCAGAAAGGTGTGTCCCTGCTCATGTCCCCAGCAGAGTGTGACTGTAGTAGTTTTGGTACAAAGCCACCACCTTAAACATGTTTTCTTCCAACTTAGCAGAGGAAAATCAGTACTTCAATGTATTAATTTATATTTATTTTGATTATCTTAATGGTAAAATGTTTTCCTCACTTTTTTTTTTTTTTTTTGGTGACAGAACCTCAAGCTGTCACCCTGGGTAGAGTGCCATGGCATCACAGCTCACAGCAACCTCCAACTCCTGGGCTCAAGCGAGTCTCCTGTCTCCACCTCCCAAGTAGCTGGGACCACAGGCACCCGCCACAATGCCCGGCTATTTTTTGGTTGCAGCTGTCATTGTTGTTTGGCGGGCCCAGGCTGGATTTGAACCTGTGACCTTAGGTGTACGTGGCTGGCGCCTTAGCCAGTTGAGCCACAGGCGCCGAGCCCTCACTTTTTATATATATTATATTTTGTTACATATAACATAAAACATCATTTGTATATTCATCCATTATTAGTTTTTGTTTCAATCATCTGTTCATATCATTCAAATTGATTGATGGGCAAGAGGATAATTTTTTATAGTAATTTGAAATGTACATTAGACTCACAGCCCCAGAGATGCCAAGAGGTTTCAGCTAATGATTTTCTTTTGCTTGTGGAGTCTACGGGGTCAACTGGATCTTGGCTCTGTTTTGTCATGCCCACTTGCTGGGTGGCCAACTTTCCAACCACCTAACCTCTCTGAACTTTAGCTATTAATTTTAATGTAAGCATAAAGTAAGGACTCGGAAAGTTCGGTGTGAGGATCGGATGAGATAATGTAAACCCCTGCCATTTTATAAGTAACCACCAACTGAAGCCATTCAGCATTAAACACAACTGCATTACTGAATTTCACCTTGGAAAGAAAAAAATTTTAGTGTGGTATCATTTTGCTCTACATAAAATCATACATGAAAATTGATTTCTTAGATAGTTCCATGTTGTAGTCTAGCTTGAAATGTAGGGTGTGGAGTCTTGAGGTATTAAAAATTAAAAATGGAAAACAAGGCTGAGGCAGAGGGATCCCTTGAGGTCAGGAGTTTAAGATCAGCTTGAGCAAGAGTGAAACTCTATCTGTGCTAGGAAAAAAACTAGCTGGGTGTTGTGGTGGGCACCTGTAGTCCCAGCTGCTTGGGAGGCTGAGGCAGGAGGATTGCTTGAGCCCAGAATTTGAGGCTGCTGTGAGCTAGGCTGGTGCCACAGCACTCTAGTCTGGGTGAGATTCTGTCTCAAAAAAAAAAAAAAAGTGGAAAACAATTTAGAGATCCACTGGGTATTGTCTGCTGTGCCTGTAGGGGAGGGCATGCTCTGGCCTCACCCTGTATCACCCTGTATCACCTTGTATCACCCAGGGCATGCTCTGGCCTCACCCTGTGTCACCCTTCTGCTCCTCATGACACTCTGGTTGACTTTCTGTCTTACAGGCAACTTCAGCAACAGCAGGCAGAGCTGGAGGTGCACCAGAGAGATGGGCTGTCATCGTACGACCTGTCACAGGTGAAGTTTCTCTAAAGTTTCTTTTCCAGTTGCAACTGTCTCCAACCCAGCAGTCTGGGGACTCAATTTAGCGCTTAGCCTGAGCCCCTCAGCCTAGAGGGTGCTGTTGTCCTGCCCACCCACTCTTGGGCAGAGAGCAGACCTGCAGGCCCCCTCCCCTCCCAGGTCTGCTGTGTCTTGTGCATATAGCTGAGTCAGGGAGAGTGTATAGCACGTGACGACCAAGTGAAGAACCGGCCACCACAGGTAGCCAGCTTTGGACATGTTGAGGACTGCTGGCTGTCCCATTAGACCATGTGTGAACTTCAGTATCCACACAGTCAGAGGCAACAGAAGCAGACTCCCACGCCTTCTGTCCTCTGGCTGCCTGGCCCTTTCCCTGTCTTTGTCTGTGTCCCTTTCTCCATCCACGTCCACTTCCCATCAAGATGGGTGACTCCCACTGTGTCCATCTCCTTTCTCCAGTCTCCACAGCCCCTTCTCATCCCCTTCTCTCTCCCTCTCTTACTGTGTTATTTGCCCTCTTTCCTAAACTGTTAAACTTTTTACAAAAGTTTATCACTTGTTCTGATATTTAGAGTGAGGTGATTGTTTTTCATTTATGTCTCTCTAAGAAGGTGACCAGTGTAACTTCACTGTCCTTCCCGTGACCTTCAGTTCAGATCTCCACCCCAGCTCTTCTTGGGATTCACATACAAAGCTGTTCCCCCGCCCTATAAAACGCTGCAGACTGAAATGCTAGTGATTCCAGAAGGAGGGGCCTGGGGATGTATGTTCTGTGCCTCACACTCATGTTACTGTTGTGTTTTAATGTGCAAACAGGTCCCTGTCCCCAACCTGCCAGGCGGTGTTCATGAGTCTGGGAAGTCTGTGGAAAAGACAGATGCAATCTTCTCCCAGGAAAGAGACCCTCGGTTTGCTGAAATGTTTGCAGGAATCAGTGCATGTGAGTTTCCAGATGGCGGTGAGGTTGGGAGGATGTAGGGTTGACAGTGACTTTCAGGCTATCTGGAGAGAGCCATCCTTAGAGAAAGGGGCCACAATGGTGAGTCTGAGTAACCAGTGCAGGGCACAGGAATAGCCCTAAATACAGGAGTCAGCACAGATTCTGCTCCTGGCCACTCCTGCTACTTAATGGTTACTGTGGCAACCAACCTAGGGCCCTGACATCTCAGTGCTAGCACTGAGGAGCTGGGATAAATGAGCTCTATTCCTCCATCGTGCAGTTTAGTTTTAAGCCAGAAAGATGTCTCTGTATAAAGTTGCAACTCAATCCCCTAACACACAGAGGACCACATTTTAAAATAAAAATATGCAGTAAAAAAGAAAAACAAAAATGATCCACTGTCCTACCACCTGGGTATAACCATTTTTAAGTTTTTAAAAATATGTCCTTTCAGTCTTTTTCTGCACAAATATAATATCCTTTTTATATATGAAATTAGCTTACACTGTTTGGTAGCTTACTTCTTTCACATGACAGTTTATTATGAATATATTTCCAGATCATTAAACAATCTAAGTCATTTTTATCACTTGCATGGAGTTCATTCGTTAACTGTAGGTGGCTGTCATTGGGCTGTCCGCCTGCATCAGTGCCGCTCTTAGTGACAGTGGTGTGGTGCTAATGTGAGTGGCACCTGGAGCCCACAGGTCCAGCCACCCCCTCCCCACTCGGATTACCTCTGAAATTATCAAAATATAAAATTTAGAAAAGTCTTAGTTGAATCCAAAATAAGAAGAAAAGATTTCATTTTCACATGGTCGAGGAATTTCTGCCAGATACGATGTATTTGAGATCAGCTGGCTCATGACAAGGAAGTATGGAGAACCCCGTCATTGGAGGGGAGAACCCCATCATTGGCAGGGAACCCCAGGTGTGTCTTACTGGGGCTTATGAGCTGAGGATGGCATGGGCTGAGGTGAGGACAAACAGGCCTCCCAAGCGATGGGAGGGGAGCCGGAACATTGGTGGAAGGTGAAGCCTTTATTCTCGCCTGGCTGTGGACTCACCAGGCAAGGCCGGTACCTAAGCTGCTTCCTGCTGAGGGCAGCAAGTGCCAACACTCTCAGGACCCAGACCCCACAGTGTGATGGGGAAGATTCCTGCTGTGGGCTCCCACACTCCTCCAGAAGTGCCACCACCTACAACAATATTACCTTTATAGAGAAAATCACTTCTTCCAACAAGAGACAATCGTACGTCTAAAAATTTTTTCTTCTCTCAAAAAAGCCTGAAGTATTTGAACAGAGACCCACATCTCTCTGAGACCCACATTTCTCATCTCTGAGAAATTCTGTTGAACTTTTAATAGTTTACAAACATAGACGCTATCCCATAAAGATGACAGAACAGAAAAAAAATCAGAAAAAAGAAGAGGAAGAAAGGTCCAGTGGGAGGAATGAGAACAATGTCCTCCATTAGAACGGATTTTTATGACAAAGAAGAGAAAGTTCAGGAGATCTTCAGTGTTTCTTCTCTAGGTGATTCCAAGACACCACTGCATTTCTCAGACCATTTGTGGAGGGCAAGTGGAGTGTTTAACAGTGGGAGTTAGTATGGAGCAGACTAATGTTGCAGAAATGCAAGTCAGTGAACTAGAAAGAAACACAGATTTTCCAAAAATGCAAAACTTGGGTCTTCCAACTGAAAGAGCACGATGAATACCAGACCAGAAATTTGAAGGATACTCACACCTAGACGTGGTCTATAGTATTTACTTTGTCAATTTGAAGAATGAAGGAAAAATTCTGTAAATACTGAGAGAAAAAAAATTCCTTACCTACAAAGGAAAATCTTTAGTCACATGTCTCCAAGATACTAATTGTCAGAAGTCTGGGGCAGTGGGGAGGAGCTAAGTAGAGAATTAGGAAGGAAATATGTCCCCAAATTTTCCCACCAACCAAGCTGCTTTCATACATGGGGAACAGCAGAAAGACATTCTCAGACATGCACTAATTATACTTTCCCCCCAAAATTACTTGCACAAGATTGTACTTGTTTGTGAAATGAATCCAGGTATAGAACACGAGAGTGGAAGTGATGGGTTGGAAAAGCAGTGGGGATGGGAAATGAAACTGGTGTCTCCTGGAATTAATATAAAGATTATTAGAATATACAAAATGTATAAACAGTAAATAAAATTGGGAGTGTAAACTCTCAAATCAGTTCAACAAAGGTAACCTTTTGGAGTGAGGGTGGTGAACAGAGACATTCCTCGTCAGTGTTGATCTCCGACATTTGTAGAGGAATATAGCTTCAAGTATGTTTAAATGAACCCCTCGTGGAAGAAGAAAAAGGAATATATTTAAAATATATACATTTATAAATACATTTACCCAAAGCACAAAAAACTTATTAAACACATGAGGGAAAGTTTAGAGTCAGGAGAAGTGCCTCAGTCCACCTTACCCCGGCAGGTTTTGATCTCTCCTTTCTCCTCCAATCTTGCTCTTTATTCCCAAGGTTTTATAACTGGATTAGAAATACACGTGGAGAAGCCTGAGCTCCTTCTGTCCTTTGGGGATTTCCTGCGGCCCCACAGCTGTCTCTATCTGCAAAAGGAAACAGACAGGGAAGCTTCTCAGTGGCTACTTTTTTTTTAAAACGTTGCAGAGGTTGCCTCCACATGTGGGCAGTTCAGCATGTGGTGCCTGCAGCCTGGTCCCTCAGCCCCAAGCCTGTGTCCATTACTGCGTCCCTGGTCCCTCAGCCCCAAGCCCACGAGCCTGTGTCCATTACTGCGTCACTCCCCCACACCTACTCAGGAGGACAGAGATAGGTGCAGACATGGGGTCTATCTAGGCACAAAATAATTGCCACATCGGTAGCCTTTACTTCTCTTACTCCAGCACTGCAGGTGGGGTGTTAGGGATTGTAGGAATGAGTTGGGTAGATATTTTGCTATTCTGGGAGAGTGGGGGACACTTCAGGGAGCTCTGGGCACTCTCAGTGACCTGAGGAAGGGAGGGTTTTCATGTCTGAGCATGCTATCTAGCGTGTACCTCTTTCTCAAACGACCACAGAAAGCACCTTCTCACTTGGGAAGGTCTGAACAGCCCCACTGGGTCTGGAGCCCATTTCCTTGACCTGTCTGGCTAAGTGGAGCCTTCTGCTGATGTTCTATGGCGGCTGAAGTCATGGACAGGCTGAGTGTTTTCCTTTGCACACAGAGCTCAGCCTCTCAAAGAAGCCTTTGTAGAAGGTCAAGGCACACAGTCCAAGGCTGACCCTGGTCTGTCAGTCTGGCCGCTGCAGCACTTGCAGGCCGAGGGTGGCAGGGGCAACAGAGTGTGGGGCAGTAGGGAGATGTCTGGGCTCATGTCCCCACCCTGGTTCTCCCTCAGTGGCCTGTGACTTTGAACAAACTGCACCTCAGTTTTCTTCTCTGTGACTGAGGAGAGCAAACGCTCCATCCTCAGGACCTTCTAAGCACTTAGGTTAACTCAGCAAACTCCCACTTCAGCCCTTTGAGTAAGATCCTATTCCATGTATTAGTGCCTTCTTTTAGTTGTGGAATGGCAGGGGATGATTAAATAACGTGATAGGTAGAGTGGAGCTGGGGTTCAAACCTAGGGGTTGAGCATCAGAGGCTGTCCCTGGCATGACCCTACACTTCCCATCAGGAAGATGAGGACCTATCATGCGACTCCCCATGGGGATGGCAAGATTGGATAACACCGTGTCTGAGAGAAACCTTTCATTAGCGCCTTTAATCTTCTAACTCTCAAAAAGGGCCCTGCCCTCAGGTGGTGCTCTCCTTTGCCAGAGAGGCTCCTGGTGGGATGCGGATACAGAGACAAAGGCAAGGGAAGCCACATGCTGATGGCTGCCCCGATCCTCCCCCTCTCCATGTCCACCGTGGCCCTCATTCTCTGGGTGGCCACCCCTGCAGTCTGCAGGGAGTGAAGCCTCCCATGTGACCCCTGCCTTGGTTTTCCTAGCGGAGAAGAAGATGATGAGCTCGGCCTCTGCAGCAGGAAGCCAGCAGATCTACTCCCAGGGGAGCCCGTTCCCTCCCGGACACTCGGGGAAGGCCTTCAGGTAGGTGTGTCAGGGAGGCTCTGCCTGCTGCAGACACGGGTCAGTGGTCACGTGTCCTCCGGTCCTGGGCCATGCCAGGGATGCTGGCAGCCCTAGCTCTGCTCCGTGAGCCCTGTGGGTTCCCCTTTCTCAGACGTGAGAGGCAGCAGCCACTGTTCTATAGCAGTGCCTGAGAGGGAGAAGGGAGTGAGTCGTCATCTAGGCAGGACCCAGGTGGGGCCAAACAAAGGACAGCTGACAAGCAAGGTTGCAGGAACTATCTTGTGCCCTGGTTCACAGAAGCCACGGCCAAGTCTAAGAGTGGACATCTCAGCCCATCGTGTCTGGGCCTCAGCCTAAAGGGCACTCAAGAGTACGGGCAGGGTGTCCAGTCTTCCCCAGGCTTGGTTCCTACATCAGGGGCATCATGTAGGTCATTGAGGAAGCCCTGGCATGTCCAGAGGTGAGGCCTGGCCTGTGACTGCTGGGGAAACGGAAGCATAACTGGGGAGAATGGCCAGAACAGAGAAAGACAGCTCTGGGGTGGGTATGCGGACCCTTGCATATCCCCACTAGATGCCACTGAGTTCCCTTGGAGAAACTCCTTAAGTCTGATACCCAGCAGGGAAGGGTTTCTCATGCAGCCCAGCCTCCAGTGAGCATGGCCACAGCCTAAGCAGAGCTTCCAGATCTTAGCAGATGAGCAAAGGACAGGGCTGGATGGGCAAGGGCTGGCACCCAGGGAGTGCCCTGGCCATGTGGGGTGAGGATCTCGTGTGCAGACCTGGAGATACAAGCAGCTCAGCAGCTGTGGCCAGATTATCAGGCCCCACAGTGGGGCATTGCTGGGTGCAGGCTGCTCTAGGCTCTGAGACCTCTGGACACAGCAGAGGTCTCTGTTCTGGTGACAATAAGATGATATGGCAGCCCCAGTGAGCAGCCCTGAACCATCACCACTGCTGCTCACAGGACTCTGCTGTGCATCAGTCAGGACCAGACTGTCTTGTGCCCTTGGAGACGTCCCAGCCCTGCCCAGGCATTTGTGTTCACAGGATCCTTGTGACACAGCTGCTTATCCCCTTCTCTGGATGAAGGGGATCACGGAGGGGGCAGTGGCAAGAGATAAGGAAGAGACAGCATTCAAGGGCAAGGGACTGCCCAAGAACGGCAGCCAGACCTGGCTGGAGATCACTGGCCAACTTCTCAGCTAAACCTGGGAGCAAAGTCAGGTTCTGCCTCTTGATGAGGGCCAGGTACCCGGGCCTGAGGACCGTGCTAGGTGCAGCTGGGGAGGAGGCAGGGTTGGGGGAGGCTACATGGAGGGAGAGACAGGATGAGGCTGCTGTGTCCATGAGGACCATGCTGGCGAGTGCAGAGCCACTGGCAGCCTTCAGGAGAAGAGGGAGGCTGGGATTGTGCCCAGCATGAGGCATGGAGCCTGGGTGAGGCAGTGAGGGCAGTGATGGGTAGGAAAGGCAGGCCTGGGGGCAGGTGTGGGGACAGTCCAGGGAGTGCCCTAGTGCCTTGCAGAGCCTGGCATAGTGAAGGCACCTGCTGAATGCCAGCATGTGAAATGAAGGATGAAAGAAAGCCAAGTGCGGGCTGAAGCCTGTGGAACGGGCAGAATGTCCCGAAAGTCTGAAAGGCCCGAGCTCTCTCAGGCTGGGGTGGGTTGAAGGACTTTGGGGCCTGACACAGCCAGAGGAGCCCTGAGCGGCTCAAAGAATGACATTGGTGATACCCAAAGTGTGTCCTCACCCAGAGTCTGCTGTGGTCCTGTCAACCTTGGCCCCTGCAGTCTGTACTGAGGTGGGCAGCTGTGGCTGCAAGGCCCCTGGGGAGGGCTGGGCACAGGGGCTGGCCTATTGCCCCAAGGAGTCCAACCCTTCCAGCCAGGGAGCCTTTCCTAGGACCAGCAATGCTACAATGGCCCTCGTGGATCAGTGTCCTGGGGAGGACACCTAGAGCTGGGGGTGTGGGAGAGGCTCCTCCAGGCAAGAGTGATCAGAAAATGTCCTCTGAGGTCCTACATTCATTAGGAAGGAGAACGAGAAGGAGCCCTTGTGTCCAGTGAAGAAGGGGTTTTAGGAGGATGGAAATGCTGCTCCCTTCACATAAGCTACTGCCGCTGCATTTTAAGAGGGATCAGATGGCACAGAAAAAGCACTGGGATACAAGTGATGCAATTGTACCCATCTTCTCTACGGGCCTACAGTCTGCCTTTCTCTCTAAACTGAGCTGAAAGTCCACCTGCACCAATAGCCACCTGTGCTTAGCCCTGCACCACACCCCCTCGATGATCTGTGGGCACCCAGTGCTGTGCCTCTCATGCCGAGCTGGTCAGGAGGAAGGGCCTGAAACAGTGAGGGCTGCCCCCAGCCTCCTGTCCTTGATGAGCAGTGTGCAGAGGGGAGACAGCCAAGCAGAGCAGACCATGCATGCGTGGATAGAGACAAGCTCAGACTGGGCCTGCAGAAGGCCTGCAGAGAGCACTACACACAGCAGGTGCTTAATAAAGACATGTTGAGTTAGGTCCAGGATAAACTGAAGGTAGAAGACGTAAACTCTGGGGGGCAGGACCAGGCCCATTAACAGACTTTTCCTTGTGTTTAACGTGTTTCCCGAATCCCTAGACATTACAGATGCCGAAGGAACAAATTTCCCAGAGCCCCAAGGGGGCAAGTTAACACCAAGACTGATTCTTATTCTAGGAAGTATCTCTCTTCGTGGAGACCACATCATCTGTTCATCTTCAGAGAGCAGAGGGAGCCCAGGGCTGAGATGAGGCCAGGGAGGGAGAATGCTGGACACCTTAGGGAGGTGAATGTAGGGCCAGAAGGACAGCGGCCTTGGAGGCTCCCCCTGTGTCCCGTGCTGGTCTCTTTGTCCAGGCACTAGAGAAAAGGAAGGTGGCCCAGGCGGGACTCACACCAGCCAGCCTTTCCTCAGGATAAATGCATTTTCCTTTCTTCTAGCTCTTCAGTGGTGCATGTGCCTGGAGTGAATGATATTCAGTCCTCCTCTTCGACAGGCCAGAACATGTCCCAAATCTCCCGGCAGCTAAATCAGAGTCAGGTGTCATGGACAGGGAGTCGGCCACCTTTTCCGGGACAGGTATGGATGTTGGGGGGAGGGCATTTCCCCAAGATGCCCAGAGAATGGGAGTACCCTGGAATATGCTTTCTTTGGATTCCAGCTCAAGGGCTGTGCCTAGCTAGACCAACCATCCCCTTAGCAGCTTCAAAGCCCCAGACCTTGGGGTGCATGTGACCTCTGCAGCCTTTCTTCCTCCCAGCCATGCCTTGGGCAGCTAGCAGGGAGGGAGCAGAGACACCCCATCAACAATGAGCCCCCTTACCACACTCTGAACCTCTGGTGCTTCCATACCAGACAGGCATGAGAACATGCTCTTGTGGCATGCTCTGTCCCCTGTAGTCACCGTAAAGCTGGGCGCTGCTTGGGCCCAGAGAATTCTTAGTATTCCTAATAACCGAAAGCCAGAGGGCCCAGATCATTATAGCCCTGGGGGGGTCTCTTCAACAATCAGACCTGCCTCAAAGATCCTTCAGTTCTAGGACCCTCGCACTTTGGGCTGACCTGTGCCCCTCCAGCCAGGAGGACCATGGGGAGCCACTGTCAACACAGAGCAGACACTGCCCCTGCCCACTGCACCTGCTGGGGACAGAGCTTAGCCTGGGCCTGGGAGGGGTTTACTGGGGTGTGTCCCATCTCTTTGCCTGGTCCTGATTATAGCAAATCCCATCTCAGTCTAGCAAGACCCAGTCGTCTCCCTTTGGGATTGGAACGAGCCACAGCTACCCGGCAGACCCCTCCTCTTACAGCCCGCTGTCCAGCCCAGCCACCTCCTCACCAAGTGGGAATGCCTACTCCAGCCTTGCCAACAGGACTCCAGGGTTCGGTAGGTGGGGAACCAGGGAAAGAATTCCTGGGAGAGCCCCCCAAAATGCTTTCTAAACACCCTGAATTTGGGGGCTGGGCTCCCAAGCTCCCTGGGGACAAGGTCCAGAGGTTTGTGAACACCTCTTCTCCCTCTGGCAGTGAGAGACTGGGTGCGCAGACCCTGGGTTTGTGATTCGGCTCCTTACCATTTTCAAGGTGCTGGAATTGTGTTCTTGAGCTCCGATGTGATCTGAATGCTGTTTTAGCCCTTTATAAATTCTTTATAACCCTAAAAATCCCTTGGCAAGGATTTTTAGGTCCCCTGAGTCAAAAACCCTATAATATTGTTTCAAAAAATTAGACAAGAGTTAAAGGGACAACCGAGTGTATAAATCCTGTCTCATGTAAGAACACCTGTTGTAGCTTTGCTAACACAGACTCAAGCCATAGGGTTAACCACCAGCCTCCCCACTTGGCTCAGGAGTCCTGCCGGGCTCACTCCCTGCTCCCTGTGCTTACTGAAGGTCCTCAGCATATCTGCTGGGGCCAGGTTCCACTGCCCTCTGCCTGTCCCCTCCCTCTCCCTCTCTGTCTCTGCTGGCCTTGGGTGATGTCCAGCAGGGTGGCTCACAGGGCTTTTCTCTGCAGAATCAGCCATTCTTAGGTGAGTATGAAGCTGGATCCAGACACTCAAATTTCCATTTGGCAAGTTTAAGCTTCTATTTTAGCTGCTTGTCTGTCAGGCACATGAGAAACCCTGCAGAGCCCCTGGCCTGGCCCGGCCCCTGGTGTGGAGTCACCGCTGCTCCCCATGCATTCCCCACCTCCACCCCTGACAACAGCCCCTGTGCCCAGCCTGACCCAAGGCCTGGGCACAGCATTCCCTGAGCCCATGTGTGGCTAGCCCTCCCCCTTGGGATCAGCAAGGCCCCCTCCCCTCCAGTCCCGTGTCCTTGTGGTGTGGTCTCGTGTTCATCTCTTGCTTGTCCTTCCCATGTCAGTGAATCTCAGTTTAGAAGCACAGTGTCCAGTTTCAGGAAGGAGAAGCCCTGAGTTCAGCCAGGTACTCGGTTAAGATGCCCCTGACTCCAGGAGAGCACCCCTCCCCACCGTCCACAGGAGAACCTTCTCTACATCTGGTGTCCTCGCTGGGGTGAGGGAGACCCCATTTGTGGACTGCACAGTCATGAGGCACCACAGGCACCTCGTCCTGGTGGGGGACTCTGACTCACTTTCACTCAGCAAGTCCTGAGTGCCAGGCCCTGTAGGAGCCCTGGAGCACAGACAGGGGAGACCTGGCCCCTACCCTGAATAAGAGCACAGTCCAGAGACCAAGGCAGAGGACAGAAGGAAGCAGGCAGGAGGGCACGGCAGAGGTGGCAGCTACAGTCTGCACAGCGGCCCCCAATGCTGAAGGCCAAGATGGTTGTCGTGCCTGACAGGCCAGGAGAGGCTTCAGAACAGAGCTGACAAGTGTCCCTGGCAGGGCCCTACAGCATCTGGCTGTGGCCATGACAGGACAGGTGGGCAGGCCGCCTCTCTGCCCTAATGATCCAGTGCCATTCATTCTGTGTCTGTGTTGTCTCCACTAAGCAAATGCCAGGCCTAGAAGTGTAAGTGGGGATGGGACACAGGAAGGACAAAGCCCCCAGAAAGAGGCCCCTGCACAGATGGCCAAGAACAGGGACACACAAATGGGGCTCCAGACTCAGCAGCCATTTCCAGTTTCCTTCCCCCTCACACTCAGCTGGCGATGGTGCCGACAGCAGCAGGTAAGCCTTACTGGAGTCTCCCTGTGCTCGCACCCGGCACCATTAATGCTCACAGTAGCCCTGCGAGGGAGCTACCATTACTATTCCCACTACACAGATAAATGAACTGAGGCACAGCAAGGCAGGACAGCTCACCCAAGGCCACGTAGCTGGGTTGGAACTGAGCCTGGCCAGCCATGCATTAGAGACTGCTCTTGTCCACTGCTCCACACTCATTGTCACCACCAGTTTGCTCTGCAGGGCTCCTAGAGTTAAGCAGGAATTGGATGTCTCTGCTGTGTTTCTTCATTTACATTAATGAGAAAGGTGCTAGACCCTTCCAGTGAGGGAATGGCAGATAGTATAGAGTAGGGATGTTAAGGACTGGAGTGTTTGCTTGGCCTCCCCTCAGGCTGTCATGTGTCCACTCTGGCAGAAGCTGTTTGAGGGGAATTAGCTGTTAGTGTGTTTGGAAGCCAGGCCGTGGTGGGAGAGGCAGGTGGGAAGCGGGGAGCAGGAAGGGAGGCTCGGGCTTGGGATGGGGAGGAAGTGGAGAGGGGGCTTCAGGAGGAAGCCCGAGTGCAGGCAGAGAGGGCCCAGAGCTCACCTCGGGTGGGAAAAGCAGTCTGGAGGGGCTGCAGAGTGGGTGAGCACCCAGCCCCCTCTTGACCATGGGGTCAGCCCCCGCACCTGAGGAACAGAGTCCCACTCTGGCTGGGGGCAGGGGCCAGGCTTTGGTTAAGGTAAAGGAAAGATGTGAGATTATCAAGGGTGTGTTTATCACCAAGGATGGTAATCTCCCAAGGGTGCCTGGGAAGCACTGCAGTGGAGAAGGACCAGAGCAGTGTCCGCAGTGGCCAGTGCATTAATTATTTAATAAACAGAAAACAGGGGGAAAAACCAGGCAATGTTTAACTGTACAGCAGACACATGTTCTACACCTGCATGTGCATACCTGAGCAGCCTCCCAGGGGTCTCTGAAGGCGTGTGAGAGACAGCTGCAGCCTTGGTGGGGCACAGAGGGGATCCCTCGCACGGCAGCACCCCGACTAGTTACCCTGGCCCAGAGCCCACAGGGGCAGCACAGCCAGTCCTGACCTCCTGCTCCTGGCTGACTGGGATGGGCAGTGCTTCTGGGCACACTTGGGATGCTGGGCACATCCCCCAGCAGTGCCCCAGCAGCAGACATCAAGGGACAGCAAGCACAGCATGTCACTTGTGAATAGTGCTTCACCTGCTGCTGGACCCTTCGGGATTGCTTTAGAGACCAAGCTCAGACACCGATGAGAAAGTCTCTGCCCAGGCCTCGGCCCTTTCTGTGGTGTGCACACTGGTTCTGTCCCCCAAGCTCTTCTGTCCTGAGCACGTCTGCCGTGTCAGGGGCATTCAATTCTTTGGAGCTGTGCTGCTGTTGCATTTCCAATCTTAGTCCCATTTTCATTTTGTGTCAGGTCACAGAGAAAACATAGCTGTCAAAAACGGTGTCCGGCAGCAAAGTGGGAGAACACACCATCCTTTTATTTATACACATTCACATACTTATTCCCTTAATAAATAAGTGGGGAAAGTGTTGTGTCTGCCGGGGCCCAGGCAGGAGACAGAAATCATGGCAGTTGTTTGAACAGAGAAAGTTTAAAGATTTTCTAAGCTAATACATGTTGGTAAAGGAGGAGTCTGGGGAATGTAGGGACAGCAAGCGTGGACAGCAGCTTCTGCCTGTGTGAGTAAGGGAAAGCAAACAGGAAAGGAACCAAGAATTTGAGGGAGGAAACCTCACCCCGCAAAGCCTGATGCTCAGCCCCTGTTGAACGTGTGTCTGTCCCAGGAGCACATACCTTGTAAATGTGCAAAGGCCGCAGGCTGCAGCTGGTCTGTGGAAACAGCCTGCCAGCTGCCCGAGAGCCTCAGCAGAAGGTGTGGGTGAACAAGACCTGTCCACAGAACCTCCCAGCAGGTGGGCAGGAACTTCCACAGAGAACTGGTTCACAGGAGGCCACTCTTGGGTGGTAGGGAACTTGTTGGAGAGCAAATACCACTGGACTTCTCACGCTGCCATTAGCCACACTGCAGCAGGAAGCAGCCCGCCACCACACACTTCCTGTCCCTTGCTGTCTCACCAGTGTCCTCTTTTGGCAGGGCCTCACATTGCACCAGCTGGCAAAGGAGAAATGTTTATAGGGTACAGTTCGGTATCACAAAGTGGGACAAAGAAGGGTGAATTTATAGCTACGTTAAGGCAATAAATTGATAAGTGGCGCAGAGGTGAATACAAATCCCTAAATCACTGGGTTTCTTCCTGTCTCAACTACTACCAGGCATGTGCTCACTAATATCATGTTGTTTCTTGGAGAAATGCAAGGAGCCAAGCACACAGATTGGTCCAAGAGAAGTGGCTCAGAGGTGCGCTAGCAGGCCAGGTTTTCATTCCCTGACTTGCCCCGAGTATGACATATATGTCTATGTATATTTATAGAGGGCCTAAATTACATTATTTTCTTAGCAGAATCCTCCAGATGCAACATCTTAGCAAGCACAGGCGTGTCCATGGCTTCTTGTTCACCAGGCACTTTTCAGTTTAGGATGAGGGTGTGAAAGCAAGCCATTCCTGGGTGGCACCAGTCACAGCTGGGTCACAGCAGATGACTGTAACAGCTCTGAGGATGAGCCTCGCTTACAAAGCTCGGAGCATGTTGCTTTTCCTTATGAGAGCCACCTCAGCCGCCTCACCCTGCCTGTGTTTACTTTGGAGAGGGGAGGTGAAAGAATTTGTTTTTCTAAAAAGGTCTGAGATCTTTTCAGTGGGAAATGGAATGCGTAATTCAAGATGGGGAGTGTGTCAGGATAAGCATGGGAAGGAACGGGTAGGATTTCAATGATCTGAAACATTTGCAGACTGTGTGGACCCTCTTACTTCCCTGCTCCCGCCCCAAAACTGAGCCCTGTATATTTTTACCACTGAATTTTGAGGAACTGTAGAACTCTCTGTTCCTACTAGTTAGGGTTGAAAGGTAAGGTCTCAGCTAGGCTCCTGTGGCTCAAGTGGCTAAGGCGCCATCCATATACATCTAAGGTGACGGGTTCAAATCCAGCCATGCCCACCAAAAACAACAATGACGGCTGCAACCAAAAAAAAATAGCCAGGCGTTGTGGCAGGCACCTGTGGTCCCAGCTACTTGGGAGGCTGAGGCAGGAGACTTGCTTGAGCCCAGGAGTTGGAGGTTGCTGTGAACTGTGATGCCACAGCACTCTACCCAGGGGGACAGCTTGAGGCTCTGTCTCAAAAAAAAAAAAGAAAGAAAGAAAGAAAGAAAGGTGAGGTCTCAGCTAGAAATCTGGGACAGGGCAGTCTGTGATCTTTGTGTAAGGTACGGTTTTCTTATGCCTCAAAGTCCTTGGTATGAGCACCAGCTGCATTTTTTTTTTCTTGTTCTATTGCCCAGGCTGGAGTGCAGTGGCCAAATCATCACTCACTGCAGCCTCAGACTCCTGGGCTCAAGTGATCCTCCACCTCATCCTCCAAACTACCAGCCAAGGTACCAGTACTAGGCATGGGCCACCACACCTGGCTGACAAGGTTTGTCAACCTCAGCACTGCTGACGTTTTAGCTGGATAATTCTTTGTGTGGAGGCTCTCTATTGGTTATCGTGTGTTCAGCCTGGTCCCCAGTGTCTGGCCACCAGCATTCTTCTTTTTATGATAATGACTAGTTATCTCTAGATGTTGCCAAATGCCTTGGGGGTCAGAGGGGAGTACTCACATTTCCCCAGGCTGGCAGCCACAGGACAAACAGTACCTCTAAGCAGGACTTCAAGTTGGCCTTGAATATTAGGGCAACTTTGAAATCAGCTGAATGTCACAAGAAGAAGACACTAGGTGGTAAGAGTGGAATTATAGCACTGAACTTCAAACTATAATAAAGGAAGATGCTATCCCTGCCTCCACGACCTAGAAATCCATAAATTCCTCAAGACTCTGTCCCATGGTCTGAAGGCCCACTTAGCTGGCCCAGGTGGGAGCAGCCGGTAACACAACCTGTGTGGACACCCAGGCCAGAAGGTGCCTAGGCCTTGCTCAGGCAGCCTGTGGAACAGCAGAAATGGTGTGGCTAGAACCCAGCTCATCATTTGTAACTTGGCTTTGGGACCAAAAGCCACTGTCTTGAAACAGGCCCGTCCTCTACTCAGCCAACTCTAGATTCTTAGATTTACAAATCAGGCCTGTGGACGTGATTCTAACAAAGAATTCCTTTGGCCCTTGGAGAGACCCAGGTCTGAGCTTAGTAGAAAAGGCATTGCAGATTGCCAGATGCTTATTTTACAGCAGAATCCTGTGTGCCCCATAGATTTAAAGTTTCCTTTGTGCTGAGGTAGGGATTTTTACCCTGCCTTGATGCTTGATGCCGGAGAACTCCTTGCCAACTGTCATCATCATACAGAATGAAAAGCACTGAGGGTGAAGCATTGGAGGGAGCGAGCTTATGTGTTATATTAAAGCCCTTTATGTCCCACGCAGTGTATATGGGTGGATGGGCATGTGTGTGCGCACATGTGTGAAAGAGGAGAGAGGACAGAGAGTAACAAAGATTGAGAGATTCTTTCCCCCCTGAACACATTCCAGCCTTAGCTCAGATTGCCCCAGTGCCCAGCTTAGTGGTGGGTGAGGGGTGTGGCCTGCCTGTGGCCAGCATAGATGCTGGAAAAAGTAAGGTGGGACAAGATGGGGCCTGTCCTGTCCCCTAGAGCTTGACCAAGAGTCCATTATCTCTAGAATGTTATTGAATGATTTGAAAGAAGAAAAAAAGTTCCTACAGTTTGTGATGTGCCTTAAGCATCTTCTTTATTTGAATCTCAAAAATGTTTTAGATATTTTTCCTATTTATGGGTATATTTTTATAACCTATTGGAAGCAAAATAGCTCTCACTGATAAATAAATTTCTTGATTCCCACAGGGGAAACGTAGCTTCTTATCTGACCAGTGCCCAGATTCCTTCCCTCTTACACAAACTGAGGCTAAGGTGCACATCACCAGTGAGCCGCCTGACAGGGCCAGGGCCCTGCTGGAGGAACCGTGTGTGGCTTCTGAGCTGCTGGAAAGGCAGAGCACGAGGCTGGCCATTCCTGGGGGCATGCTGAGGGCAGGCTGTTCCTCTAGGGGGGCCGATGCCTTTAAAGAGCTGTCTGTAGACAAAAGGGGTCGGGAGCAGCAGCAGACTGTGTCTGCCTTCTCCTGCCAAGCTTGTGCTGCAAGGAGGGGCCTCTCACGCCCATGTTCCGAGTCCCTCAGACAAGCCCCTGATCCCTACCAAAGTTTCCATGAATGGTCACCGAGAGCATGGGGAGCTCCAGGGCTTAAAGCACCTGGTTAGTTGGCAGGTGACCCCAGGGAGAGCCAGGCAACTGCACCAGGGCCTCTGCGTCTCTTGTGTCCACGCTGCTTGTTGTCACTCAGAGTGAGAAAGACAGGAACAGAAAGCACAGCTCTGAGCATAGCGTCCCTTTCAGAAATTGGGGCCCACTGAACTGCAGTGGTTCTTAGGTCTCACAGAACCATGGGACGGCTTTTAAAGAAAGTGTCGGGTCTTTCAGCTGAAAGTGGACAAGGTAGCGGGCAGTTCCAAGGGCGGCCCTCAGAAGTCTGGTCACAGTGGCAAAGCCAGCACCACGGTCAGCAGAGCGGTGAGCAGCACTCCCACCAGCAGCCCGGTCAGACTGAAGTGTTCCAGGTAAATCGAGCGAGCACCGCCTTCTCGTAGGTACCGGCGCCTTCTCTCTGCTTCCTTTCCCCCTCGCTCTGTGCTGCACCACCGCCTACCCGGTAGCCATCGTGAGTCCTGGCCCAGCCTGGGCTAAAGGGAGTCCAGGGGAAGAAGGTCCCATCCTGCCCAGCCAGAGACCTCAGGTGCATGAGGCAAGGGGCAGGGGCCATAGCCTCTGAGCCAAGGCACAGGAAAGGGGGTGTTGCAGCTGGACATGTCCCTGCCCCAGCGTCCAGAGTTGCCTGGGAGGGGTGTACAAAGCCAAGGCTGAAGGGGCCTCTCCTTGGTCTCAATGCCTCCTGCTCCCCGCCCCTTTCCTGTCCTTGCCAGGCCCTAGCCCCGTGCCAGCCCTGCCCTGGCACAACTGAATCTTCCCTTTGGTTAACTCAGGATACCCCTGACTGAGGATACCTGGCACCTTATAACTCTGTGCTATTCGAGACATTCCTAGCCTACTGTAGGGCAGGCTGTACAGTTGGCCTGGGTACCACCATGGCCACACAGTGCAGTGCTGTGCCCCCTTTGGGTTTCCTAGGCTTGACTGGAAGACTTCAGAGGGGCCACAAGCCTGCCAATGGCCCTTAGCCAAGAGCTCAGCCCAACCCAGGTCAAGCAGAAGCCCAGACACCCTGCATTGCACCCCAGGCCTGCCCTCCAAAGCGAGGAGGGAGGCAGGACCACATCACTGGAGGGTTCTGAGAGCCCCAGGATTGGGGTTCCTCCTCCGCATTTACCCCACCCTCACCCCAAGCTCCTTTCCACCAGGCCCAGAGCATCTTCACAAACTGAGCTCTAGAACCCCAATGTCACTCAGGCCCCCAAGGAGCAGGGCAGCATTCCTGTAACTGCTGAGGAGCGCCTTGCCTGAGCCTGCCCCTCCCCATTGCAGTCACTGTTCCTCCCTCCTGCTGAAAGCTCCTTCCTATCCTCAGCCTCACAGTAGCCCCATAGGGCAGAATTTCCTGATGTGGGTTTTCATGGTTATGATGCTAAAAGGAAATTCTTGGTCAAATAGGATTATGAAACACTGGTTAGAAAAAGTTATTCAGTTTCTTTATTGCAAGACTCATCAGAGCTTTTATTAAATCATGGGACTGGATTTCTAACAGGCAGACAAAGGATGCCTTGTTTCCCAAACTTATTTATCCACAGAATTCTTTTCTCATAGCGTACTGCATGGGCTGAGAACCTAACAGAACCCAGGCTGGGAAATATACCATAAAGAATTGAAGCATTGCTACTCGGATTTTCTGGGTAGATAGTTTGAGGGCCAGAGGACCCAAAGGACTTTAAGGGGCTAAAGTCCCACAAGTCAGGGGTGTGGCCCTTCCCTAAGATGCACACTGCAGGCGGCAGGCGGCAGGCAGGCAGGCAGGCGGCAGGCCTCTGCACATCCTCCTCCTGCCTGGCACTTGCATTTCTCTTGCATTGCAACTGTCTTCTGCGTGCACCTTGCTGGGTGCCAGGCTGGGACCACCTGTGTCCACCCTGTGTCCCTGGCTCAGCCCTAGATCCTGACGTTGTTCACCTACTGGCATGACAGCTTACCAGGGAGAGCAGTTTCCAGGCGTCTGAGGACCCATGCAGGGCACAACTGCAGAAGCCCAAGGATGGTCGGCAGGGTGGGCTCCTAGGACGTGCACAGGTTACTGGCCAGAAAGCTGACACACCCCGCCCCCTGTGGCTTTCTTTCTTCTCCTCTACAGGACATGCTGCCCATGCCGGGAGATCCCACCCAGGGGACTGGCAACTATAACATCGAAGACTTTGCCGACCTGGGCATGTTCCCCCCATTTTCTGAGTAGCTTTGAGGCTCCCTCTGTACAGTGCCACCCCTGCTCTGCCACTGATGCCCCTATGAACGGGGCCCACCCTCATCCTGCTTGCCCTGCCACAGGACCCCCACCAGAAGCCATCCTCCAGCTGTGTCCCCAGGCGTGGCATATCTCTGCTCTTGCCCATAGCTGTGACTGCTCAGCCACTGACCAGGGCCCCCGGGTAGATGTTCGGGAAATGGTTGTATTTATTGTATCTTTTGTGTCTGCTCAGGAGGTGAGCCTGCTGGGTCCTTAAATTTGGTTGTGAATAATCTCTTAACAGACAATTTATACTCATAAAAAATTCAGTTAATGCTCAGAGAGACCACGTGGCACCAGCAGGCCCACCCAGGATGCTGAAGGCAGCAGCTTCTTTCTCTTCGCTTCTGTTGGTTGGGTGGTCCAGGGTGGGCTTAGGGAGGGAGGTGAGCAGGACGCACAGGCTTTGTCTGCCAGTTGATCCTGAGGAGCCCAGGGATATGGAGGTGGCTGCCCTCGGCTCCACTGACCTCCCTGAGAACTCATCATACCATGGGATATATGTGCTTTGTGCAGTGTGACGTGAACTTTCTGTCCTAATGGACGGGCTGTGACCGTGTCTGTTATGTGTGGCCACAGTGAGTGTGTAGAACCCACAGAGTGTACAGTGAGTGCAGGGACTGAGCCGAACACCCAGTCCCCTCCCCAAGCCCAGCAGCAGCACCACTGTGACCGGAGGACGCTGGGCCTGGGATGAGGAGCTAGGCTGACAGGGTCACAAGAGTCACAGCTG
Organism: Otolemur garnettii; assembly: GCF_000181295.1. Taxonomy (NCBI): domain Eukaryota; kingdom Metazoa; phylum Chordata; class Mammalia; order Primates; family Galagidae; genus Otolemur; species Otolemur garnettii. Next base: position 32,350,167 of record NW_003852406.1, read on the forward strand.
GGGACCTGCTCACTTTGATAGCTCAGTTCAGTGGTCCAAGCCCCTGGTGCAGATTCAGGTCCCCCCTCTTTGAGGAGCCGGCCCCATCCTGCAGGAGCCCCCACGGGCACACTTCTGTCTCCCACTGAGGTCTGAGCAGCTGTGTTCCTGATCCCATGTTGGCAACACCTTGTTCCCTCTGTGGGAAGAGGCTCTCATCCCTGCCCAGTCCCACAAGTCCTGAGTTCATAGATGCCTGGCCCCTTCTGTACAGGAGTGGATGGCAGGAACAAGACACCCAGGCCCTCCCATCCTAACTGATGCCACATTCTGCTCAGTGGCCCTGGAGGTGGCCACTGAGCCTCCTTTCTCCAGCCTGATGGGAGGAACAGGGGTGGTTTGGGAGGGATGGAGTGGAGGCCTGTGGGGCAGAAGACATAGGTTTTGGTTCTGGCTCCATTTCTGGTTCTGCCACATACTTATCAGGGTCTTGAATTCCTTATATGATCTCAAGACAGGAGAAAGGTGACTTTCAGAAGCTTCTGCCTGGCCGACCTCTGAGCCCATGCTCCCTGACTTGCTGTGCTATGCTCAGACTTGGGGAGATAGCTTGAAGACCTATTTTTGCAGGCCTCCCCTGCCTTCCCCCAACCTTCCCAGTGGGAGCAAGGGTTCCCCCAGAATCCCACGTTGCTGTCTTGCCGTGACCATCACCCTCCTGCCCTGAGTCACCAGCCTGTCAGCCCACTGACTCCCACATAGAAGAGCAGCTGCAGTGGCCACGCAGGACAGTCCTTGTGCTCCCCGATTCTGGGGGGCCGGGGAGGGGGACATTGGTGGTCAGTGGCCTGAGAGCCAGTGAGCCCCGCATGCAGGGAGGAGTCAAGGGAGAGTGTGGTTCTTTGAAGGCTCAGCATTGACCCCCAGCCCTGTCTGGCATCCAAGCAGACCCATTGCTCAGTGTTGATGGGGATTTCACCTGGTAAAGACCAGCAGTGCTCAGTGGAGTGCCTGTGCCTGGCAGCCAGTACATGTGATCCCAGTTCCTAGGTGCTACCTTAACCCTGACTTTGCAGTTTCTAGAGCGGCTTGTAAGCCTCTTATCTGTAGTGGTGACTGGGTTCTGAGTTTAGTGTTCCCTCACCTCAGAGTGTAGCTTTCTTGCTTCTGGGCAAAGGGCATTTGGTTGAAACCCTGCACATCCCCATGGGGCAGCCTAGAATGGGCCTCCTTTTCCCTGCCCTGCCCCTGGGGCCACCTCTACCTCCTGCAGCCTTGAGCTTGCCCCCGGGCCATGGGCGTAATTATTTCCCCCTTCCCTCCCAAAAAAGGCACAAAAATAGGTCCCAGATCAAAGAAGTATTTCTCAGTGAAGTGAAAACAGACTCCTTACAGCCTTTGGCTTGTGAATCCAGAAGTAGTGAGAGGTCTTATGTTTGCTTTTGCCTTTTGTATTTTGGAGGAAAGTTAAAGACTGTTCATGGATGCACACACAGGTGAACACATGCACGGCTCGGTGCACCTGCCCCATGTCTGGGCCGAGGGAGCAGAAGAACAGGTGAGGAGCCCTGCTCCCACCACCCTCCCTCTGCTTCCTCCCCCAGCCCTGGGCCCTGGGATTTGAGGGTTGGTGACTACTCAGGCTCTGCCTTCTTCCCCTCCAGCCCTGTGCTAGGAGCATCTTCAGGGAACCCTGGTGGAGTCTGGGAAGCTGGCTTGCGTTCAATGTCTTTCCCATTCACCACGCCACTTGTGATTCCTGGAAGTGAATGTGTAAATAGGTAATAGTGGAGATGGAGGAGTTGAAGGCCAGGGCAGGGGGGATCCCATACCGGAGGATTCTCTCACCAAATATTTTTGAGACAAACTGGAGTTAAGAATTAAACCCCCAGGGTTTAAGCATCCAGGTTTGCGAAAGAACCTTCCACACCAGTTCTGCCCAGCCTCAGAGGCCAGAGCGCTCACACTCCAGCACCTCTCCTACTGGAGACCAGGTGAAGCTGGATTATGAAGGGACCAGCGCTCATGGCTTTGTTTGCCTCCGTGACTCACTTCTCAGTCGCCCCTCCTCTGAGCTACTGGACTTTGCACCAGCTCCCCCAGGTTGAGCAGGCAGAAAGCTTTCCCCATGAGAGGGCCATGCGGTGGCACCTGAGCCCCTGGCAAGGGCATGGATGCAGTACAGTGACAGTGAGTGGCCAAGGATGGTTCTAGAACATGCTGCCTGCATGTTACTCCCCCTACTTTTGCTTTTAGTTTTGGCTTCAAGGAACAATAGGGTGATTTGTTACAAATGCCACATCCTGCTCTGCTATCTGACAGGTCACGTTCAACCATGTTGTTATTTCATGAGTGGTGAATATTGCAGATAGTAGGGGGATCCTGATAGCTGATGGAACCGAACATGGAGGAGCTTTAATCTTCTATATCAATAAAGTTGCCTGTGTTGTCCAGATTAGCCGCACTCCCACATGTCAGCACTCCTGCTGGCACCAGCCAAGAGATGAGGCTGACCCCCAGGAATGACCAGTGGTCTCTCCCCCACCCACCTCACTTGGAGTAGCCCATGAGCTACACCAGCATAGCGAGTGCTCCCTCATGGGACCCACCTGCTCCAACCTGCTGCAAAAACAAGAATAAGCCAGTGACCTAACAGCTCCAGCCAGTAGCAGCTCCAATTGGAAACCCCCTTTGTGTTATCAGAAAATACAGGTTTGGTCTAAGTTACGGTGCCCTGACTTGTCAGGACTCCTCCCCACCGATCCCATTCCCGAGGAGCCACAAGTCTTCCTTTTCTTCCACTGCCTGAGTCCGGGGCAACTTCAGAGAAACCACACAATGGTGTGGGCACGTTTTCACATGTCCAAGTCTCTAGGTCTTGTGGCCAAAACTGGCTGTATAGTAAAGCAACTGGCCAAGGCCTCTGGGGCACTGACATGTGTGCAAGTAAGAGACGGAGGTTCCCAGGCTGTGGAGGACCAGGGCAGCTGGCTTCATCTAACAATCTCAGTTTCCTTTAAAAAAAAAGAAAAAATATTTCACAAGCAGGCTTCAGTGGACAATGTAAGCACTTAATCATTTCTCTTTTAACCTTACTTCGTATGGACGTGAACTGTGCTGTGGAAAAATCATTTGTATTTCTTGAATGTTCTCTATGACTAACAGTTATTAAGTCAGTTGTGTATATGTGTAACTAATGTAACTGCCTTTTAAAATGTCATTACAATAAAAGTGACTTTGCTCTGAACAATGAATGACCCAGGCCAACTTTGTAATTGAACCATTCATGGAAACCACCGCTCTCAGGGGTACATCCCGTATCGCCCCTCTTCCTGAGAGCCGTGTTCTGTGGCGTCAGTAAAGGACGTGGGATCTGTGTATGCTGAAGGCCTCTTGGAAAAGGAAACTAACACTTCTCAAATGTATCAGGCAAGGTTCTCTAGAAGCTTCTTTGCAAATGCTTTTTTTGTTAATCAGCACAGATCTATGGTGTGTAGTTACTACTGCTGGTTTATAGATGAAGAAACTGAGACTCAGAGAAGTTGAGTGACTTATCTAAGAACACAGAGGAAGGAAATAGCAGAGCCAGGCTCTGCTCTCAGGTCTCACCCAAAACCCTGTATATATTGTTCTTACTATATTCCTTACATCCTCATAAAATTAAGTTGTTGTCTTAATATACATAAGCCTGTTGTAAGTACAATTGACTCTTGAACAACACGAATTTGAACCATGAGATCCACTTACCGTGGATTTTTCTGCCTCTGCCACCACCATCCCCACCCCTCACCCCCACGTTTTGCTCAGTGAGCACAGGGCTGATGAAGACCTTTGTGATGATCCACTGACACTTAATGAACAATAAAATATATTTTCTCTTATGATTTTCTTAGTAGCATTTTCTGTCCTCTAACTTGCTTTCTGTGAGAATACAGTGTATAATACATATAATATATAAAATATGTGTTAACGTACCATTTATGTTATTTGTGAGGCATCTGGTCAACAGGAGCTGTAGGTAGTTTAAGTTTCCGGGAAGTCAGAACTTATAGATGGATTTCCACTTGTGTGAGGGATCAGCACCCCCAGCCCTGGCATTGTTCAAGGGCCAACTATACTTACAAATTCTAATTTTTCTGGTTGAAAGAGGTCTATTTGGGTTCTAGCAAAATGACATACTAAAATCACTTAACTCTTTTCCGTCAAATACCAAGCATTGCTATTTTTATAACTTTATTGACTTATTATTAACATAAAATAAACTGTACATATTTAAAGAATACATAGGAAAGCATTTTGTGACTTGAATAAATTACAGCAAAAGCACCCCCATCAAAGAATAAATTGACAAACTGTACTTCATAAAGCAGCCGTTGTCAACCTATGGGTCGCGACCCCTTTAGGGGTCAAACGACCCTTTCACAGGGGTTGCCTAAGACCATCCTGCATATCAAATATTTACATTACAATTCATAACAGTAGCAAAATTATAGTTATGAAGTAGCAACAAAAATAATTTTATAGTTGGGGGTCACCACAACATGAGGAACTATATTAAGGGTTGTGGCATTAGGAAGATTGAGAACCACTGTCATAAAGATTAAAAACATTTGCTTTTCAAAAGATATTGTTAAGAGAAAAAAAGAAGCCACTGACTCAGAGAACACATTCAGAAATCACTTGCATCTGTAATATTGAAAGAACTCTTACAGCTTGATAAGACAGCTCAGTACAAAGTAGACAAGAAGTTTGAACAGGCATGTCACCACAGAAGATGTACAGATGGCAAATAAGCACATGAAAAAAATGGTTAATATCATTAGTCATCAGGGAAATGCAAATTAAAGGCACAACGGAATACTCTTCTAACATTTGACTAAAATTTTAAAAGGCAAGATATGGAGCTACCAGAGCTTCAAAAAGGCAAAATGGTATTTTGCATTTTCTTACAAAGGTAAGCACCCACTGCCCGTAAGACCTAGCTTTTCCATACCTTGGTATTTATTTGCCCAGGAGAAATGAAAACATTTCTGCACAAAGACTTGGATAGGAACATACATTACAACTTTATGTGTAATCATGTAGACAGGCATCCTTAAACTATGGCCCACGGGCCACAGGCGGCTGCCTAGGACATTTGTCTGGCCTGCCGGGTGTTTTTGCTGCTGCTGCCTGTCCTGCTTAGCAGCCAACTTGTCCCGGGGCCCACAGTCTGGCCCTCCAACTGTCTGAGGGACAGTGAACTGGCCCCCTGTTTAAAAAGTTTGAGGACACCTGAAATAGAACCTATAAGCAGCCTACATGTACATCAGCGGGTAAGCGAGTAAACAGTGATATATCCACACAATGGAATGCTACTCAGCTGTAAAATGAAACAAAATACAGACAAGAGCAGTAACACCAACAGAGCTCAGAAACATGACACAGCAGAAGAAGCCAGGCACAGACACGCAATGTGACTGCAGAAACATGAAACTCTAGATAAGACATGCCCACTCCAGAGGGACAGGAAGCAGAGGAGAGGGTGGGAAGGAGGTGGGATAGGGCACAAAGAAATTTTTCCAGATAATGGAGAGTTCTACGCCTTGCTTGTAGAAAGGTGTGGACACATGACACCAAACCGTTCACATAAGATGGGTACGTTAAATTACATTATATGTATGTTGTATCTAAGTTGATGTAAAAATGATCACAGCAGTGCAGTGCCTGTGGGTCAAAGAAGTAGGGTGCCAGCTCCATATGCCAGAGGTGGTGGGTTCAAACCCAGCCCTGGCCAAAAACTGCAAAAAAAAAAAAAAAAATCACAGCAGAGATTTTTTTATGGATTTGTGATCCCAAATTTCCTATGAAAGAAAAGAGGAAATTAATAGCCAATAAATTCTGTTGAATAAATATCAAAAAGAAGAGAAAAAAGGAAGAAGAGGAAGGAAAGGAGGAAAAAGAACAGGCATTCATCTTACCAGATGGGGAAGCTTTATAATTAAAAGTGTGGGGTTGACATGGAAATAGAAAACTAGATCATCAGAACAAAGAACCTCGAAATCCGCACATATTCAGAAGAAAGAGGTAAGCATCATAAATGACAGAGATCAGAGGGACTTCCAATAAACCATGCTGGGGGGAAATCACGTAGGAAACAGGAAAACTGATCATATTCTCATCTCTCACCCATTAAAAAACATTCTACACAGGCAAAAATATTTCAGTGTTAAAAACAATATATGTAAAACATTTAGGGGTGGCACCTGTGGCTCAAAGGAGTAGGGTGTCGACCCCATATGCCGGAGGTGGCGGGTTCAAACCCAGCCCCAGCCAAAAACTGCAAAAGAAAAAAAAAAAATTAGAAAACCGTCTAGGAGAATGTATTCATAAATTCTAGTCAGGGAAGCAAAAATAACAAACCACAAGGTAAAACACTGATAAGTTTGAATTTAATCAAAAAAAATTTAGCCTCAAAAAATGTAAAGGACAATCAAGAGATAAAAATATTTGCAACTTACATACCCAGCAACATCATGGCCAGAATATATGAAGGATTCCTAAAAACTCAGTCAAAGAAATACAGCTCTGTAGCAAATCATGAAAAGATTTGAAGTGTCAGTTCATAGAAACTCTTGTGGTATTAAATTTTTCGGAAGATGTTGAACGTTACTATAAGGGTGAAGAGGTTTGGGGTCACCAGATGAGGCTGTCTTGGCACGAGGAATACAGAGGCTTGACATAGAGACTGTCAGGGGACTGAGGAACTCTGGGAGGAGCCCTCCTGAGAAAACCTTGGGTCCGTATTTATTATTATAAAACAGGAAGAAGTGGACAAAAGCTGCTCGTCTGACATTAGCCCTGATCAGGGAGGGGATGGAGAAGGTCAGATAGGATGTTTCCCCCTTTGTTTTTCCAAAACTGCAAACCTTGAGAATAATCTCTGTCTCCAACATCGAGAGACCTTTGGAATCTAGAGAATCTTTACCATAATTATTACTGCCACACCTCACACATACATTTTCTCTTGGAGGCCAGTTTCCTGATCTGCACACACACAACTCACACGCCATTCTCATGATTCTCCAGGTCTCTCAAGCAGGAAGCAAGTCTTACGCTAAAGATCAGGGCTCAATTTCCCCTACATGAGGGCAATGCAAAATTAAAATAACTGCTTATGTCACTCAGGTTTACAAACTCTGGTAACAAAATTGTTATTGAGGATAGGAGAGAAAACAGGGACTCTCCTTCCTAGCTAGTGGGAAGTAGTACTTTCTCTGGGAAAATGGTATGTATCAGCCTCAGTTTTCCAACAGCATGCTGGAAATATCCCAGAAGGTCAAAGATGTGCAGCCCAGGACCACAACTCTAATTCCAAGTGTCTATTCTAGAAAAACATCTTGCATATACACAAGCAGTTAAAAAGATATTCATTGGTATGTTTGTAATGGTGAAAAAGTGGAAAATAATCTCTCAATGAATAAGTTGTGATTTTTGTCACACAAAGGAATGTATTCCAGCACTTGAATGATTTCATTGCAGTGTGCAAAAATTCTACAAACAGAATTTAAATAAAAATGTAAATGCTATGCGTATTTTTATAACTAATTCATTAACATGTTTTATGAATAAACAGATAAATAGTAAAAGAAAGAAAAGGAAAAAAATCTTGTGAACTGAAAAATGCAACTCTGGATAATGGTTATCCTTAAGAAGAAGGAAGAAATAGAATAGCTTGTATGGTTGAATTCTTTAAAACAGATTAAGGAAGAAAGAAAAGAGCAGAGAGAGGTGAAAATAAAGGGAAGAACAAAATTATCTGAAGCAATTATGGCAAAATGTTAAAACAGCTGTTTCATCTCGGTGATGAGCACATAGAATCCTATTATTCCTTTCTCTAATATGCTGTGTAATGGAAATATTTAATAATTAAACATAAATCTGGCGGTGCCTGTGGCTCAGTGAGTAGGGCCCCAATGCCATATACCGAGGGTGGCAGGTTTAAACCCAGCCCCGGCCAAACTACAACCAAAAAATAGCCAGGCGTTGTGGCGGGCACCTGTAGTCTCAACTACTCGGGAGGCTGAGGCAAGACAATCGCCTAAGCTCAGGAGTTGGAGGTTGCTGTGAGCTGTGTGATGCCAGGGCACTCTACCAAGGGTGACAAAGTGAGACTCTGTCTCTAAAAATAAAAAACAAAACATAAATCAGAAAGCAGATACTTAATCTCACAAGTAGGCAGGAAAATGCAAATTAATGATATGATATTTGTCACCCAAATGGATTGCTAAAATGCATGTGAAAATATTCTTTTAATTATTTTTAGTAGAAATATAAACTTTTATAACTAAATTTGAAAGTAAAGTGACAATATCTATTAAATTAAATCCTGTATCTGACTCAGCTATCTAACTTCTAGAGACCCATCCTAGTGAAATAAAAATCTTGAAATAATACCAGTGTATGTATAAGAATGTTTATTGCTGCCATATTTTATAGTGAAGGAAAATTGTAAATTAAGGTAAAGTCCACTGCTTGAGGAATGGTTGGATAAATTGGAGAACATGTATATTTTTAAATATTATGTAGCATTACCAGAATATATTAACCAATAAAGGAAATGATCAGAAAATTATAAATAAAGTCAATCTATGTTGATAAAACAAACACTTTCAAAAGCACATAGTGAGGCTCGGCGCCTGTAGCTCAAGCAGCTAAGGTGCCACCAGCCACATACACCAGAGCTAGCAGATTCGAATCCAGCCCGGGCCTGCCAAACAGCAATGACAACTACAACCAAAAAATAGCCAGGTGTTGTGGGGGCGCCTGTAGTCGCAGCTGCTTGGGAGGCTGAGGCAAGAGAATCACTTAAGGTCAGGAGTTGGAGGTTGCTGTGAGCTGTGATGACATAGCGCTCAACCCAGGGGAACAGCTTGAGGCTCTGTGTCAAAAAACCACATAGTGAAGGTTCACATATGTGGTTGTATGTGTACATACATGTGTACATGTAGAAAATGTACAAAATATTGTATTCACGTTAGGCTATATTTGGAGGGATCAATGGGAGCAGAGAAAATAGAGAAATCATAAACAAATGTGTTAAGTATAATAATTTTGCATTTACATGAAATTATTTATGTGTGTATTATGTGTATAGGAGATACATGAACACATCTTCATGGCAGTCTCAACGTGAATCTAAAATGTACTTCCCTTTCATCCTTATAACTTTTAATATGACTCATTTTACAAGGAATATTTATTTCTTATAGAATCATAAAAATAGTAGAAAGCAAATTGCCGGCCAGAATAAGAGGACAATAAATCTTGAAAAACTTAGGAACTTTGACGGCTATGGGTGGGGAAGTTAAGTGTGCAGCTATGGCAAACTGCTCCAAGGCTGGACAGTCCTGTCACAGGCAAGACGATGAATGAACAGACAGGCCGGCACCTGGGGAGAAAAAATAATGGTTAAAGGCCTGGGCTGGTGCTTAATTCATAGTTCTTCTTATTAGTGCAGCTCAATTTACAATTGCCAAGATGTGAAAACAAGTGCCCATCAACTCAGGAATGGATTAACAAGCTGGAAAAAAAAAAAACATACACACACACACACACACACACACACACACCATGGAATACTATTCAGCCATAAAAACAGGGACTTTACATCTTTTGTATGAACCTGGATGGAGTTGAAACACATTCTTCTGAGTGAAGTATCACAAGAATGAAAAAGCAAGTATCCAATGTATTCCATACTAATATGAAGCCAGTAGATGGTCTAATACAGGCCCACACAAGAGAAAAACTCAATTCAAGTTAGGGGGAGGGGAGGATTGATGTGTTTCACCTAAAAAGCACGATATAAGGGTACATGGCACACCTCCTAAGTAGGGGGTACACCTACGACAGGGACCTTTCCTGACAAAGGCAAACATTGTAACCTAATTGTACCTTCTTATTATTTTGAAATGAAAAAATTCATAGTCCTTTAATCATCAAAATAAACAGCTAAACAAAAGCATTCCCTTTATACAGATGGAACTATAGTGATTATTTTCTTGACTTTGCCAATGCTGTACATTTATTATTTTTAAAGTAAAGAGCATAGAAAAGTATGAAGAATAAAATGTTGAATTCTAGTTCATTCTTACCAATGATTGGATCAAGTGAATGGGGGGAGGTAAAAGGGGTCAAGTACAGGGGTGAGGGATTCAGGGAGGGGATCCCAGCCACTGGAAGAGCCAGCACGCATTCTTATGCTCTCCCCAGACTTTTTCACTGCCCTCCAGGTCTCCAGAGAGAAGCATAAGGTCATCTACTCCATTGCCACACTGAAGCCTGGCTTCAGGGAGCTTATTTCTCCTGTAAACCCTTTTAGACACATTCTCTCAGCAAATGCTTGTGGGCAGCTACCACTGCCATGCCCAGTGCTGGGGGTGAGGCCACGCAGGAAGACCCCCGTCCCGTCCACAAGAAGCATCCCATCTTTAGCAGAGAGAGGCAGACAAGCAGAATGCAATGTTCTCAAATGTACTGGGTGATTTAGGGAGAAGGTCCCTGTCCCACAGCAGCACAAAAGAGGGTAGGCTGACTGTCTGAGGAGGTGGCCAGCATGACTAGAGCAATAGATCCCAGATAGTGCCCAGCAGAAATGGAGTCTGCCAACTGGGCTCACAGCCCGATGGCTTGGCTTTCACAGAAATCACTTAATGGGTTCCCATCTCCAAGCCCAAGACCCCTATAAATCATGAAACAGGCACAGCCTCTCAGCAGGCAGTAGTTGGAAATGCTTGGAATGTGGCTTGCCCCTGGTTCCATGGCCACCACCTCCCAACTACTAATTCCTTCCACACATTTTACTCAGAGTCCAACACATATGCCGAAAAACAAAGAATCTGGGCCTGGGAGTGGTGAGGCAGGAAAACAACATCCATCACAGTGATCTACAGCGGGTGAGCAGTCGAGTGCAGAGAACAAGCCTTCTCACTTTTCTTTCTTTTTCTTTTTTTAGAGATAGCAGACTCTCACTTTGTCACCCTAGGTAGAATGCCATGGCGTCACAGCAACCTCCAGCTCCTGGGCGTAGGCAATTCTCTTGCCTCAGCCTCCCGAGTATCTGGGACTACAGGCACCTGCCGCAATGCCAGGCTATTTTTTCTTGTAGTTTGGCCGAGTCTGGGTTCGAAACCACCACCCTTAGTATATGGGGCTGGTGCTCTACTCACCGAACCACAGGCGCCACCTGCCTTCTCACTTTTCTCAAACAGTCTCCTACCCTGAAGTGGCCGCCATGTCTTCACTGTGGCCACATCAGGGCTAATGCCACAACTAGGGCTCTGGAAGCCCTGGTGACCCCCTAGACTCCCAGCACTCTTCTGGAAGGCATGTTCTGAGGGCTTTCTGCAGAAGAGCTCACAGGGGCATCTAACTAGCAGCCCGCAAGCTGCACATAGCATATTTGAAGCCTGTCTTGCTCATCTGTGGTAGCAGGTGCCACAGAAAATATACATGCACCTTTCTTTTTATTTTTTTTCTCATCAGCTCTTGTTAGTGTTTCAGTGTTCGTATATTTACTGTGTAACCCAAGACAGCTCTTCTTCCAATGTGTGGCAGAAATAAAAAAGCTTGGACACCCCTGGACCAACCCCAGGAGGAGCCAGGACCCTGGGTGCTAAGGGGCTTGCCATTGGGGTAGGTTCACTTTGCACAGGCAGAACGACGCATCTCCCCAGTCTCAGGTCAGAGTGAGAGAGAGACTTCTGTCCAGATCTGGGTGTCAGCACAGGGAGTGAGGCTGGCTGCCCCAGGAGCTGGGACAGAGGAAGAGAGAAGCTTCCAGAAGCTTCTGGCGAAGGCTGCTGCAGGTCGTTTGCTCATCAGTCTGTGCTCAGCACACTGCACCACATGTGGCCCCCATTGCTCCCTAAATTCTAAGCACTTCATTGTACCCTCTGTCACATCGTTGTTCTTCAATTTTCCACACCTACAATGAGGTCACAGGGGCCAGTGGCAGCTTCAGGAAGGTTTCTGGATGGGTCTCGGATCCCGACTATGTGCTCTGGGCGTGCAAACATGCGCCTTCATTCCTGTCTGTTCTGAGTGGACAGTTACTAGGCAGGGAGCTGGGATGGCAACACAGTTGGCATTTCACTGTGACAAAAACCACCTGTACTCAAGGGGCAGGCTGGGGGTACAGAAAAAGAGGCCAGGTCTGGGGGGATATGGGAAGCAAGCATCTACTCTGAGGGCTTTGGACTTGGCCTCTGGTTTCATTGCAGGAACTGCCTAGAAAACCATTTTTCTCTGTCTTGGGGGTGGCAGGTACAAGGAGCAGGCAGACAGGAGTGGGTGTCTTCTCTAAACTAAATCCTCAGAAATGATTCCTAGTGAGCAACAGGGAGGAACTGGAAAGTCATGAGTAAAGAGTGATCCCTGTCACCCAAGTAGACAAGTGCCTGAGGCCTGGGGCCATCCGATGGGGAGATGGCATGTCTTACCTAAGAAAACAAAAGGCTTATTTGGTTAATACTTCTGTATGAGAAGTATGGTGCCAGGACCTGCTACTGGCGAAGGCTTCAGGAGCTTCAAAGCAAGACAGGTGGAGAGGGGAGGTAGTGTGCCACCCAGGGAGAGAAGGAGCAAGAGAGAGAGAAGAGTGGGAGTTACCACATCCTTCCTCAACCAGCTCCTGAACTCACAGAGTGAGGACTCACTGCCAGGAGGAGGCACCAAGCCATTCATGAGGGATCCACGCCCCTGACCCGAACATCTCCCACTCTGCCCCCGCCCCACACACTGGAGATCAGATGTCAAAATGAGAATTTGGAGGGGTCAAATATTCAAACCATATCACCCTCCAGAGAACAATAATGAAATAGATTTGAACCTCATTCAGGCACCCCAATCTGTTACCACCCCACCCCAAACTGCACAGTCTAGGGGACAAAATGTCATGAGAGGCTTGGAATGGCTGCCTCAAACTTCGGGTCAGGCTCAGGGGACACCTCCAGCCTCAGCAAGGGATGTCAGCCAGGACCTCAAGTGGAGAGGCCCAGCTGCACCACTCTTTGGGATTAGAATGTGATTCATTGGAAAACGAGAGGTGGGAGGGCAGGCAGCTTCCAGAAAGGGCTCCCCACCTCCAGGTCTATTGTTTGTGGAGGCAAAAGCAATGATATGGGGGGAAAGACAGGAATTATGGCTTAGTTAAGGAAATGGGGCAATGGCAGGATATGAACAATAGTGATAAATCCCAAAAGCCAACACTGACAACCTTCTTGCCCGGCCCTCCATGTGCAAAACGCAAGGAGTGTGGCAAGAAAACAGGGAAGGAAAGACCTGCTATCTCAAAAGTACAAATCCACACAGCTTACAACTAACAGGTCCTCTAACAAAGGTCAGGGCTTTTCTTTCTTTTTTTCTTTTTCTTTTTTTGCTCTTGTTTTATCTTAAAATGTATTGTATGCCAAAGTTATTAAAGGGGAAACCAAGCAAGCAAATAAAGATGTATTGCATTCTTACCTCTTTCTAGAATCTATTTATTAAGAGGACAAGATTATGCTCTACAAATGTCCTAGAACAGTCCTCCTCAAACTACGGCCCACGGGCCACATGTGGCCCGCCTACGACATTTATCCAGCCCACCAGGTGTTTTTGCCACTGCTGCCTGTCCTGCTTAGCAGCTGACTCGTCCTGGGGCCCGCAGTTCAGCCCTCCAATGGTCTGAGGGACAGTGAACTGGCCCCTATTTAAAAAGTTTGAGGACCCCTGGGATGTGGCAACAGTAAATTCAACTATCTCTACCTTCTAATATCACAAGTGGAAAGGTGATCTGTGCATGTTTGTAGCCTGACTAGGAGGAAACTAATCAAAGGACAATCATGGATTTGTGCACTGGGAGAACTGAGATCCCCCTTTGTATGCAACTTCTTGGTCTGGATATATTGGTGATAGGGACAACAGGGTATAGATCCCTCCTTTTTAATTAAATCATAGCAGCGTACATTAATGCAATCATGGGGTACAATGTACTGGTTTTATATACAATTTGAAACATTTTTATCAAACTGGTTAACATAGCCTGTGTAGCATTTTCTTGTTGTGTTAAGACATTTATATTCTACACTTAGTAAATTTCACATGTACCCTTATAAGATGCACCATAGGTGTGGTCCCACCAATTACCATCTCTCCACCCATCCTCTCCCCTCTCTTTCCCCTTCTTCTTGGGCTATAGTTGGGTTATAGCTTTCATATGAAAGCTATAAATTGGTTTCATAGTAGGGCTGAGTACACTGGATACTTTTTCTTCCATTCTTGAGATACTTTGATAAGAAGAGTATGTTCCAGCTCCATCCATGTAAACATGAAGGAGGTAAAGTCTCCATCTTTCTTTAAGGCTGCATAATATTCCATGGTACACATATACCACAATTTATTAATCCATTCATGGGTCGACAGGCACTTGGGTTTCTTCCATGACTTAGCAGTTATGAATTGGGCTGCAATAAACATTCTGGTACAAATATCTTTGTTATAACGTGATTTGTTGTCTTCTGGATATAAACCTAGTAGAGGAATTGTAGGATCAAATGACAGGTCTATTTTTAGATCCCTAAGTGTTCGCCAAACATCTTTCCAAAAGGAACATATTAGTTTGCATTCCCACCAGCATTGTAGAAGTATTCCCTTTTCTCCTTAACCATCAGAGAAGTGCAAATCAAAACTACTTTGAGATATCATCTAACTCCAGTAAGATTAGCCCACATCACAAAATCCCAAAACCCAAGATGTTGGCATGGATGTGGAGAAAAGGGTATGGATCTTAATTTGCAAATACAGCTTTTATTTTCTTGGATATTAATGGAAAAGAGTATAGTGAGTCCTAGAAGACGCTTCCAGTGACCCTGGAGTCTCCCAGACCATTATGGATGAATGGAGAACATCAGAATGGATAGGAGTCCCCAAGAGGGCCTGCATCTCCCCACACACGTGTATTGAATGACAATCACCTTTAGTCCCCTGGGCCCTGATGCCTGACCCACTCTCTCTGCGTCTAGTGAAACTCTTGGTTCTGGGCTGTCCCAGGAGAGACCAGTCACAGAAACACCCAGGATGAGCAGGGAAAAAGCTCAGAGCTCTCGTTTGGAGCGTCAGTGCCTGTGTGTGGGTTTGTAAATTATACAGACCTCTCCTAAGAGTCTGTCTGATTTGTGTTGCCATCTGAAGACTGAAAGATAAGAATACAGGTTTGGGAGATTAGTAGAACAGTGAGGCTGCTCTGGCTTAGAAAGAGGGGTCTGCCCCCATTTCCAAGTGGACTGAATTTCTGTGCTTTATCCAGGATAGAAGGTGGTCTTATAGCTCAGATTGCCATATCATGGCATCATAGACTGGGCGGCTTAGACAGCAGACATTTATTTCTCACAATTCTGGAAAATCCTGGAGGATGGAAGTCCATGATCAAGGTGCCAGCAGATCTGGCCCCTGGTTTACCTATAGCTACCCTCTAGCTGTGTCCCCACATGGCAGTGGAAAGCTTTGGTCCCTTCCTCTTTTGGGGGGCACCAATCCCTTTGTGGAGGTTCCATCCTGATGACCTCATGTAAACCTGATCACCTCCCTAAGGACCTACCTCCAAACACCATCACAGTGGGGTTAGGG
This sequence comes from Otolemur garnettii, assembly GCF_000181295.1. NCBI lineage: Eukaryota > Metazoa > Chordata > Mammalia > Primates > Galagidae > Otolemur > Otolemur garnettii. The sequence goes on from NW_003852406.1 coordinate 32,365,794, forward strand.
CTTCAATGTAGGAATCTGGAGGGAATACAACCATCCAGCCCCTAACTGAGGTTGTTAGTGGACAGCCAGAGCACAGCTACAACACTGGGTCTGACGCTCAGAGGACCTACTAGGATGAGAGCTAAGCAGCAGGTGGTAGAAGAAAGTCATCTGGAGGGTAGAGCATGGTATGAGTGTGAAGGGGAGAAAGGATGGCTCAGCACAGAAACAGTCACTTGCTGCTGTGTCTGAACTTTCCAGCCAACGTGATGTGCCGCGAACAGGATTTTCTAATAGAGTGATTACAGGAGCTGAAAATGATACTTTATTAAGCAGGATTAATATAGACACACCTTTGAGTATCAGAGGAGGAGTCCATGCTGACTCAAGATACAGAGAGGGCCTAGAAGTCCCTGCACGGCCAGAAGGCTGCATGCTGGGAGCAGTGACTCAGCACAAGGGTTGATTGAGCAAGTGTCCCTCTTCTGAACAAGTGCATCAGTCACGGCCTAATGGCTTCCCTCATTTTCTTTTTTTTCTTTCTTTCTGTTTTTTTACAGACAGAGTCTTACTTTGTTGCCCTCAGTAGAGTGCCATGGCGTTGCAGCTCACAGCAACCTCTAGTTCTTGGGCTTAAGCGGTTCTCTTGCTTCAGCCTCCCTAGTAGCTGGGACTACAGGTGCCCGCCACAATGTCCAGCTGTTTTTGTTGCAGTTTGACCGCGGTCAGATTTGAACCCGCCACCCTCAGTACATGGGGCTGGCACCCTACTCACTGGGCCACAGGCGCTGCCCTTCCCTCATTTTCTTATCACAAAGAAAAACAAAAACATAGGATGGGGTGTGTTTTAGGGAGATTATTCCGGAAAGGGATGGTAGTTGCATATCATTATTGAAGTTTTGCCAGTGAAATAAGTTTTTTAAAAATTGGGATAAAATTCAAGTTCTATAAAATTCATCATGTTAAATTGTGTATGTAATTCAATGGTTTTACTCTATAACCAGAATATTTTCTTTCATCATTCTAAAAATATATATATATATATCCATTAACAGTCACTTCCTATTCCCTCCTTCCCTTGCCTCTTGCAACCACTCATCTGCTTTCTGTATATATGATTTGGAAATACTTTCTCCCATTCCATAGACTATTTTTACACTGTCTTGAAGGTATGTCCTCTGAAGCACAATGTTTTCAATTTTGATGAAGTCCAGTTTATCTATTTTTTCCTTTTGTTGTTTGTGCCTTGGGTGTCACATCTAAGAAATCACTGTGTAATCCAACTTCATAAAGATTTTACCCCTATATTTACTTCCAGGAGTTTTATAATTTTAACTCTTCAGGTGTTTGGTCTATTTTGAGTTCATTTTTGCACAGGAGATGGGAGTCCCACATTCTTTTGCAAGTACAAATCCAGTTATTCCTACATTTTATTAAAAAGATTGTTGTTTTCACTGACCTGGCGCTTTTGTTAAAAATAAATTGATCATACGTGTAGGGGTTTATTTCTGTACTCTCTGTATTACACTCAGTTTTAGCATAGCTGTTAAGTACCACATTCTCTTGATGGCTGTAGTTTTATAGCAATTTTTAAGTTTGGGAACTGTGAGCCCTCCCCCTTGGTTTTGCCTTCTAGTGTTTGGCTATTTTAGGGCCCTTGAATTTATATATAAATTTTAGGATCAGCTTGTTGTCACTCTCTACAAAAAGGGGCACAGTTTGAATTTTGGTAAATATTACATTTAATCTGTACATCAATTTGAAGATACTACTATCTCAACAGTGTTAAATATTAGCATCTATGAACATTATAAAACAAATTAAAATGGAAACTAGATCTGATTTGAAAGAATCCTTGGGCAAATAAAGGTCATTAGATCTCATAAGTGACCTTAACCTTGTTTGATTTGCAAACACAGGTTGAGCAAAACTTAACTTATAAATGCCTGTGTTAAAAAGAAATGAAACTTAAGGCTAGCTAATCAAAGGCCAACAACTAACTTATATAATTAGGAATTTTCCAGCAGGTAGAGCAAATAGGCTACTGTACAACTGTAACAAAATATTTTCTTTGCTTTATTTCCATGTTGCCTGGTGAAAGCCTTCTACTTATGATCCCTGGGTGGTATTCCTCAACCACTTCTGGTTTGACGCTCCCAATTCAAGAATTGATTGCTCATACATACCCTTTAAGATTTTATCGTGGCTCAATTTACCTTTTAATGACATGAAACTCTTTCCATTTATTCAGGTCTTTAATTTTATTATTTCTTAGTTTCAGGTATATGTGTGTCTTTCACTTCTTTTTAAATTTATTTATAAATATTTATGAATATTTATCATGTCATAAAATGGAGTTATCTTCTTAACTCTATTTTTAGAATTTTCATTCTGGTGTATAAAAATAAAACCTATTTTGTATATTGATCTTGTATCATACAGCCTTTTCTTTTTTGTGTCAATCCTAGGATTTTCTACATATGGTACCATGTTCTCTGCAAAATACTCTACAAGTCCCTTTTTTTCTTTCTAATCTGGATGTCCGTTATTTCATTTACTACCCCAATTACCCTGGCTGAATACTAGAAGTGAAAACAGACATTATCTTGTTCCTGATCTTAGGGCAAAAGCTTTCAGTCTTTCACCATGAGGTATAATGTTAGCTGTGTTCTTTGTAGATAGCATTTATCACGTTAAGGAATTTCCCTTTTATGCCTAGTTATGTTTCCTAAATGATAAATAGGGTAGGCCAGGCACAGTGGCTCACACCTGTAATCCTAGGACTCTGGGAGGCCAAGGCAGGTGGATAGCTTGAGCTCACGAGTTGGTGACAAGCCTGAGCAAAAGCAACACCCCGTCTCTATGAGAAATAGAAAAACTGAGGCAAGAGGATCACTTGAGGCCAAGAGTGAGAGGTTGCAGTGAGCTATGATGCCATGACACTCTACCCAGGGTGACTGCTTGAGACACTGTCTCATATAAATAAATAAATAATAGGTCTTAGATTTCATCAAATACTTTTCATTCATTTATTGCATTTATTAAGATGGTCATATGGTTTTGTCTTTTGTTCTATTAATAACATATGTATGACATTGATTTTCATGTTGAGTCAACCTAGGATTCTTTAGTATGCTGCTGGATTCAGTTAATGTTTCCCCTACTCCCCAAGGATTTCGGCATCTAGATAATCAGAAATATTTGTCTCTCATTTTCTTATGGTAGGTATCGTTGTCTGGTTTAGGTAACAGGGTAATACTGGCCTTAGAAAACAAGCTGGGAGGTGTTCCTTCCTCTTCTGTTTTTTGTTTTTTTATTTTATTTATTTGAGTCTCACTTTGTTGCCCTTGGTAGAGTGATGTGTCGTCACAGCTCACAGCAACCTCCAGCTCTTGGCCTTAGGTGATTCTCTTGCCTCAGCCTCCCGAGTAGCTGGGACTACAGGCCCCAGCTATTTTTTTGTTGTAGTTTGGCAGGGGCCAGGTTTTAACCCACCACCCTGGTATATGGGACTGGCACCCTACTCACTGAGCTACAGGCACTGCCCCATCCTCTTCTGTTTTTTGAGTTTGTGAAGGATTGATGTGCTTTAAATGTTTGTTAGAATTGCCCAGGGAAGGCAATTCTTGGGCTTTTCATTAGGGGAAGGTTTTTGATTAATAATGCCATCTTTTTACTTCTCCTTTTTTTTTTTTTTCAGAAGAACAAGTATTTATTTTTTATTTTGAGAACTGTGGGAAACCTAAGTAATGGGAATTGGAACCTCCTTGGGGTCTTCTGGGAAATCAGAAGCACCCCCCGCCGGTGCAGCTCGGTATTTCTCCAGCTTAGCTATCAATTCTTTCGCAGGATTGAAGACGCCACTGGTCTGCTGGTCACAGATGTAGCAGCGTGGGGTGGTGCGGAAATGCTGCAGTGCACAGCTCTCGCAGAAATAATGCCTGCATTTGGTGACAACCGGGTTTTGGAAGGTCTGGCAACAGATGAAACACTTGAATGGTATTTCGTCATCATCGCTTCCCACTTCATAGTTTTCGTCCTCATAGACACCGTAGCGACCCTCATCAAGCTCGCGCTCGATCTGCCACCCATGTTTGTAATCTGAACGGTCATGGAGGAATTTGCAGCTGTCTCCGAAGCCGCAGAAGCCAGTCTCTTTGTAGTCCTTACAAATGTCGGGCTGGTAATCCCAGCGCACGGTGGCACGTAGATGCTCCGGCGCTCGGATGGGGCCCTTCCTCACCATCCCGGAGGAGGCGTTGCCCATTGACGTATCCTTGGGCTTCATGTATTTCTGATAATTATTAATTCCCCGATAGATCTTGTCATCCTCCTTGCCCCTCAGCGCCTCCTGGATTTTCTGGCTGCGCTCAAAGATAGCTTGTGCGTCACGTTCCTTCTCCGTGTCCAAGGCGTAGACAGCTGTCGCCCCCATGTCCTCTGGCCCCATGGGTTTCGCCGAGCGGGTGGACTTATAAACCACCCCGAGACTCTCAGGCGCATTTCCTTCCTCCTCGCTGCTCAAATCGCCCAAACCCGCCTTCTGTTTACCACAGCCCCGAGTCTTCTGGATCATGGGATTGGGGGCCGCCCGCTTCTTCTCCGGCCGAACCACCGACAGGCCTTCGTCGCTACGGCTGCTCTCTCCTGGCTCTGGGTCGCTGGCCGGGCGCTTTCTGCGGCCTGCGGCCCCTTTCCGCCCAGGCTTTTTGAAGAGGAAGGTGCATGTCTGGCCCGCAGTCTTTCCTGGAGAAAGCTGCGCTGCCATTTTAGAGTCGGAAGCTTCCAAACGGCCGGGAGAGCGCGCGGGGCCTTCTCGCTGCGCTGGACGCTGCGTGCGCTGCCGGGAGCCCAAGCCGGCTCTGTACTTCTGATAGATAGACTCAGAATTTCTGTTTCTTCTTGAGTCAATTTTGCAGTTTGTTTTTATCGGACCATTTCATCTAAGTTACCTAATTTATTGATTCTTTTATGCTTAATTTATGTAAGGTCCTTAGGGATGTCCTGCCTTGGGTCTCGGTTTTAGTAAAGGGTTCTCTTTCCCGCCCCCCACAGTCAGTCTAATTCAGGTGGTTCAGTTTTATTGATCTTTCACCAATCTTTGGTTTTGCCAGTTTTCTCTGTATATTTTCTATTCTTTATCTCATTTATGTCTTCTATAATCTTTATCTTTCCTTTCTTTTGCCCCCCCCCCCCTTTTGAGTTTAGTTACTCTTTTTCTTAAGGTGAAAGGTTAGGTTTTCCATTTGAGATCTAAACTTTTTTTTCTTTTAATATGACCATTTACTGCTAAAATTTCCCTCTAAAGACTGCTTTCACTGGTCCGATAAGTTTTTACCAGAACTTAAATTTTTATTTGATTTTTCCCAAGTATTTTCTAATTTCTCTTCTAGGTTCTTTCTTGACCCATTGGTTATTTAGAAGTATGTTCTTTCCTCAATACTTGTAAATTTATCATTTTCTTATGTTATTGACTTTTTTTTTTTTTGAGGCTGTCTCACTTTGTCACCCTTAGTAGAGTGCCATAGCATCACAGCTTACAGCAACCTCAAACTCTTGGGCTTAAGTGAGTCTCTTGCCTCAGCCTCCCAAGTGGCTTGGACTACAGGCACCTGCCACAATGCCCAGCTATTTTGTTGTTGTTGTTGCAATTGTCATTGTTGTTTTCCTTTTTTAGCTGGCATGTGCGGGGTTCAAACCCGCTGATACTAGAATTTTGCTCTTCAGTAGGTTCTTGGTCTCCCTGATTTGAAGAATGAATCCGCAGACCACAGATCAGTGGTAAGACAGGATTTATTTACAGAAAATAATACAAAAACACCAAAGCTCCCAAGTTGAGAGAGAAAAGCTCCCTCTCTCTGTAAGTCTGTCTCACTGACTCTGGGCTCTTTGTCTAGGGATATATATACACACATATATATATATAGTCCCATGGGGCCCTCTGTAGTTACATTTAGTGTGTCTGGGACCCTCTGTAGTTACATTGAGCTTGCCTAAAACCTGAATGAATGGCTACAATGCCTTTTATTCCCAGGCCTAGGAAACTTACATGAAATTGATTAGGCCTAGAAAATGGGGGTTCCCTGTTTATCCCTAAGTGTAAAGGGAGGGAAACCTAAGGAGCTGGTGTCTCCCCAGTGGTTGTCTGGCCCCTATGGCTACTGGGACCTCCTTCCGTCAGCTGGTTCCTCTGTTAGCTGCCACAGCACCAACACCGCCAAGGTGGAGGCAGCCGGTTCACCTTCCCCAAAGCTCCACAGAACTGGCTGGGGAGCAACCTGTCTGGTATCAACTCTCCCTCTCTGAGTAGAAACTCTAACTGCTGTTAGGGAAAAAGGATGAAGACTCAATCTAACTGCTTCCTGCTGAGTTGGGCAATGATAGAAGGGGGCAGTTAGGATTTCTCTGGAGGGAGAGTGATCCAGGGGCGCATGATAGAATTAGGTCTTGGTCTGGAACCATCTTTACCATGTGTTGCTCGATGACATTTCTGGAAGACACAAATCTGATTAGCACATTAAAAGGCAAGGGTAGAACAGGGAGAGGAGGGGGTTAATTACCATGTCAGGTTAGAAGAACAAAGTCAGTGAAGTTGAAAAAAAAACTATATTAACACTTTTCTTGCTGTCTTCTAAACAATAACTTTAAATTTTCCTTAGGCTCACAATTGTGGGTAGACTGTGGTTGATTCTCTTCATGGTCTGCTTCTGTGGATGGTGGTGAATTTTAGTCGCGAATGATATATCCAGGAATCTATTCCCATAACTTTAACAGCTGTAGAAGAAGACAAGATAACAGAAAAGGGACCTTCCCAAGTTGGGATTAAGGAAGGTGACTTAGAGGAAAGAGATTTGATCATGAGTAGATCTCCAGGAGAGAAGAGCTCCTTTAGTGTTGAATATTAAAATGTAGTTAGGAGGTGTTTAAGGATTTGTTGAAATTTAGCTAAAGAAGTAATATGCTGTACTAATTCTGTAGTTTCTTGATCTAATAATAAATCATTAGTTAAAAGGGGTCTTCCAGGGTGGCATCTGTAGCTCAAAAGACTAGGGCACCAGCCCCATATACCAGAGGTGGTGGGTTCAAACCCAGCCTCAGCCAAAAACTGCAAAAAAAAAAAGGTCTTCCGTATAATAATTCAAATGGGTTACAATTGAGTTTCTGAGGTAAATTTCTTATTCTAAGGAGAACAATGGAAAGCAATTTAGTCCAAGGGAAATGAGTCTCTTGAGTTAGCTTCTGTAGCTGTCCTTTGATTTTATCATTCATTTTTTCTACTTTCCCAGAGGATTGGGGCCTCCAGGAGCAGTGTAGATGATATTTTATGCCCAGGGCTTTAGATATTCCCTGTGTAACAGCTGCCTTGAAGGCTGGCCCTTTATCACTCTGCAAACTTCGAGAGAGTCCAAACCTGGGGATAATCTCATGTACCAAAGCCTTTACAACTTCCTGGGCCTTTTCTGTCTTACAAGGGAATGCTTCGACCCAATTAGTAAAAATATCCACGAATACCAGCAAATATTGTATGCCATGTACTTTAGGGAGATGAGTGAATCCATTTGCCAGTCTTCATCTGGATATTTACCTTGTTTCTGTATACCTGGGAGAGCTAGTTGGTGAGTTAAAGGAGTGATTCTCTGACATACCTCACAAGTCCTTGTTATCTGTTTTATGATTTTAAATAATTTTTTTCCATTAAAGAGTGCTTTAGCCATGTAATAGGTACTTTCAGTGCCAAAATGAAAAGACTGATACAAAGTTTTAAGTATTTTCCATTGGCTTGAGCCAGGTAATAGCAAAAGTCCACTTCTATTTTATAGTCAGCCAGATGGAAGTAGTGACTACTTCTGGACAAAGCCCATTCCTTTTACTTTGAGGTATATTGAGGTACATGATTCTCAAGTTATCCTTCCCAAATGTGGGGTGCCACAAGCGGGATTATTCCTTTCTGTGCTGCCATTTTAGCCTCTTTAGCAGCAAGTTGGTTACCTTCAGAAATCTCATCTAAGGTCTTTTGGTGTCCCTTACAATGAATAACTGATACCTCTTGTGGAACATGAATGGCTTGTAACAACCTGTCTACTTCATGATGATATTTTATGGGACAGCCATTGAAAGCGAGGTACTTTGTCTTTCCTTCCAAATAGCAGCATGGGCATGTAAAATGAGGAAGGCATATTTTTAGTCAGTGTATATATTGACTCATTTGTTTCTCCCAACTTCTAAAGCACCGGTGAAGGCTGTTAGCTCAGCTAATTGCACACTGGTTCCTAAAGGGAGAGACCCACTCGCAACTACAGCATACTGAGTAACACAGCATAGCCTGCTTTGTGAGTTTCTTGTTCTGTGAAAGAACTGCCATCTGTATATAAAACCATGTCAGGATTAGATAGGGGGGTTTCTTGTAAGTCTTCTCTAACTGCATGGGTCTAAGCTATAATTTGTTGGCAATCATGTCCTATTTCCTTGTTGGATTCAGGGAGGGGAAAGTGGCAGGATTCAAAGCAGCACAGGTGCGTAATTATCATACTGTATTTAAGAAGGCGGTTATCTGACAGCCAAAGATTGCTTTTTGAATTTAAAAGTCCAGTAAGGTCGTGAGAAGTGTACATAATTAGATCTCTTCCTGAAGTTAGCTTGGTTGCTTCTGGGGTTAAGAGGGCTACAGCTGCTACAACCCATAGACAGTGCAGCCATCCCTTGGCCACGGTGTTAGTTTCTTTACTAAGATAAGCTACAGTTTGTAAAATTGGACTCTGGTGTTGGGCCAAAACTCCCAGGGCAATTCCAGTTTGTTCTGTAATATACAGATGAAACTGTTTTCCAGTGGGAAGACTCAAAGCAGGGGCCTGCAAAAGAGCAGTTTTCAACTGTTCGAATGCCTTATTTGCTTCCAGTTCCCATTCTAGAGTGAATAGGCCCTTGTTTTGAGAATTTTTAATTAAAGAATAGAGTGGTTTAGCTATTTCACTTTATCCAGGAATCCAGAGTTTGCAAAAGCCTGTGATTCCTAAGAAGCCTCGAAGTTGTCTGAGAGTTCAAGGTTTAGGGTCAGCCAATATTAGTTCTATTCTTTCTTTGCCCAAGGCTCTCTTCCCCTGTGAAAGCTGGAGACCCAAATGGTGAACTTCAGACACATATAATTGGGCTTTGGCCTTGGAAATTTTGTGCCTACAATCAGCTAGAAACTTTAATAGAGTTTGTGTAGCTTTGTACCATTTCTCTGCATCTAGTGCTCCCCAAAGAATGTCATCTACATACTGAATAAGAGTCACTGTAGGATATGAAAAACAACTCAAGTCTTTGGCTAAGGTTTGTCCAAACAAGTGAGGGCTGTCCCCAAATCCCTGGGGTAACACAGTCCATGTGAGCTGGGTGTTAGAGTCAGAGGGGTCTTCAAAAGAAAAAAGGTATTGGGAATTCTCATGAAGTAGAATGCAAAAGAAGGGCTCTTTTAAGTCTAAGACTGTGAAATAGGCAGCCTTTTCAGGGATATGAGATAATAAAGTATGCAGATTGGAAACTACAGGATGGAGAGGAATGACTGCTTCATTTATAATGCAGAGGTCTTGGACTAGTCTCCAAGTTCCATTTGGCTTTAGCACTCCTAGAATAGGAATGTTACATGGACTATTGCAAGGTATTCAATAATTTCTGCTGCTTTGGATTCTGTATTATGGGTATTAGCTCATTCTTAGTATCTGCTTTTAGAGGATATTGTTTTTGATTGGGATAAATGGTGGTATTCTTTAACTTAATCTGGACTGGTTGAGCATATCTTGCTCTCCCCACCTGTCCCTCAGTAGCCCACACTTCTGGGTTAATTTCTATCTCTAATAAGGGAAGGCATAATATAGGTTCCTGTCCCATTTTCATATAAATGTTTGCTCTTGCTTTAGTTAATATGACCCTCCCCAAAAGAGGAGCAGGACTTTCAGGCATGGTTAGGAAGGTGTGAGAGAATAGCCAGTTACCCCAATCACAGCTTAAAGGCTGAGAGAAAAATTTGGTAACCGGCTTTCCAGACACCCCCTGTATAGTTACAGATTTGGGGGATAAAAGACCAGGGTTAGAGAGAAGTACAGAAATGGTTGCTCCAGTGTCCAGAAGAAATTCTGTCTCCTGGCCTCCACTATGAGGCAAACCCGGGGCTCACGAGGGGTGATGACGCAAGCTGGAGCCATGAGAATCTGCCCCGGGCACCCTCAGTCCAGTTTGGGCTCTGACGGGATCACTGTTCCTGGAGGCCTTCACATCTGAGGACAGACCACCCTCCAGTGGTCACCCTTGCATTCTGGACAGGGGCCAGGTGGCTTGCCCAGCTGGCAGTCCTTCCTGAAGTGTCCAGCCTGACCACGTTGGCAGCACTTGTTCTTAGCTTCTCTGGCTTCCATCTACCCCTGAAAGGTTGCTGTTTGTGGGAGTGCCATTACTAGAGTAAGGTGACCAGGCGTCCTGCTTTTGGCGGGACAGTCCCAATTTTTAACAATTTGTCCCATGTCCCGCGGTGTTTTAAAAAAGTCCCGGTTTTTGGAAAGAATCCACGACAAGCTAGGGTACCTCGGCACAACAGGAAGGGAATATATGGTTTTCAGCTCCTGAAAAAGTTAATGTAACTCCATTTGGGAATGAAGAGGTTAATGTAACTTCATTTGGAAATGAAAAGGCTAATGTAAACTCCCTACTCCCCTCCTGGGCAAGGTTGCCCAGGTGGACCTGTGCCCTACTCCTTTGAGCCACAGGTGCCACCCTATATGTAATATTTTCTTAATGTATTATATATATTTTTAATGTAAATTGTACTTATGTTGAAATTAAAAATATATATATATTACGATACTATTTTCGCGCTCTATGAAAATTTTTGTTGCTCCACATAGACCACATTTTTAATTAAGAACATCCCCACCCCCACCCCGTCAATGGTGTCCCACTTTACCAATGTTAAAATCTGGTCACCTTATACTAGAGCTGTCATTCTTTTCATATCCCTTCTCTCTTTTTCCTCCTCTTTCTCCTGATCTCGGTTATAAAAGACCACAGTGGCTGTTTTAAGAAGATTCTCCAGGTTATGATCTGGGCCTAGAGCCAATGTCTGGAGTTTTTTCCAATGTCTGGGGCCACCCGAGTGATACATTTATCTTTTAAAATAATTTGGCCCTCTAAGGAGTCGGTATTAACTCAATGTGTTTTCTCATCCCCTCCCTAAGCTGCTCAAGAAAGGCTGAGGGGCTCTCATTTTGCTCCTGGTAAATAGTAGACAACTTGGAAGAATTCACAGGCTTTTTCTTGGATTGACGCAAACCTTCCAGGGTACATGTTAGAAAATGTTTATGCCACCAGTCACCTTGTTTATTAGGGTCCCACTTGAGATCCTCAAAGGGAACTGCCTGTCTTCCCATGGGGTATCTGTCCCTTTCCTCAGGAGACACACTGCCATCAGTATTGGACATGAACCACAAATCACCCCACTTTCTAGCTTCATCTAAGACTTCATTTTTTCATTAAAAAGTAAAGTTTGATCTACTAGTAGCATTACATCTCTCCAAGAGAGGTCAGTGCTTTGTTGTACACCTTGGAGAACATCTGGGTCATCAAAAAAATTTTCCTAAATCAACCTTAATTTGCTTTAAATCTGCCAGAGAAAACAGAGTGTATATTTACACACTTCCCATTTCACCACCCGCAGTCTCAACCAAGGGACACAGAGAAGGATATGGTTGCCTTCTGGGGATCTCAGTAGGACCAGAAAAAAACTCTTGGGACAGCCTCCCTTCCTGGGGTTTTCTGAACACATGGAAGAAGGTGCAGGAGAAGTAGATGGTGGGTTTGAACTAGGATGTGACAGCGTCGCCCTTGGGAATCCTTGACCATTTGGGGAAGTTACTATAGCCAGGAGAGCTGCATCTATCTGACAGGTTTTACACAGTTGGGGGTTGTCCCTGAGGAATAAGAAAGCTTGCACAAAGGGCACTTCAGATCACTTTTCTTTTTGTTTACAAAAAGTATCTAACTGAAAAATGGTGTCATAATTTAGAGTACTCTCTGGGGACCATTGTTCACCAGTGGAGAGTTGATAACTGAGGCCAGGCCTGGGTGCAGAAGAAAACCATACATTGTTTTTTCAGCATCTGGGGATCAAACATGTCCCAACATAGCCCAGAGAGGTGTTCCAGCAGCACAGGCTGCAGTATCACCTATCTGGGAGCCTGGTCCCACCTGATACAAGTTCTGCCCCCTTCTGCCCCTTCCCTCCCCAGCTCCAGAGCATCAATCAAAGTGGGGATGAGCCCTGCCCTGGAGAAAGTGGCTGTGCAGTTCTTGTACATTTAATTCTTTATAATCTTTACAAGCTTCTTCTAAATTCCCAGTAACAAAGGAAAACAACAGGTCTTAAATGCTGTGTTTTCCAACCTCCCTTTCATTCCCAAAAGTTAGCCATGCAGTGATAATTAAACTCACTGACAAATCAGAGTTGAGAAACACTTTGAAACTTTTGCATTACAATTAGTTGAAGTCTTAAAGAAACCTGAAAGTATTATAAACTTTCCCATTTATATCAATAAAACAGAAGAAATCAAATACCCAGGGTCATCTTCATTGCCTTTCTTCATTTTCAAGAGACTGAACTGTAACAGCCAAGGGTTTAGGGCCACTCTTGCCTTGGGGAGTTGCCCTGGGCTTCCCTTCACAGACCTCTGGTTGCCCAGAGTAGCAGCTAGGGGAGTCTTTTTGCTCTTTGTTTGGGGCTGACTTGTAGTTAACATGGTTTAGCTTTTTTTCTCAGACACATAAAAATGCCAGTAGAATTTAATTTTGCAATGAAAGCCAATAAAAAGGACTTTACAACACACCTACAACATTTAAAGCCCTTAAAACAGCGGTTCTCAACCTGTGGGTCGCGACCCACAGGAACTGTATTAAAGGGTCGTGGCCTTAGGAAGATTGAGAACCACTAACTTAAAACATCTGAAAAAATACCGGAATGAGCCTATACAAATTTAACTAGTATATAAATTTTCTTTACCAACATTCAAACAAAGCATGCAAACTACAAGGAGAGAGAGAGAAGCAGAAAGGTCTGAAAAGATACCGTAAGTGGAGATAAGTTTGGGACCATGGAAGAGAAGAAAAGAGTTACAGCTGGGAAAGCACGATTTTCCAAAGGCCTACCCGCATCCGGAGGTCAGAACCATTGCTAGGAACCCCATGGGCCTCTGGATGCAAACTCTTTGCTCAGCTCTCAGCCAGAGAAAAGGAGTAAATACAGAACAGTCTCAAAAATCTAACATTCCCTTTGACGCCTTCCTGGAGCCAAGGGGAATTAGAAAGTTCGTTCCCCAAGAGCCTCTAGCCTGTGACCTGGAGGTCAGCAGCTACACTATGCCCATTTACGGGCCAATGGGCATCAAAATTATTCGTCTTCATTATTATAACTATAGAGAAAAGCAGGATACAGGTAAGTGGTCCCATTGCTTACCACAGATCTTCAATCCTGGACAATAAGCCCCCAAATGTGATACCAGAATTTCGTCTTCAGTAGGTTCTTAGTCTCAGTGATTCAAAGAATGAATCTGCAAACCACAGATCAGTGGTAAGACAGGATTTATTTATAGAAAAGAATACAAAAAAACCAAAGCTCCCAAGTTGGGAGAGAAATGCTCTCTCTCTCTGTCTCTCCCTGTCCTTCTCACCAACTCTGGGCTCTTTGTCTACGGGTATATGTATATATATATAGTCCCATGGGGCCCTCTGTAGTTACATGTAGTGTGTCTGGGACCCTCTGTAGTTCTGTGATTGTGCAGGGCTAAACATGATAAAATTGCACAGAGCTACTGATGAATGCAAACACACACGCACACAGCTGAGTGCATGTAAAGTGTAGTAAGCTCTATGGATTGCACCAATGCCAATTTCCTGGCCTCACTATTGTCCTCTATCTGCAAAACAGGGAGAGGGAGAAAGGTGTATGGGACATCCTTGTACATTTCTTTGCATCCTCCAATGAATCAATGATTATTTCAAAATTTTAAAAAATGTAATGAAGTATTAATACAGTACAAATGCAGTTTATGTACAAATTACAAAGTGCTTTTCCAACACCCTCTTTCATTTGTATCCTCTGATCATGTTAAAGTAAATTCACTTTCCACATTCCAGAAAGCCAAAAGGGAGCCATAATTTTTTTAATGGACATATATTATGGAAATAGCATCAGCAATGTCAAATGACACAGCCGAAAAGTGATACCCAGCTAGAAAGTGTCTATTGGCTTTGGAGCTTAGGAGACACTGGGGACCTGACAAGTGCAAGATAAGTAGCAAGGCAGAGGCAGAAGCTAGTGTCTTTTATGTCAGGGATAACTCCCTGAGGCTTAACCAGACGAGGACCCAGACATCAGGAAACAGATACGACCTTGAATGCCTAGATCACAAGGCGAGGCCTAGGCTTCAGAAACAAGGCAAAGCAGGAGGGATGAACAGCAAGCTGACCTGATGCTACAGACCCTGGCCGGATCCTACAGGGGTGAGTCAAAAGGTCACATCAGTGGGCAGGGAAAGCTGGAGGTCTGGGAGCTGGGCAGGCCCTGAGAGCCACTTCTCAGTGTGCCAGCAGAGGACCATGGATATAGGAAGATCATCACACAAATCCACATGGATCCTAATTTAGGTGCTTGCCTAAGCTGTGCTTGGCCTCAAAGCATGAGACTGTGGAATTTTACAATGTCTTAAAAATAAAAAATAAAACCTGTATGTGCCGTTCTTCCTCCACTGAGAGGTCAATATTGATCTCAGCAATGTAGCATTCACTGGTCCCAGGAGGCTTGGAAAACACCACTGCAGGTACCTGACCTTCACTGAGTACTAGACCATAAGCCACTCAGACTGTATATATACACCCACTGACCCATTCACCTGACCTGGCAATTTGTTATAGAAAAACCACTCAACATGGTGAAAAGCAGAGCCTGAGCAAGAGTGAGACCCCATTTCTACAGAAAATAGAAAAGCTAGCTGGGCGTGGCAGAATGCACTGCTAATCCCAAATGTTCTAGAGACTATGGAAGGAGGTGCACTTGAGCATCCCAGGACTTTGAGGCTGCAGTGAGCTGTGATGATGCCACTGCACTTTAGTGAGAGTGATAAAGCCAAACCCTGTCTCAAAACAAAAAAGGAAAAACACAAAGCCACAGAATTTTTCATTTCAGTTTTATTTACATGGTATGGTAACGATTTACTATTAGACTACAGATATCCCATTCCTTTATCCCTCCCTTCCCTATCCATCTACTCAGGCGGCATGAATGGCCTCCATTCATCCAGCTGGTAGGTGTGTAGAGACAGTCTACAGCAAAGAAGTTGACAGAAATGTTAGCAAATACTTAAAGAACCAGGAGAACCAACAGAGTATTTTTCAAGATCCAGCCTTTATTGAAAGTTAGGCCAAATGCTGTGGCTCACATCTATAATCCCAGCACTTTGTGGGGCTGAGGCGGGAGGATCCCTTAAGGCCAGGAGTTTGAGAACAGCCTGGGAAAATTAAATGAAAATGAAAGTTAAAGAATTTTCCAAACATTCTATGATCTGAACTTAAGAAATAAAAAGCCAAGCTTAAAGAACTAGGTGGAGTTTGCTTTTCCCACTGAGAAAGGAAGACATCCTAATGACCATATGGTGGGTTTCCCACAAAAAAGGGAGTGGGAGTTTAGGCAGAAAGGTTCAGACTGGACAAGAGAGAGTGTGGGTGCTCCTGGGTGTCCTGGTGTGGTGGCAGAGTCCCCAAATGTTTGTGGTATCCCAGGGCTGAGTATCTGCACTGCCTTTCCTCAAGCCCCTGACAGAGGGCAGCCATGAGCAGGCTGGTGCTAAGAAAGAGAGTAGGGTCCTCTGGATCCCCAGGGGGACACACAAGGGCTTACAGGGTGGTAGCTGTAGGAGGCATGAGGTCACAAAGACAAGCAGCGAGCACAGGTCAGCTCTCACCATGGGGACCACTGCTGACTCTAGGAACATCAACTCTCAGAGCCACAGAAGATGTCACGGGTGAGAGAAGCACCTGGCACCAGATAACCTTGGGGTCCCCCCACCCCCATCCTGGGATTTAGGTCTTCTTGGGGAAGATGGGCAGGTGAGGCAAAAATGGGAAGAGTCTTAGATTTGACCCCAAAGACACCAACTTTTAAAGCAGAATTGAGCAAAAGAACAAGAGTTTCCTACCCTCTGTGGCACAAGTAGAGCCCAGCCACGTCATTCACACGTGGAAATGTGACTGTTTGTGCTCAGTGGGCTGCAAGGGCAGCAGTGCAAACTTCGACATGAGGAGCTGTTTGGCAGCCGTTTGCAGTGATCAATGTGGAAAGAATGGGAGCCTGTGGGCCGAGCAGGGTGCACAAAGCAGGCCGCGGTGGTGGCAGCTGTGTGCTTGCAGCTGGCCACTGCAGGCAGGTGTGGTCTGGGAATTAGCAAACACCAGCTTTCTGGTGTTTTCCTGGCCAGGCCTGCTAAGCCCAGGACATGGCTCTGGGATAAAGAAACAGGCTACTTTAAACTGACCATTGTCGTGTATTCTCCCCTCCAGCTGCCTGTCACTGACTGACTGACCCCTCAGAACGCATTTTCTAGGCTTTGAGAAAATCTCACAGTCCTGACATTTTACCACCAAACCAAAGCCATGGACTGGACGCCTCCTGTTGGAACCTAGGCAGCTGCGTGGCATAAGGTGCCTTTTCTAGGAAGCGGGGAAAATGAGGCAAGACTTCTGGGCCTGCTTCTCCCTCTGTCTCCCTGCCCCTCCAGACCACATTTGGGTTAATAGTGCAGGTGAGGGGTAGGGGATTGTCAAGAAATAGGGTCCCAGTCCATGCAGCTGGGCCCCGGTAGAAAAGAGCCTCCCTCCTCCAGGTAGAAAAGAGCCTCCCTCCTGAAGGCATGTGTGTATGTGTGCGCACACATGCATATGTGTGGCAGGGGCTGGGGCACAGAGGGCCTCCCTCCTCCAGGTTCCCCACTGGTCCCCTCTCCTCCAACCACAGCCCTAGCAAATGTCCTATACCCCCTTTGCCCTGGGCTGTGTTCCTGGCAGCAAGGAGAGAACAAGATAGCCCTTTCGGTGTGCTCCACACACATCAGACTTGCAGCGTGGCCTTTTTTGATATACCGCAGGAAAAGCAGGACCCCACTGTGGGCCCCATAAGCTCTCACCCAACCTATCCCTATATTCTTCACTAGGTCAGCATTTGAGGGGCTTTGGGTTGTCTGCAAAGTTCCAACTGTCAAATATTTTGGTCTTGGTGCCACCTAGCCTCACCCATGTTTCCAGCCTTGTTAGTCCTCCCCGTCATGCATCTGACCTGATCTGACTGCTTCTTGCTGTTAGTATTAGTCTGCTTGGCTGCTATAACAAAACACACATTTCCTCTCCGCTCTGCAGGCTCTATGTCAAACAGGAAGCGCCAGCATGACCGGTTTGTGTTGAGGCCCCTCTCCCCAGCTTGTAGCCAGCTACCATGGTGGGGTGTCCACCCTCACAAGGTGCCGTGTCCATCCTCATGTGATGTCATGTCCACCCTCATATGCTGCTGTGTCCATCCTCACATGGCGTTTCTTCTGCACATGGACAGGGACAGAGATGTCTCTGGTGTCCCTTCTTTTCCTTTCCTTTCTCATAGTCCACACCAAGACTGTGAGATTTTCTCAAAGTCTAGAAAATGCATTCTGAGAGGGTCAGTCAGTCAGTGACAAGCAGCTGGAAGGGAGAATATATGACAATGGTCAGTTTAAAACAGCCAGTCTCTTTATCCCAGCACCACAGCCCGGGCCTGGGGAATACCAGAAAGCTGGTGTTTGCTAATTCCCAGCCCACACCTACCTGCAGTGGCCAGCTGCAGGCTCACAGCCGCCACCACCACTGCAGCCATTCCAGGGTCCTGTCAGATCAGGGCCATCCCCTTCCACTCTCATTTACCTTTACTCACCTCCAATATAGTCATGTGGTGGTTAGGGCTTCAACAGACTAACTGAGGGGGGACAAAATTCAGTCTATAATTCAGTCTCCTGCTCTCTCTAAACTATACGTCTGCTCACCTGCGCTCCAGCCACCCAAACCCAGGCTGAGTTCCCTCCCCTCCCTGCCCTTCCTGTCCTAAGGCTCTTTCTCTTCATTGACCTGCCTCTGTACCCTGGACTTCCAAGGATGGGCATTTCCCACCTTGACTCCTGGGGTAGGGGGATTTACCCTCTCTCCCTTCATAGACTGGAAACTACCAGGAGGAAGAGCCCATGTATTACTCTACTAACCATCACAGTGCCTGACACTGGTTGCTCAATAAATATTTGCTCACTTTAGTAAAGAATACAGAGCCACATCACTGAGGATAACTATTCCAAAGAGCGAATGATTATATCAGCTCCATTAATCACTCCTAACTAAGTTTTTCCAAGATGCTTGGGGCCGGCAGAGCTGTGCTGGAACATCTCTCTGACCCACTACGGAGTCTCCTGTGCCCATATAACAAAGTACCACAAACAGAACAGCATAAAACAGCACACGTTCATCCTCCTGTGGTTCCAGAGGTCAGAAGTCTCAATGCAGCCGCTCTTGGCTGACATTAAGACAGTGGATGGCTGTTCCCTTCTGGAGGCTCTGAGCCAAGACTTCATACTTGCCTTTTCAGCTTCTGCAGGCTTCCATCCATCCCTGGCCTGGGACTCCTTTCCTCACATAACTATAACCTCTTGCTTTCTTGCTGCATTTTCTATCAACTCCGACCCTCCTGCCTCCCTCTTATAAGGACCTTTATGATTCCCCTGGGCCCACCCAGATAATCCAGGACAATATGTCATCTCAAGATCTTTGACTAAGTCACATCTGCAAAGTCCCATTCCCATTCAAGGTATCATATTTACAGGTTCCAGGGAAGAATGTAGGAATCTGGAGGGGGGTGGCACTGTTGAATTTATCACACCCACCAAGGGGATTATGCCAATGGGACTCATTGTGGTTATCAAAACATCAGTTACATTCTGTTCTCATATTTTCTGTACCATAGGCTGAGTAGGTGTGGGTAGATCTCCCAGGCAGAGTCAGGAGCCTTGACCTTGACCTTGACCTTCTGTTGTGTTGTCTAATCTAATACTTTTGCTTTCTAGTGTTTTCAAGTATACAATAGCACAAAAAAATACAAAAATGCTGCTGTGAAGATGCAGGGCCACACACACCTGTCATTCACTGGCCCCCTCCTCCCCATCAGCCCTGGTGTTCAAAACACACCCTCTTCTCTCTCACCTTCCATGCCTGCAAGTACTGACCTTGAGTGTGATTAGGTAGGCTCCCTGAGGGAAACAGTTTTTCCTCCCCAGGCTGACTCAAATGAGGGCCCCGTATGTTCAAAATGCAAATGGCTCACACTTGAATTTGGTGAGCAGGACAGCTCAGGCCTGCCTGGTTTCCCAGGCAGGTTTCATTGTCAAGACCGGTAGTTGTCCTGCTACCTTGGGCTGTCACCAGTCAGCAGCCTCCAAGCACCAGTCTTATTCCTTCTAGCTCATCCTCCACACTGTGGCACATGAAGTATCTATTTAAAAATGCAAATCTGATTGTCCTATTTCTCCTAGAATACCTCATGTCTCCCTTATAAGAGAGCCTGGGCTCTTCTGGGTGGCATTCGAGGCCTTCTTTCTGGGCCCCCCAACCCTCCAGCTTCACTGCCCACTGGACGTCATCAATCAGCTATTCCTACAGGCAACACCCTGTCTCTGCCTTCATGCCTCTGACCGCCCAGCGACTCTGCCTCTGGTGCCCACCCCCTCGTAACCCAGCTGGGACATGATCCCTCCAGGAAGCCTTCTCTGACCCTGTCTGGTGAGACATTTCTCCTCAGCACTCCACAGACAGTTCAGTTACCTCTTTGCACTGAAACAGCCACTGAGTTTCTCTTACCAGAGGATCCTCTCAGGGTGCGATGATGGCCAGCTCACTGCTCTATCTCTGAAGTCTCCAGCCACGCTTGGCACCCTGCAGATCTGGATTAAAATGGGTTCACTGTTCACTGTTTGTTTCCCCAGTGTCTTGAAAGCAGCTGATAGACATTGTGGTTTATAGAAATTTCCCTTGGTGGCTGCTAAATTATTAAGCCAGCAAGTCCAGAACTTCAGAAACTCCCAGGAAAGGGAAAATGTGACGGAAGCTGGTATTTATTACTCAGCACTGATGTTTGTTTTCTAGGCAAATGGGTTTCTTAATTAAGGATTTTGTAAAATATTCGGGAAAAATATAAAAACAAATTAATGTGATGTTCTCTGATTCCCAAACCCCTGCCGCCACCATCTCTAACATACTGCTATCTTGGCATCCGGCGGGTCTCCTCTTTACCCAACCCTCTTGAGTTACGGGGAGAAATCCAGCAACCCAGTCTGAGGCCACAGTCCTGAGGAAGTGCATGCGGATGTCACTAGTCCTAGGAAGGGACACATAGCACAGTCACCATCTGCCTGAAGGCTGGGCCATAATCCAAGAGGGCTGTTTTATTTATTCTTTCATTTCCTCTATTCCCTGCCCTCAAGTAGTTTTGAAACTATGGAAGAGAAAAAGAGAGAGAAAATATTTTCTACCAAGTTTTTTTTTTTTTTTTTTTTTTTGAGACAGAGCCTCAAGCTGTTGCCCTGGGTAGAGTGCCTTGGTGTCACAGCTCACAGCAACCTCCAGCTCTTGGGCTTAAGTGATTCTCTTGCCTCAGCTTCCAAGTACCTAGGACTACAGGCGCCCACCACAATGCCTGGCTATTTGGTTTTTTGGTTTTTTTTTTTTTTTTTTTGGTTGTAGTTGTTACTGTTGTTTGGTAGGCCCAGGCTGGATCAGGCTGGACTCGAACCTGCCAGCTCTGCTGTATGTGGCTGGCGCCTCAGCCTCTTCAGCTACAGGTGCCAAGCCCCTTCTACAAAGTTTTGACTCAACTCATGTACATGGCAATCAGCAACTGATGATTTCTGTGATAACTGTCCAACAGCGACAACTGCCCCTGTGAACAGTAACTATAAATCAGCTCTCACAGTATTTCAGAGAGGTAAGCACCACAATCTCCATATTACAGATACAGAAGCTGAAGCTCATCTTAGTTAACTTTAGCCAAATGGCTATAAAGTGACAGAGCAGTGATGTGGGCCTGGCTCAGCGCTGACTTCACAGCCCATGCTGCCGCGTTCAGGACTTGTAGCTTCACGGTCTGCCCTTGGATCCATGAGTTCTCTGATTCATGTCATCCCAGCACCCAGAAGCCCCACACATAACCCCATTTCTAACTGCCCCTAGTATTCCTGTAAAAGCAGTGAGCTCATGGACTCCCACAACAGTTTGGTCCAACTCTGCTCAGTAAAAATTGAGAGCAAGGTCTTCCCCGTATTGAATTCAGGTCTGTTAATACTCCACCAGCTGGTACCAGTTCTCTGACCTTGGGACTACAGAGAACCATTCTTCCACAAGATGGCCCTTGAGATGTCCAAAGCCAATATCCCCCACCTTGGGCTATACCAGGACTCAGGACTGAGCTCCAAGGGCTAGAAAGGGGCCAGTGCAGAAGCTGGACTTGGAGGTGAGACGGAGCATGAGTATGTGGGTGACATTCAGGGTTGTTGCTTCTCCTCCTAGACCTTTCCTGAACCAATATTCTAATTCTCTATCAGCCACATTTTTCTCAAAGGGCGTTGAACTTGCACCTTTTTCTCCCCTTGGATCTGTAATAGGAATGGTTACTCTCGAAATGGTGGCCCAGAGACATAGTGAGTGATCAGGAAAGGCCCTCACAGGGTGCAAAGCTGCACACAGGTTCTGTGGAGACCCTCACTGGCCATGTTCACCTCCTCCCTGCTCCAGAGAGTGCCTCATGGAAGCCCAGTGGCCAGACCTAACTGGTGATCCCCAAATGCTGGCCCTAACTTGCAACATTCACCTCCCCAGCATGGAGGTGATGGTTGTGGTTCTTCCTGCCCCTGCTCCTTTCTCTTCTTACCTTGCTGTTGGGTTTTGCAGAAAAGTGTTTAATACAGTGGACAACAAACTTTCTGCAAAG
Source organism: Otolemur garnettii (assembly GCF_000181295.1). Lineage (NCBI taxonomy): Eukaryota > Metazoa > Chordata > Mammalia > Primates > Galagidae > Otolemur > Otolemur garnettii. The sequence goes on from NW_003852406.1 coordinate 32,387,836, forward strand.
GACCAGAGTGTAGATATGTGGGACATACAGTCTCTGAGGCAACTACTCAGCTCTCCCATTGTAGTGACCACAGTCACAGGCACAGCAATTAGGGGAATAGATGTGCCGATGTTCCCTCAAAATCTTATTTGTGGATGCAGAAGTTTGAATTTTATATAATTTTGCCACAAAATATTCTTTTCATTTTTTTCTCAAACATGTACAAAAAAACATTCTTAGCTTGACAGCTGTACAAAAACAGGGGGTCAGATGTGGCCCTCAAAACTTTATTTTTATTTTATTTTTTTTCCCAAGTGAGCAACTCTGGTCTATAGGCTCTCCCAAGGGCCTTGATCCCTGGACTCTGATGCTGGACCATATGGGGCTTGCATGCTTGATGACTGTTCTGGAAATGATGTGCATCCTGGCCCTGAGTGATTTCTTCCTCTGTAGCTCTGTTCCTTTGCCTGTGGCCACACCAACTCTTGCATTGACAGCCTTGTCACATCCGTTTGCGTCTTAATCTTGTGGTGTCATTCCTTGGAAGGTTTGGCCTGCACAAGAGGAATATTTGACAACTGCCTCAAGCTTTGACTCACTACTGCAAAAGGGTAAATGCTTGAAAATTAATTTCCTAGGGAAAGAAACATGATTAAGAGGAAACCTGAAGGTTTAGGGACAATAGCAACTCAACAGGAAATGAGGCATTTGGAGAAGCTGGAATGAACCAAGAGTTAAAATGGGCCACTCAAGAAATTGTAGTTTTATCACTGAAATGAATCCTAGTGTTTCCTGATCTTAAACACATTTCTTTCTTTCTTTCTTTTTTTGCAGTTTTTGGCTGGGGCCGGGTTTAAACCCACCACCTCCGGTATATGGGACTGGCACCCTACTCCTTTGAGCCACAGGCACAGCCCAAACACATTTCTTAAATTCAACTTCTAAGTACCTATTTTGGTGCTATAAGAGGGAGAGGGGTCTGTTTGTTTGTTTGTTTTGGTGAAAACTAGAGCTACTTTTAAATATTTTGACTTATTTGCAAAGATGCTTTCTTAATCTGGAAGTAGGAGTTTTGAGTTCTGCTAAATATTGTTCTTTCTTTAAATCCCTTGTTTTTCTTAGGAAAGTCCCAGGGCCCTTATTCCCGTTTGTATGTTGGCTTGCTCACCAAAGCATCTCAGTTGACCTCTGTCCTTCCCCATTTTATGGGCTGCCTGGAAAAAGGAAGACTAAATGGTTGGAGTGTAAATAGCACAGACCACAAGAAGAAGATGTCACTAACTAGTAGGTCAACAGACTTTCCATCACTGTTCCAAACCCAGGAATGGGTTTAAATTTCCTCTCTGCCCACTCTGTGTTCAGGGCACTCTGGCCAGAAGGTGGGGTGAGATGTACAGAGCAAATACAAGTGGCAGATCTTACTGCTTTCAGAAAAAGTCCAGGGAATTTATGCCAGTTGTGTTGTGACTCATGGTTCTGCACAAGGAGTGAGATAATCTTCAAGTTGCCAGCGAAGTGATTGCATAACAATAAGTTAGTTTCATTGTAAACATATATTAGTTCATAGATTTTAGAAAGTATTGAGGGGTTCACATAATCTCTGTCTATTCACAATTCCGAGGACATTCAAACAATTAGCTTTTATTTAATAAATTAATTAATTTATTTATTTGAGAGCATCTCACTATGTTGCCCTCAGTAGAGTGCTGTCATGTCACAGCTCACAGCAACCTCAAACGCTTGGGCTTAAGCGATTTTTTCTTGCCTCAGACTCCCAAGTAGCTGGGAACACAGGCGCCCACCACAATGCCTGGCTATTTTTTTTATTTGTTGTAGTTGTCATTGTTGTTTAGCTGGCCTGGGCCGGGTTTGAACCTGCCCCAAACCACTGAGAAATGAGTGCTGAGCCAATAATTAGCTTTTAAAAATAATACTTTCATGACTATAAAATAAACATAAAAATACAGGAAAACAAATGAATTGAAAATATCCATTACTCAAAAAATCAAACACAGAATTACCATATGACCCAGAAATTTTACTTCTGGGTGTGAATTAAAAGAATTAAAAGCAGAGACTCATAGCAGCATTATTCACATTAACCAGAAGGTGAAAACAAGCCAAGTGTCAGCAGACAACTGGGTAAACAACACGTGGTTCCTAATATTATTCAGACGTAAACAGGAATGAAATTCTGACGTATGCTACAATGTGGATGAATCTTGAAAACATTACACTTGGTGAAATAAGCTGGATGCAAAGGGACAAATATTGTGCAATTCCACTTATATGAAGCACCCAGAGTGATCAAACCCATAGAGACAAAAAGTAGGATGGTAGCTGCCACCAGCGAGGGAAAAGGGAATGCCTAGTTACTGTTTAGTGAGTGTGGAATTTCACTTTGGAAAAATGAGGACATTCTAGAGATGGATGGTGTTGATGATTGCATAGTGAATGTACTCAATGTACATTTAAAATAGTTAAAATGGTAAAATATATGTTATACATATTTTAGCACAATAAAAATATTATCCATTAACAAAAGAAGCACAAAACTTATCATCCAAAAACTACAAAACAAGGCCGAGTGTGGTGGCTCACACCTGTAATCCCTGCACTGGGGAGGTTGAGGTGGATGGATTGCCTGAGCTCATAGGTTCGAGACCAGCCTGAGCCAGAGTGAGACCTTGTCTCTAAAAAAATAGTGAGGCATTGTGGCAGGTGTCTGTAGTCCCAGCCACTTGGAAGGCTGAGGCAAGACACTCGCTTGAGGCCAAGAGTTTGAGGTTGCTGTGAGCAACCTACCCATGGCACTCTACCAAGAGTGGCAAAGTGAGACTTTGTACCAAAAGCAAGACAAAACAAAACAAAACAAAAACTACAAAACATTGTTAAAAGAAACTGTAGAAGACCTAAATGAATTGAATCTATCCCATATTCACGGATAGAAATACAATATTTTAAGAGGGCAATACTTTGCAAATTGATTTGGAGATTGAATGCAATTTCTGTTAAAGTCCCAGCTAGCGTATTTGCAGAAATCAACGAGTTGATTCTAAAATTTATATAGAACTTAAAGAGACTCAGAATAATCAAAACATCTTTAAAAGAAAGCATGGTAATAAAGTGTGGTATTGGCCTAAACTAAACATAGAGATCAATGGAGTAGAGCTCACAGTTTAGAAATAAACCCCCACCTTTACGGTAAATTGATTTCCCACAAGGATACCAAGACAATTCAGTGGAGAAAGAATTGTCTTTTTAACAGATGGTGCTGGGACAAATGGAATCATGTAAAAGAAAAAAATTAGATCCCTATCTCACATCACATCTAGACCTAACATGCATCAAAGACCTAAATGAAAAAGCTAAGACTAACCACCCCCACCCCCCACCCCCCACACACACATACTGTTGATGGGATTGTAAAATGGGCAGACTGTTAGGAAAATGGTCTGGCAGTTCCTCAAATGACACAGGGTTACCATATAATCCATCTTTTTCTAGGAATATACCCAAGGAAAATGCAAGTATATATCCTCACAGTACTTGTACAAGAATAGCCATAGTGGTATTGTTCATAGCAGCCCACACTGAAATCAACCCAAGTGTCCACCAACTGATGAATGCATAAATAGAACATGACCTATCTATACAAAGGAATATTCAGTCATAAAAGGAACATACTGATATCTGGCACAACGTGGGTGAATCTTGACAACATTACCCCAAGTGAAGAAAGCCAGTCACAAAAGACCACATATTGTATGATTTCATTTACATAAAGTGTGCAGAACAGACAAACCCATGGAGGCCGAAAGAGTGGTGGCTGCCCTGGGCTGGAGGTGGGGACTGACTGCTAATGGATACAGGGCTTCTTCTGAGGTAATAAAAGTCTTCTAAAATTGACTGTGGTGATGCACAACTCTGTGAATATACTGAAATCACTAAATTGTGTATTTGAATGTATGAATTTTATGGGATGTGGATTATATCTCAAAAAAGCTGCTATCAAATTAAAGGATCCATCCCACTCTTAGCGTCTATAGGTTTATAGATTTTTGTAAAAATATTAAGATTGTAATGTTTCATAGTCTACACTTTCATTCAACTATCTGGTTCTATATTATTAATCAGTCTTCTACAGAATTATTTTAAATTATTTTATTGTATTCCAGCTTTGGATGGACTATCACTTATTTAACCAATACTCTATCATTACCAACCACTTGTGCTTATAAATAACATCATAACGAACCTCCTTTGGGGTAAATTTCTTAGCCATCCATAACTATTCCTTGGAATGGCTTCTGAAATCAGGTATTAAAAATACATTAAATGGTTTTTGAAATGTATTACCAAATTTCTCTCCAAAAGGATATATCTAGCATGTGAAAAGCTGCTCAAAACTATTAGCCACCAGAGAAATGGGGGGCAGGGGGGCACGACACAAGGAACGTTGCCATTGGCAGCGTTATGCTTGGTTGTCAATGGATATGTCTCATATCACAATAGTTATGATTATATAACAATAATTGATCAATGGATACATCTTAAATCACAATGGTTATGGTTATACAACAGTAATCAATCAAGCCTCAGTGAGTTTTCCACCATTGTTCATCTACTGAGAACTTGGGGGTTTTGTGAAACTTGGGACTTTTGGTGCCTCTTTGAATCCTGGAGAGCATGGGAATGGGCTGGGAGAAGCACGGGGAGTTGGGGAGAGGGCAGGAGATTGCCCAAAGGGCAGGGGAATGGGAGAGGGAGGGGGAGCAGGAGCTTGCCCATGGGGGACTGGGAGAAGGCAGGGGGACGGGTTGGGGGGGGGACAGGAGCTCACAACAAAATTACTGAGTGTATACTTTAAAACGGTGAGTTTTGTGGTCTGTGAATTATATCCTGATGGGGTGAGGGAAGCTGTTGCTCTTTTTACTTTCAAAAAAGCAGATAGTGAGAGTGATTAGTTCTTTGCAGCCTTTCCTTCTAGTGAAAGTATTTTTAATCTCTCTTAATTTGAAAAGCAAATAAAGTCTTTTCTTTGGTGTTTCAACTTGCATGTCTGAGGCACTCAGTGAAGTTGACTGCTCTTTATGTTTAGTGGCCGTTGACGTTCTGTCTTTGTGGACCGTCTGCTGACAGCTTTTGCCCACTTGTCATTCGGGTGCTCATTTCTCCTATTTCATGAAACAGCTTTATCTAGTAAGGATTTTAATTTGTAACCTTTTGTCAAAAAGTTGCAAACATTTTTTCCAGTGCTTAATTTGCCTTTTCATTTTATTTATTCATTCTTTCCTTCAACCAGTATTTAGGGATGCCCCTCCCGTGTCACTGTGTGAGCCTCTTAGTGTCGATAAGAGTATCTACGTCAGCATCACATCCCTGTCACACTTTCTGCCTGTTTATACTCTTAATAGGAAAGACGTGTCTCCTGGCGCATCAGAACATTTTTTCCAACTAATTTTCACTTAGGGTTTCTTTGGTTTTTATTGTGACATGCAGTCCCTGAATTTGTGAGGAATGTTTCTGCCAAAGGATGCAAGTAGGGTGGTGCCTGTCACAGGGGCCCCTGTGTGGCCCCACATGCTGCTTCTGTGACCTGCTGACACCTGCTCGGTGAACTACTCCCCTTCTGGTTTGGGGCACTTATTCTTGGCCCCCTCCACCTTTGTAGTGCCCAGGAGTTCCATAAAGACCACACTACTAAACAAGTCAAATTTACAGCAGAGTCCTTTTACTGAAGAACTAGTTGGCGACTGCCTTAGTGTCCCAACTTGGGGTATCTGAGAGCAGCCCCAGGTGTTTAAGGAGTCAGGTTTTTAAGGCTTGGTCTGCATCCTAGTTGGCACACAGGCTGTCCAGGTGCATTTAGGGGAGGGGGGTAGCAATTAAACATTGTACAGAAGCAGAATATTGCAGTTAGTTAGCTATATGTCATATATCTTTGTTTTAATTTTCCCATACATTTTAGTTCCAGTACTTTTCCTCCAGAATACTTTGTCTCAGTATTCTCTCCACCTGGCATTGCTTAAAGGTCAGTCTGGGGTTAGTCAGTTCGTTTCTCAGGCCCAGGAGTTAGTCAAGCAAGAAGTTACTCTCCCATCTATCTTGGGAGTGAGCCAGAATTTGTCAGGAGTTAACTGGTATTTTTCTACTTTAGCCTAATACCTTCCTTTCTATATTCCCAAATGCCTTCCAAAGCGCAGGGGGTGGGATAAGGGCTGGCCTTCCCAATACATGAGCCACCGCCTCTGCCACTGTGCCAAATACTTTTTTTGAGGAACCAGGTTACTTAAGCCTCAATCAGTCCCACATAATAAACACAATTACATGATGTCTGCTTTACACAAGAGGAAACTGAGGCTTAGGAGAATGTGGAGGACTCTATCTGCAGCCCCTCCCTGCTTAGGTATGGGATGCTCTGTCCCACTCTGAGAGGCAATGGCGTGTGACGCTCACTCCGTGCTGCTGTCTGCTGACGTCCTGCAGGCCCTGAACGCGTGTGGCAGGAGAGTGGAGTGATCATGAGAGGCCTTTCCCTGGGGTCACATCTAACAGCTCCTTGTAGAATGCACCCCCATCACTTCGCCCTATCTCTAGCCCAGTGAACTCTCCTTTTCCTCTTTTTACCTGATGTAGCAGAAATTATGACAAACTTGTCCTATACCTCTTAACAGACCAAAGACAAAATGCTTTAGTCATGGTCAATTTTACATATCAACTAGACTGGGCCACGGAAGGCCCATGAGTCTAATGAAACATTATTTCTGACTGCGTCTGAGGGTGTTTCCAAAGACAGTAGCATATGGATTGGTGGGCTGAGCCAAGTGGACAGCCTCACGGTGGTGAGGCCTGCACTCTGCTTCACACTCCTTCCGAATGCTTTAAGCCAGACACAGGTCATCTCTTGCACTTGGCACTCCTGGTTCTTCAGCCTTCAGACCTAGAATGGAATCTATGCCACCAGCCCTTGGCCTCTCAGCTCAATGAACTACCATTGGCGTTCCTACAACAGACTGTAGGATTTCTCTGCTTCCGTAGTTACATACTCCAATATCCTGTCTGAAATAAACAGACAAATTCTTTGAAAGCTCTAATGCAGCCCCTGACTTTCCTTAGGCTTTCGGGCATGAGGATTAAAGAAGTTGTTTGCCTTTGTCTAGCCTCAGTCCTCCTTCCTCCAGATCCCAGCCCTCCAGTAACAGGCCGGTCTCTGTGGTGACAGAGGCCAGGCACTTGTGAGTACCTCGAGGGAGCTGGTAATGGTCTTCAGATTGAGAGCTTCACTCCTTGCTTCCCCCCTCCCTTGCCTTTTGCCCTGGGAGTGTGGAGGATGCTGAAGGGAGTTGTGGGACTTACAAGGCCCACAGAGTCCCCTGTGACATCCTCAAGGGTTGAGCACATAACCCAGGCGCCTGCCATCATTCACACCTGCCATTCTTTGGACAAGAATCTCTACCTATAACAAGGGGTGAGGGCGAACTGACTTCAACCAAGCCCAGCCCAGGCTACAAAGGAGGTTAACTAGGAGTTGAGGCTGGTGTATTTTTAATCTTCTCAAAGTGCAGCACCCTGGACCAGTAGTATTAGCATTGCCTGGGAACCTTTTACAAAGGCAAATTGTGGGGCCCCTCCCTAAGACCTACCAGATCAGAAAATGGGGCTGGGGATGGGCAGCATGGCTCCCTGTGCTGAGCAAGCCCTCCAGAATATACGGTTGCCCTTTGAGTTTAGAGCCAATTGCTCTAAAGCAGTAGATCTCAATTTTGTCTGTACTTTGGAATCAACTAGGGGGCTTCAAAAAAATACTGATGTCCATCCCAGTGGTGGGCCAGAGTTGGTTTATCCCAATGCACTTAGAGCAGATTTTGTAAATTTCAAAAATTATGTGAGGCAGGTATTTAGCACAGCCCTTATTTAAAATTAAATTATGTATATGCACTTAGAATTAAATAAATTAAAAATAAAAGTAATAAATATTCAAAACTCGTCACCTTTAAATTATTTTACAATGTTTAAGTCTTATCTGTGCTCCTGGAATTATTTATCCATGTCTTATCTGCTGGATGAAAATACTCTGCAATCACTGGCTACTGGGCATCTCTTCCCACCTCTGCATCCAGTGAAGGTATCCTGGTAACTTGAAATCAACCATGGAGGGAATATTTACACCGCAGAAATCAGCATATATTACAACTAAACATTGTTAAGTGTTTACCAGAACACCACTGCCTGTGGATTGTGATTTAACGGGCCTGGGATGTGACTGAGCTTCTTCCGAGAGATTGTGATTTAATGGGCCAGAGGTGTGACTGGGTTTTGACATTTATAAAACCCTGATGTAGTGAACAGTCAACTCTGGGAACCTCCATCCTAAAGAAATCCAGTCCACTGCAAAGTGTCAGGGGAGTGCTTCCTGGTGGCTCATCAGAAGACCCCTGCCGTTAGCAGATAGGACAGTGCAATGTGAACATGAGGAGGGAATCCTACTTCTCACAAACTCACCTGTGTTACTGGCAGCCAGGAGTCCAAGCAAGCAAGTGAAGAGGGGTAGGGAGATAACGTGGAGGCCTCAGGAGGCTTCACAGCCCTGCATACCACACCCATGTGCCCTCAGCCCCCAGCAGGGGTTGCCACATGTGGACTGCTGCTGGCTCAGCGCTGCCAAAGCACCTGATTTTTTTTTTTTTTCAGACAAACTGAAAATCTGGATTTTTAAGTGAAATTGCCCAATCTTTAGGAAACCATTAAGTCCAAGAAAAGCACATTTGCTGTCCAGCTTTGGCCAGCAAGCTGCTGATTGGAAGGAAGCCCCTTATCTAGCATGAGTGCGCCTCATATGGTAAAAGTGAAAACACAGTCACATCATGTGCAAGTTGAAGCCATGCTTGACAGCACTGTTGAGGCTGCTAGTCATCAGAAGTACGGGCCCCACACGGTCACCAGATTCCTCCTCAAAGTTCAGATGGGAGGTCAGAGTCCAGGGTGTTGGGATGTGAGCTAGTTCATGGGAGTTTTGAGAAATATTTCCCCAGGAAAAAAAGAAAGAAAAGTTTATTTTACTTTTCCAGATGGAAAAGGGCCAATATAGAAGTGAAAGAGGGAGGTAGGTTGACTAAGAGAACAAGGTGCTCAGACTTTTTGTTCAGGGGTTGTGAAGGTGGTGAAGAAGGTTTATGGCTGTAGCCAGATTAACAGGGTGCTGTGGACTACTGCATCCTCATCTGCCGTCTTCTGAGGATCAGCCTGGTAACAAGCGGCTGCCTTCTCTTTGGAGACAGGATCATCACTGGTGATTGTCATCTTGTCAGTGATTCTGTCCCAGAGATATGACTGGGGGCGGGAATGGAGGCCTGTAGCTCACACTCTCCACTGTCCATTCAAGAACTCTCCAAGGTTGTAAAATTCAAGTTCTAGAAGGCAGTCAATAGGTCTAAAACTTTAGTTAGGTCTAAAATTTTAGTCAATAGGTCTAAAACTTTACATTTTCTTTCTGTCTGATTTGCTCTTTTCAGATGAGAAAACAGAGCCTCTCGCAGGATACCTGTCAGAGAGAGAGAGATGGAGCTAATATAATTTATTGTAGCCTTTACTGAGAAACTATGAGTTAGACAATTTTTCTGTTAGTGATATTTTTCTGTTGTCTGAAGAAGTCTGTCCTTCCACAGAGGTCACAAGGAAGCAAGCATTTTCAGAGTTTGCCTCCTATGGCATAGAGCTCTCCAAATATAGGAAGGGAGTTTAGCTGCTCAAAGACCTCCCCCTGCCAAAAAAAACCCCAAATCTTTATTATACATAAACATTATGTATAACAGTATATTATAAATGTTTATTATCCCCAGAAAGTTCTGTAAGTTGACATTTCATAATTGGAAATTATTTGTGGAAGTGAGTGTGGCTGCCCATGTTCCCAGAACTATGTCTGGAGGTTTGCCACAGACCTCCAAGGTCATGTCACCACCAGGGGAGACCTGGACACCTCACCTCACACCAATCCCTATCTTAAGTTTCCATGAAAATATCTCAGATCCTGAATACTCTAGGTATTGGTAAGTCTGATCACTGTCAAATTGTAGCCACAGAGAAATCAGAACCTTCATACAGAGGAAATAGAAAATGGTGTGACAACATGAGAAAGAAGTCTGGCCATTCTTCGATCAGTTTAATGTAGGAGTTGTCCTATGAGCCAGCAATTCAACTTCTAGTCACACCCTGTGTGTCTCTAAGAGAATTGAAAGTTTTTCATAGAAAAACTTGGACATGAGTGTTCACAGGAGCATTATTCATAGTGGCCAAAAAGTGGAAACAGCCCAAATGTCCATCAAATAGACAGAACATGGTATAGCCTTATAGTGAAACAATATTTAGCCCTTAAAAGAGCACTGACACATGCCCCAACATGGCTATACCATGATGACATTGTGCTCAGTAAAAGAGCCGATCACAAAAGGCCATGTACAGTTTGGTTGTGTTTGTAGGAAATGTCTGAAATAGGTGAATCCACAGAGGATAGCCACTGGGCAAATTGGTGGTTGCCAGGGGCTGGGAGTGGGAGAAGTGGGGAGTGATTTCAGATGCATGGAAATTTCTTTCTAGGGTGATGAAACTAATCTGGAATTAGATAATAGGCATCGTTGCTCAACCTTGTAAAAACATTAAAATCCACTGAATTGTATACTTTAAAGTGTGTACTTTAAGGGAACTATGGCCACACATTGTACCTTGGCAGGAAATGAGTGAACACCTCATCTATCTCAATGTGGCGTGAATCAGGACAGGAAGGAGCACAGTAACCATCCCTCTAATAACAACTGACATCACAGAGGCCAAAACACAAACTCGCCAACATTATTCCTTCGTGACCAAGGAGAAGATGAGTCTGAAGACACCTTGTTTGGAATTTAAGTGTCTTGTAAGTGCAGAATGTGGTACCGCAGAAGAAAAGCAAACAGAGCCAGCTCCTCATGCTGGGCCTATCTCGCGGAGGGACTCAGCTGCTCAGAGGGCGTCCGCAGGTCACCTGCCTGCCTTGCTGCATGACAGCCATCAATTTCATGAGACTGAGTTCTGAGTGGGGCTATAGGGACATGACTTGAAATTGACAGGTCTAATTTTTCCAAGCCAGGTAGGGGTTTATTTTATTTATTTATTTGCAGATTTTGGCTGGGGGCTGGGTTTGAACCCACCACCTCCCGCATATGGGGCCAGGGCCCTACTCCTTTGAGCCATAGACGTCACCCAGAAAGGGATTTATTTATTTATAGTTTATGGAGATGACCCTGCAGAGGGACAACTGAGTGTGCTGTGAAGACGCAGTGGAGCTAACCCCAGCCACAGCCAGCCTTTCCTTAGTTTTCACACAGCAGGCAAGACTAAGAAGGCACAGACACCAAGGGGCATCTCCACTACTCGCAGAATCCCCTTTCAGAAGCAAATGTGCATGAACAAACCCCAGGCAAGTGCTTGGGGCTCTATGAATCTACAGAGGGGAGGCAAGTTGGTCAGTGCGGATCAAGAAAGCAGAAGTCCCACCCTGTGTTCAAATCAGAGAGAATGGAGACAGGGAGCTGGTTACAAATGCACAGGGAAAGCCCAGAGGAGCAGAAGGGAGCGATGAGGTGGGCCAAAACCTAGAACCTCAGGAAACTGACTCACACCCAGGTTAGAGGGCCACCAGGGAAGTGGGGTTACCTACAGTCAGGGATCTAGGTATTGTGATCCTTGCAGCTGGCACTTCAGCACCCCAGGAAGTCAGAGCCTGTCCTCTTGCTGCTGCTGGTGGTGGAGCAGACGGCCAGATCACCCCCACCACCCCCATCAGCCAGCCCTGATGCCCTCTGACTCCAGCTCACCAGGCACCATGCCACCAAATCCTCTGACACGTCCAGTGCCATAGTCACCGTAGCCTGAGCAGGCAGGCAGAGCTCAGCCTCTGCGTTACTGATGCAGACAGGAAGGTCGGGGGGCCCTTCCTTCTCTCCATCTCCCAGGGCCCTGCCTCTGCTCATTCACACACAGACTCTAACCAGCCTGCAGAATCTGGTTGCTATGCCCAGGGCCCAGCCTCCTGCCATGCAGAGCAGAGTACAGAGCAATGGGAATGGGGCTGACAGACAAAATGACCAGCATGGAGTGAGTGTTGGAGCCTTTAATGGCCAGAGGTAGCTAAACAGGAGCAGAAAGCACCTAATTTCCACTTTTTTTTTCTTATTAAATGATAGCTGTATACATTAATGCAAACTGGGGTACAGTGTAGTGTTTTCATATACAATTTGAAATGCTTTCATCAAGCTGGTTAACATAGATTTCATGTCATTTGCTTAGTCATTGTGTCAAAACATTTATATTCTAGTTCTAGAAAAGTTCACTTGTACCCTTGGAGAATATTGGCCTTTCCAAGTACAGATTTGCTCGTCTGCTCCATCACTCACTCACGCACTCACACACCGTGCCTTCCCTGGACTGTCCACCAGTGCACCAAATGGTGAGTGCCAATAGGGGGTCATCTCTCTTCCATCTTAGATGCCTACTGATCTCCAGGGTCTTTGTGGGCTTCCACAATTCTCTACAATAATTCTTCCTGCATTGAGATTATATCTAACATTAACAGGAGTGAAGGGAAAGAGGAAGCTCTGATCCAGGTACACAAAAAGACACTCCCTGGAGACTCGGAGATGCACCAGGGGGCTGTGCTGGAATCCCTCTAGTTCTGTCATTACTCTTAGCTCAACACACCAGGGGAGACCAGAGACTGGCTCCACCTCATTGTTTTTATTGAAAAGTGCTTAAAAAAAAATATTAAGAAGCACACCTTTTCCTCAAGAGGATGGGACTCTTTGTGGTAAGGAGTTTTAAATCTTTGTCCTGTGGGACTTTTTGCTATGCTGTGATGCCATGAGACACAGCAATGTCCTCACATTTTCCCAACAAACCTGGAGCAGAGTCTGCATGGCCGCTGGTAGCGGGGGTGGGGGGTGTCAGAGAAAAACCGAGTTGCCGACCAGAGTCTTGTCTGTTGACTGTAATGGCCCCCCGCACCAAGTGCTCAGGAATTGGGGGAAGAACATGTGTTCTGGGGAAGGGCTCTCCATGCCACAGACTCCAGCTCTCACTCAAGGTGTCCACCTTGCAGAGCCTTCAGCGGGCTGTTAAGATGGGTGGTGGATGCGCCAGAGAGGGCACAGCACTGCTGAGGTGCTCCTGTTGGGGTGGATAAGACTGATGGCTGTGGGGAAGTTGCCCTCTTTCCTATGCAAGCGTATCCTCCTCCTCCTCCTTTTTTTTATTTGAGACAGCATCTCACTTTGCTGTCCTTGGTAGAATGCCATGGTGTCACAGCTCACAGAAACCTCCAACTCTTAGGCTCAAGTGTTTTTCTTGCCTCAACCTTCCAAGGAGTTGGGACTACAGGAGCCTGCCACAACACCCAGCTACTTTTTTTTTTTTAAGAGACAGGGTCTCTTTGGCTCAAGCTGGTCTCCAACTCCTGAACTCAGGTGATCCACCTGCCTTGGCTTCCCAGAGTGCTAGGATTATAGACGTGAGCCACCATGCCTGGCCCAGATACTCCTTCAATGAAAATCACCCTTCCAGCTCTTCTGGCAAGGACCATAAACAGATTTAAAGAAAACCCCCAGGTGAGTTAAGCAGAACAAACCCAAGGGAAGAGAGTGAAGGCACTTGAAAGAAAGGTCGCCCTGCTGGTCAGAGTGGCCCCAGTGAATGGGACACTGCAGGCCTCGGAGGAGAGGGTTTCAGAAAGATGGTTCCAATGTAGCTGAACAGATTCTTGTGAGCTGGTTACAGGTGGGGTAAGCATAGCACCAAGGGAAGGTCCAAGGCTAGGTCTTGAGGACAGTCAAAGTCAGAAATGGAACCTGAAGTGAAGGCTGAGCAATGGGGAGTAAGCAACAGAGGGAGTAGTTTGGGGCAGGCTATGCAAAGACACCCAAAGTGGAGCCAAGCAGGCAGGGAGCAGACGCAAATCACCAGGCTGGTCTCTGCACTACCCTATTTTTTTTCCCCTTTGGTGTCCTCACGGGTGTGGTGGGGCAGCTAGTGGAAAGCTGTCCCCTGCAGAGCCACTTCAGATACTAGGAGCAGGTACCTATGAACACTCATCAGGGTGCTCTTGTGGTGAGGAGGGGCCGGGCCTGCCATGACATTCTGAGAGTGTCTGACTCATGTCTCCGGTTTCCCTGTCTCCAAGGCAGCCTGCCAGAGTACAGTGGTAGGACAAGTGGCAGGGAAAGGTGGGATTCATGCACATGAGGGGCAGGTGTCTTGTTTCTGTATGGCCAACACAGTGCATGTCCTGAGGGAAACCACATGGCCATCTTCCACGATGATGAGCCCTGGGCCAGGCAGCACACTGCTGCTGTTCTTGGTCACAGAGTGGCCAGTGAGGTGCCCAGGGTGACCATGATGCAGAGACTCAGGAGGTCAAGGGAAGCTATAATGGAGGGCTAGGTAGCATTCTGGTGGGAGGAACTCAATAAGGTATGTGAGAATTCTCTAAAGGTCAATTTGATAGTCTCGTGGTGTTCTGCAGACCTGGCATTGGTTCACACATATCATTCTGCCAACTGGGGTTACCCTCAGCTTTGCAGGTAGGTGTTGACGGCTTCTTCTCCCCAAACCAGTGGTCCCACAGGCGATCAGAGAGCACAGGTGTATGTGGTCAGCCATGGAGGGCAGAGCATGTCTGTGATCATGAAGTAAAACACAGGTGGAGAAGCAGGTCAGCTCCTGGAGTGAACTGCTTTGGGGCAAGAACTGCTAGCAGCAGTTCTCAACCTGTGGGTCACGACCCCTTTGTAACAATGAAAATAGATCCTGCGTATCAGATATTTACATTACACAATTCATAACAGTAGCATTTACAGTTATGAAGTAGTAATGAAAATAATTTTATGGTTGGGGGTCACCACAACATGAGGAACTGTATTAAAGGGTCACGGCATTAGGAAGGTTGAGAACCACTGTGCTAGAGGGTCCCAAGCATGGTGAGATGGAAGAGGCAGAGGAGACCAAGTCTGGGTGAGTCATATCATGAGTATTGAACCCCGTGTATTATATCTCACCCTTCTCCACTCCTGCTTCACAGAGGCTGGGAACCTGTGAACGACATTTCCCAGATGCCTTGACAGATGGCCTGTTTTGAGGTTTTGGCAAAAGGAGGCATTAGAGAGAAGCTAACAAGAGAGCTGAGGGAAAAGGGCTGTGCTTCCCACGTCTCCTCATGCCTAGGTTTCTCTGGCAGGGGCAGCTGACTCCGACTTTCAGTGCATGTTGAGATTCTCAGAACAACCTCACCTGTGGGATACCAGGTCTCAAGAGTGTGTCAAGATGCTGTCTATCTAAGAAGGTCGATGTGCTCCTCAGGTCTGTAAGAAGATCCGGCGCCACACAACCAAATGCCATTGTGAGAAATAAGACAAGTCCAGAGAGCCAACTTCTTCTCTACCATCTCACTGAGTGTGAAGGACTAAGGACCCAAAAAGGCACAAAAAAGGAAAAACTTCAAATTGCTGGGGGAAAAAAAAATTTATGAAACAAAGCAGATATTACAGCCATGCACATGTACAAATGTTTAACTTCACCACAAATTTTTGTTAAAAGAAAATAAAAATTGATGTTGAAATGTCATTTTCTACTTATGTTGACAAAGTTAAAGAGGATGATAAACATTGGTTCTCAGGAAATAATTATTGATGGGCAGGAAATAGATTATGTAATAGATTGTTTATTGGACTGTCGTTTATGATAGTGAAAAAATTAAAGTAACCTATGTATCTATCTAACACACAATGATGTTAAATAAATTTTTGTAAACTCACAATATGAAATAGTCCCATAAATAACATCTATCAACATATAAAAAGGTTTGTAGAGTATATTACTAATAAAGTAAAAAGGCTCGGCGCCTGTGGCTCAAGTGGCTAAGGTGCCGGCCACATACACCTAAGGTGCAGGTTCGAATCCAGCCCTGGCCCGCCAAACAACAATGATGGCTACAACCAAAAAAATAGCTGGGCATTGTGGTGAGTGCTTGTGGTCCCAGCTACTTGGGAGGCTGAGGCAGGAGACTCACTTGAGCCCAGGAGTTGGAAGTTGCTGTGAGCTGTGATGCCACAGTACTCTACCCAGGGGGACAGCTTGCTCTGTCTCAAAAAAAATAGATAAATAAAATAAAATAAAGTAAAAAAGCAAATTTAGAAATAAATAGTATATACATTTACAATGATTTCATTTATATAAAATATACAATAAATGGGTATGTGCATATATACAAACACACATACATACAGTTATGTGTTTCTTAATAATGGTGTTATGTTCTGAGAAATGTATTGTTAGATGATTTTGTCATTGTATGGAAAACACAAAGTGTCCTTACACAAACCTACAAGGAGAAGCTTTGGCTACACATAAGGCTATCTGGTGTAGCCCAGGAGTGGGAAAATTTTGCACATTGTAAGGGCACATTAATTTAGCTGTAATCAAATAAGGCTACACTCCAGAAACTTTAATTAGGGCAGTGCCTGTGGCTCAAAAGGGTGCTGGCCCCATATGCTGGAGGTGGCAGGTTCAATCCCAGCCCTGGCCAAAAACTGCACAAAAAAA
>NW_003852406.1:32404468-32407429 GCF_000181295.1 Otolemur garnettii
AAAGAAAGAAAGAAAGAAACTTCAATTAGATACACTTAAAAATGTGCATTAATTTGTAAAAATCTACTATGTGGTTAATAGTTTCAAAAAGTGAAAACTATTTAATTTTAAAGTTAACTAATCTTGGGGGGCAGAGGCAAGATGGTGGACTGCAGCCAGCTTTCCACAGAGGCTCCTGTCCAGAAGGAGAGTTAAAAGACAGAAGTTTAGCAAGTAAGACAATGGTTTGGAGCTGAGCCAAGAAAGAAGGTTGAAAAACGCACATCAACCCTGCTGAGGTGAGCTGTGACCCCAAGGATACAAACAAAAAGTACAGAATCCATCACCAAGTGGATGGGAGTCCCCTCCCCCTGAGAAGGGCTCACAGTAAACTCCATGCAAACAAGCGAGGAGAGTTCAAACATCTTCCCATTCTATCCCATGGGAGAGACCCTCTAAAAACTGGACCTCCTACCCCTACTAGGGTGCCCTGGCACTCTCCTGCCAGGCATAAAACTGTATATATTTTCTACCTGCAATTCTGAACTCCCAGCACTCCCCTCCACTCTCACCCCAAGGTCTGGAAACCTGCCCCCCATGGAGTCCAGATTCTTGGGCATTTTCTTGAGAGGTGTGGACAGGGGAAGGGCTGTTACTTGTCTGTGTTGATTCTGCTGCATGGGAGTAAGGAGAAGATGGTCAGCTGAGAGGGAACCATACAGGAGTGGCGGTGCCCCAAGGCGCAGAGCAACAGCTGCAGCAGCAGGAACAATAGGGCTCACACCCCTGGGGCTATTCTGGACAAACACGCCCTGTCTCTCTGGGCAACCAGAGGAAGCCAGGCACCTTCTCCCATGGCAGCCACTGGCTGACGGATCTTGGAGAAGCACAAGCCCCGTGAGTAAAGGGAAGCTCTGAGGTGGTAGTGGCCTGGGCGGAGCGTGAGGACTAGACATGCAGAGCCAGCAGACTCCCAGGCTGGGGCTGAGCCAGAGGACTGCTTTACTGAGGCTAAGACACACTGGCCTTCAGGGGATCATAGCTGAGACAAAGGCAGACAGGCAGAGGCTGGAACTGACAGTTGAGTGTGAGCTCTAACTGCTTGCTGCTCCCTGGAGCTGAGTTGTGGTTTTTGTCACCTCAAGCAGCGTCTGATCCACAGGGAAATATAGCTGGGATAGAAACAAATTCTGCAAAGTTGTTCTGTTCTGCCAGCAACATCAATCAGGGTGGGGCTGGAACTGAGTGAACTGCCCCAGCCTCCATTAAGCACCCAAGGTTGTTAGGCCTCACCTCCGCCTGCTGGATAGTGGCAGACAGTGGCAGGCTGGCTCAGGAGACATAGATCTTGCTGTGACTCAAGCAGGCACAACCCCCTAGAGCATCTGCTTATTGCAGGGAACTGGGTCACAGCCCTGTGGGGTTACCAGTGACTGGGTGTGACAAAGATGCAAGGTGGGGAAGGAGGCATCAACCTTCCCAGACTAATTTATTTGCTGGGTGGGTCCTTCTGACCTCATGGAGCACCAGAGCGAGTCATACTTGAGCTGCCAGCAGACCCCTGCTATCTAGTTGCCAGACACCTTTTGAACTCTCCCACCTGAGACCAATGCTGACTGGGACAATTGATTTGGACCTCTTGAACTGGGCCAATCACCCAAGGACTATCCAAAGTGGTACCCTGGGTGTGTGGTTGTGGGAAGGTGTGATTTTCCTTTCCCAATTGTTGCCTGAGAGGGTGGGGAGGTGGGTGTGACTTAATTGCTGGTATTTCTCCACAGCTGAGACTTCAACCCAGAGTAACTGATTTACTAGGGTAGAACAGAGAACAGCTGAAAACAAGACAGAGCCGCTTGGTCCCACCACACCAAGCAGGTCCCTAATTTCTCAGGCCGTAGCACTGTATGGGTTCTTGGCAAAGCTCTAGGGGAAAAGGTACAGACACCAGTCGCAGCCTTTAGGCAAAGGGCTAGTTAATCACTACTTCTGGGCCCCCAACCCAACTTTTCCTCATCTGCTTATCTAACCAAATGGTGTAAAATAAGCATGTAAAATCAGCGGAAAAAAACTCAAGTAACATGAATAACCAGAGTAGATCAACTCCCCCAAGGAAGGATATGGCAGATGCAACCAAAGCTCCCATCCATAAACAGATGGCTGAGATGTCAGAAATCAAATTCAGAATTTGGATTGCAAATAAGATTAATAGAATAGAGGCAGAGATGGAATTAGAAATTTAAGGAGCATTTCAAAAATTCTCTCAAGAATTCAATGAATTCAAAGACAAAATCACCAAAGATTTTTGACACATTGAGACAAGAATTTGCAGCCCTCAAAGATCTGAGAAATACAATAGAATCTCTCAGTAACAGACTGGAGCAAGCAGAAGAAAGGATTTCTGACATTGAAGACAAAGCTTTTGAACACTCTAAAGTGCTCAAAGAGGAAGAAAAATGGAGAGCAAAAACCAATCATTCTCTCAGAGAGCTCTGGGATAATTTGAAGAAAACTAATATTCACCTTATAGGAATCCCTGAAGGTGACGAAGTTGCTTCACAAAACCCAGAGACTCTTCTTCATGAAATTATGAAAGAGAACTTTCCAGACATCCCAAGAGAGTCTGAAATTCAGATAGCAGACAGTTTCAGAACTCCAGCATGACTCAACCTGAATAAGACATCCCCCAGGCACATCATAATTAACTTCACTAAAGTTAATATGAAGGAGAATATTCTGAAAGCAACCAGACGTAAGAAAACCATAACCTACCAGGGGAAGAATATTGGAATGACTGAAGATCTCTCCACTGAAACCTTTCAGGCTAGAAGAGGGTGGTCATTGACTTTTAATCTCCAAAAACAAAATAACTTTCAACCCAGGATCCTGTATCCAGCTAAACTGAGTTTCATTTATAATGGAGAAATTAAATACTTTAATGACATTCACATGTTGAAGAAATTGCCATAACTAAACCAGCTCTCC
>NW_003852406.1:32407993-32409811 GCF_000181295.1 Otolemur garnettii
CAGTGTTGGATAGATCCTCCAATAAGAAGCTAAGCAAAGAAATTTTAAACTTAAACTTAACCATTGAACATTTGGATTTAACAGACATCTACAGAACATTTCATCCTAACAAAACTGAATACAATTCTTCTCATCAGCCCATGGATCATCCTCCAAAATTGATCACATCTTAGGTCACAAGTCTAACCTCAGCAAATTTAAAAGAAATAGAAATTATTACTTGCATCTTCTCAGACCATCATGGAATAAAAGTTGAACTCAGTAACAACAGGAATCTGCAGTCTCATACAAAAACATGGAAGCTAAATGACCTTATGCTGAATGATAGCTGGGTCAGAGACAAGATTAAGAAGAAAATTACCAAATTTTTGGAACAAAATGATAATGAAGACACAAATTATCAAAACCTCTGGCATACTGCAAAGGCAGTACTAAGAGGGAAATTTATAGCACTGCAAGCCTTCCTCAAGAGAACAGAAAGAGAGGAAGTTAACAACTTAATGGAACATCTCCAGCAACTGGAAAAGGAAGAACATTCCAATCGCAAACCCAGCAGAAGAAAATGAATAACCAGAATTAGAGCAGAATAAATGAAATTGAAAACAAAAGGATTACACAACAAATCAATAAATGTAAAAGTGATTTTTGGAAAAGGTCAATAAAATAGATAAACCTTTGGCCAACCTAACCAAGAAAAAAAGAGTATAATCTCTAATTTCATCAATCAGAAATGGTAAAGACAAAATAACATCAGACCCCTTAGAAATTCAAAATGAATTTTGAAATGAATATCCTTAATGAATATTATAAGAAACTTTACAAGAAAAAATGAATACCCTTAATGAATATTACAAGAAAGTTTACAAGAAAAAAGTGAATATCCTTAATGAATATTACAAGAAAGTTTATTCTCAGAAATATGACAATCTGAAGGAAATTGACAATACTTGGAAGCACGCCACCTTCCAAGACTTAGCCAGAATCAAGTGAAAATGTTGAATAGGCCTATATCAAGTTCTGAAATAGCATCAACTATACAAAATCTCCCTAAAAAGAAAAGCCTGGGATCAGATGGCTTCATGTCAGAATTCTACCAAACCTTTAAAGAGGAACTAGTACCTATATTACTTAACCTTTTCCAAAATACAGAAAAAGAAGGAATACTACCCAATGCATTCTATGAAGCAAACATCACCTTGATCCCCAAACTAGGAAAAGATCCAACAAGAAAAGAAAACTATAGACCAATATCACTAATGAATACTGATGTGAAAATATTCAACAAGGTCCTAACAAACAGAATCCAGCAACACATCAAACACATTATACCCCACGACTAAGTAGGTTTTATCGCAGGGTCCCAAGGCTGGTTCAACATACATAAATCTATAAATATAATTCATTACATAAACAAATTAAAAAACAAAGACCATATGATTCTCTCAATTGATGCAGAAAAAGTGTTTGATAATATCCAGCATCCCTTCATGATCATAACACTTAAGAAAGTAAGTGTAGAAGGAACATTTGTTAAACTGATAGAGGCCATCTATAGCAAACCCACAGTCAATATCGTATTGAATGGAGTTAAATTGAAATCATTTACACCCAGATCAGGAACCAGGCAAGGTTGTCCATTGTCTCCACTGCTCTTTGACATTGTAATGGAAGCTTTAGCCATTGCAATTATGGAAGAAAAGGCAATCAAAGGTATCCATATAGGGTCAGAAGAGATCAAACTTTCACTCTTCACAGATGATATGATTGTATATCTGGAAAACACCAGGGATTCTACTATAAAACTCTTAGAAGTGATCA
>NW_003852406.1:32411449-32424580 GCF_000181295.1 Otolemur garnettii
GTCTTAACACAATAACTAAGAAAATGCCATGAAGGTTATGTTAACCAGTTTGATGAAAATATTTCAAATTGTATATAAAACCAGCACACTGTACCCCATGACTGCATTAATGTACACAGCTATGATTCAATAAAAATAAAAATAAAAAAAGTTAACTGATCGTTTAACACTTTGCTGTGTCTGATTTTTCTTGGAAAACATTTGAATATTTACTAGCAGCATGGAGGTCTGCCATTTTAGCTGATCCTCTAAATCAGTGTTTTTCAACCTTTTTTTTTTTTAATCTCATGGTACCCTTGAATGTATAGTTAAAATTCTGTAGCACACTTAAGTTGTGTTGATCAAAAAAAGAAAGAAAAAGAGGAGTAAAAAAATGATACTGTGCTTTGAATTTCTTTAGAAAATAATTTTTTTAGAACACAATGGGACTATACCTAAGATAGTATTTCTCATCATAGAGATGTTAATCAGTTAATTAATATAAAGTTTATTTTTCAAATTATGTCTTTTTTCCATTTCAAAGTTAATATAAAGGATTTTGTTTTTACATTAACTCTTTTTTTCTATTTCAATATTAGATATACTGAATACATCTTTCTAAATGTTTTTTACCCAGAGATAAGTGTATCAACTTTTGGATGTGTAATATCTAAATACCACATTAGCTTGAGTGATAAAACAAAAATATAATAAAAATAATGAGAAAAGACTCCTCAACAATTCAGGAGGCAGTGATTGTAACTTAACAGTGGAGATTTCCTTGGATTCTGGACAAAAGCTTCCTTCTTCCTGTCTCACGTGCTTTGAACATTCTAAAACTATGAATTACTTATGTAAATTTCAACCATCTTTCTTCTTTGACCCCCTTTCTAACCTACACATGTAAAATATAGGCTGAATTATTTAATGCATAACTTGTAAAGAAAACATTTTTTCCCATTTATGTATCAATTTGCTCCAATTTTAAGGGAAACAACAAAGACTATGAAACTCTCCTATTTACTGTTTCTTGGAAACTTTCAGACACCAAAGCTCACATTTAGTCTAACAGCACAAAGGTTTTTAGGGCAAGGTTCGATTCAGGAGATCCATCAAAGTCACACCTGTCCATTTCTCTTCTGAGCATATCCCCCCAAGCAAGCACAGATGCCTGTGATGCTGAGAGCCGCACCCAACAGTGATGGGCATCTGTGGCTTCCACTGCTTCAGCAACAGGCAATACCAACAGCAGTGAAGTGAGGACTAAGATCAAATGTGTTGAAACTGTAGGCATGATGTTGGCATCTTGAGGGCTGAAGGCTCCAAATAAATGGTTTCAATATATAATAATTCTGTCAGACTTGACATTTTTCCTTTTCTGGAGCTCCAGAATGGATGTTAAGGCTAAGAAGTCCCACGTGACCTAGCCTTCCAGGGAGTATCCATTACAGGAATGGCTAGAAAATAATTTAATTAATGATCTTAAAAAATTTTGTAGCACACTGGTTGAAAATCACTGCTCTAGATGGTTATCAGTCATTTGTGACCTTAAGGGTGTCTAGATTTGGGTTGGGCAGGAGAACAGATTCACAGCAGTAAGTGTTCAAAAAACAAGAAAGCGTTTTTGAGCATGTTGGTAAAGGTGTGGGCATTCTACTGCATTTTCCATATTTAGTTGTATCTTTCTTAGCTTCAAACAATGACTTTAAAATTTCATCTACTGAGAGTTCAATCAATTCCATCTGTAGTTCTCTAGGTGCCTTGGTAATATCAACGAGGTGAGGCTGAAATGCTAATTTGAGTATGATGTCCTGATTCTCAAAGTCAGTGAACCTTTCATTGTAGTCTCCAATTAATTGGTCCGTAACAGCTCCATTCTTCATCATCCTGCTTGTCAATGATCTTTGCCAGCTGTGGAAAATGATTATCTGAAATTTCGTTTTGAAGAAATGTTTTGAAGAAAGATGTTTTTTTTTTTTTTCAAAATGCTTAATTATTTTTCCACACACTATAGGTAGACTTAGTTTTCCCTTGCAAAGAAACATTTATGTCATTTTTATTTGAGGATATCACACAGAAATACTACATTCCTATAGAAATCTTCTTTCCATAATTCGCCTTGCTGATTCTGTTCTTCATATCTTTTCTTGCAGTGATAGAATTTTGGCTAACATCTGTCCCTACAATAATCAACAAACTTGAGAATGAGAAGGCAAACCCACACTGAAAACTTCATCCTTCAAATGTAGTATATTATAAGATTGACAATGCTGTGTTGTATTTGTATGAATATAGTTAATATTTGTAATTTGTGGCAAAATAGCACTTAGAATAGTAGCTCTAGAACAGAAATTTAGTTGATGCACAATGCAATGAAAAAAAGAAAAGAAAGCATCTGATGTGTTAATTTTTTTTTAACCTATGCAATAAACCCTTCATGTTTTCCTGTCATGGAAGGTGCACCATCTATACATACACTCACTAAATTTACCAAATTCAGTCCAACTTCATGACATTTATCTTGAAGATTATTGAAGGTATCTATTTTCCTATGTTCTATTTGCCTGAGGGCCCAAAGTGAGTAACTCTTCAAAGCCAAGTAAATCTTCTGTTATGACCCAAATAAAGTATAAAATCTGTACCAAGTCTGTCGTATCAGTTGATTCATCCAAAGCGATCAAATAATAGATGTTTTCCTTTTGAAGTATTGCATAAGTTGTTCTGTTAAGTTGAAGGCCAATTCATGCTGTCAATCAGTTAATGGTTCTCTTTGAAAGAGGCAGTTGTTTGTACTTTGAAATGTTATCAGGGGCTAAGCATCCCCAACTTTGCCAATGTATTCTTCTATAATTTCTATATCACTGAATGCCTTTTCCTTTTCCCCAAGTATATAAGCTACTGTGTAAGTTGCTTCAATGCCATTATTTCCAGGTCTTATTGCTGCTTGAAAGAATTGTGTTTGCTTTTTATCTTTTAATTTCTGCAACTCAACTTTCATGCCTCTCCCTGTAATTTAAAATATTTATGCTCCTTATGAGTGCCACAGTGCTGATGACCATTGAATTTCTTTAATGTTGATGTTTCAGTATCACAAAGCAAACAAATCATCTTATCTTTAGGAGAAACAAGATAATATTGCAATTCCCATTCTTCACTTAAAATCTGGTTTTTTTTCTTCAGTGTTCTCTTTGTCTTTTGGAGATGATGGGCTGTTAAGGAGACAGAATTAAAAAATATTGTCAAGCTATGAAACTACTCACAAATTCCACTTCAAATACAGTGCACTACTGTCAAAAGTTGATAACAGACTGGCGTACTTGCCCCCCACCAACCAGCCTGGCGCAGTAGTGGTGCCAATCAGGCCGGAGGTTAGAGCTAGATCAGGAGCATAGCAGCCATCAGTTTAGCCCTATGGCTAACTGAAGTTCTAAGTGTGCCAGTCAATCCAGAAGGATTGTTTCACTGAAACTTTGATATTTTAAGTATGTTCATTTAAAAAATGAAATACAAAAGATGAACCAAAAATGTATTAGTAAAAGGATTTTTTTTTTTTTTTGAGACAGGAGCTCAAGCCGTCCCCCTGGGTAGAGTGCCATGGCATCACAGCTCACAGCAACTTCCAACTCCTGGGCTCAAGCGAGTCTCCTGCCTCAGCCTCCCAAGTAGCTGGGACCACAAGCTCTCGCCATGATGCCTGGCTATTTTTTGGTTGCAGCCATCATTGTTGTTGGAGGGCCCGGGCTGGATTTGAACCCGCCACCTTGGGTGTATGTGGCTGGCGCCTGAGCCACTTGAGCCACAGGTGCCAAGCCAGTAAAAGGATTTTTTTCTGTAAAATTTGGATTCAGTCAAAAGGACCTAAAAGGTCCACTTAAGGACGTAGAAGACCATATATGGCAGAAACTGTATTAAAGGGCCACGGCATTAGGAAGGTTGAGAACCACTGACATATGGCCTTCAGGCTACAGGTTCCCCTCCCCTGGTGTAGCCTGTGGCTTCTGGGCTGCACACCTGTACATCATGATACTGATGAATACTGTAGGCAGCTGAAACAGAAAGTAAATATTTGTGTATCTAAACATCTGTAAACATAGAAAATGAACAGTAAAAAATACAGTATGGTAATCATAGGGGACCACCAAAATAGACACAGTCTGTCATAGACCAAAACATTGTTATGTGGCACAGTGAAAAAGATATTTTTAGAAGGAATGGTTTTTAAAGACTTGATGCCCATGCTCCAAACCAATTAAATCATAATAATCTGTTGAGCAGCCCTCTGCCATCCCTCAACCCAGCCCTCTGTCTTTAAATCACTCTAGGTGTTAACAATCTCCAGCCACAGTTACAAATCACTGCTCTAAGCACCTCCCACCTTGTTCTACGCACTCTCCGCCTCCCACCAAAATTAAACTGCTGCTTTTATATGTTTCCCAACTGATTTATTTTGGTACCATTTGGCCCTCAGGAAAATAGAGAATCCCAATATTGGTTGCTATACAAAAGCATTTTCCTGGGGCTGAGATGTCTGGAATGTTTCCATGACCAGCCTAACTTGCTTGAGAAAATCATCCATTAAGTATCTGGTAGGACCTTCTGTAAGCAGTTCTGAACAGAAGCCTAAAGAAGAAACACACACACACACAAACACACACAAGCACACAGCTGAAGCTGAGGATGATTTCCCAGCCTGCTGGGAAGAATTGTGGAGTATTTGATGTTTACAGCATGATTGAAATCATCCTTTCATTAGTAACCTTTGGTTAGGTTGAATCATTTCCTTTGGATATAAAGGAAAATGCTGTGATTGTTTTTAACAATTTCTATTCATCTTTAAAAATATTTTGCAAAACTAGTTTTGAAGCTACTATGTGGTATCTTCAAACTTCCTCTAGATTTTGTCTCTATTGGCCCAAGAAGACAATTTCATAATATTGTTGGCTGAGCAAACTTGACTTAAGGGGAGAATTGTTCCCATTGGAGTTCAGGGGGCAACTAGACCCCACCCACTATGAGACCCTCTTCCACTTCACAGCAGGGTAGATGGGAGACTGAGAACACCCAAATGCTTCAGCTGGGGTCAGGTGGAACATGACAGCTGTGCTGGGAATGGGACCCACTGTTTGCTTTCTTCTGTAGCTCAATTTTTACCAGATCATACTGTGTGAGGTGTAAATGTTTCATGGAGACTCTCTGTAATGCCACCAGACTGCAGCTTTCCTTCTTCAGTAGTAAAGTTTGCAGCCTCTTGGTGTTACCATGCCCAGCTTCAAACTCTGGCTCAATTACATATTAACAGCGACAACTTTGGCAAGTTAATTACCCTCCTTGGGCCTCTTTTACCTTATCTGTAAAATGGGGATTCATGGCACTCTCATGAGGATTAAATGTGTTGATTTGTGCAAGGCACCTGGGACAGTGGCTGCACATTGTCATTGACAGTCATTGTTATGTCCATGAGATACTTTTCCTGCTCTTCCTGGTGCTCCATTTCCTATGCCAGGTCCCGGGAGCCTGTGTACTGTGCGGGAGGGGAGGAGGCCCTCAGGCCCAAACAGAGGGAAATACTGTTTAGCCCTGGAAATCAGGAGGCTGGCAGGCCAGGACCTGGGTGCAGAAGGAGGGCTCCGAGATAGGAGACTTCTGAGTGCTCTTGTTCAAAGAATTGTTCCTACAGCCCCTCATCAATCTTTCTGACCAAGGCACTTGGAAGAATCATTAGCACTTTTCACAGTTACCAAGAAATTTTGTGTCCATTATCAGACACTTGGACAGGGAGAAGGAGACTGCCCCTTCTCTGTCCTTGATGTCCAGCGTAGCCTTGGGCTAGACCTCTTACTTTTCTGTCCCAGCCTCCCTTTTGGTCCAGTGGGCACCAGAAGGCTTCTGCCAGTCATAAAATGCTATGTCCTGTATTATTGTCCTGTTATGGCAACAGACTCGTCTAGGGTGAGTGTCACCTGGAAGAGGTGCCTCATTTGCTAGTCCACATTCTCCCCTTGTTCCCATCATGGTTTGGCTGTCACTGCCTCATCCTTTCCTCAACCATCCATATCCATCACCATGAGCTTCTCTCCCAATACCTTTGCTTTCCATAAAAATCTTTCCCTTTCTTCTCCCATCTCCTTCAGGGCCCAGTTTAAGGCTGGATCCTTAATCAAAGAGACCAGCCTATAATGATGATGGTCCAAAATGGGTTCAGGAGTTACCACTTTCAGGGAACCAAACTGATACTTCATGTGACTTCCTTGAATCAAAATGCCACCCCCAAAGGGAATGATTCATAGATGACAAAAAATCCTGATACCTTGGCCAGCCAGAGGGACAACTGCTGTCACTGGTGGGGCTGGTGGGATTGGTGGGGCTGGTGGAGTTGGTGGGGCTGGTGGGGCTGGTGGGGCTGGTGGGATTGGTGGGGCTGGTGGGGCTGGTGGGATTGGTGGGGCTGGTGGGGCTGGCCTATGGAGAAGTGGACACAGGCCTGAGAAAGCTCAGTGACTGACTTACCTGAGGCACATCCCTCCCCTGTGGACCTCAGTTCCTTCATCTTTATGCAAAATGGCCAACCAGATGCTGTCTGAGGTAACTCCCAGCTCATACTCCATCTTCCCTTGAGTCCCGGTACATAGCTATGAGTCTGTAGATCTGCCCAAAAATACACTGGCATTTCACCTTCATCTTTCCCACCTTCCTTATGAGAAGTGTCAAATCACCTCAAAGATGTCTACCCTTCTCACTGTCATCCAAAAGCTTTGAGACAGTTGGGCTTTCTTCACTTCACCCCAGCTTCTGTTTCCCTGTTTACCTGTTGCAGGGAGAGAAAGTAGAAACTTCTGGTTTCTCCTTCTAGTTCTTTACACTTCTTTCTTTTTAATTTAGAATTACTATGAGGGTATATAACAACTGGGTTACATTGTTTGTGTTTATAAGGTGGAGTCTGAGTTCCAGTTAAGTCTGTCCCCCAGGAGGGGAGCCATATACCTGTACATTGTGCCCATTAAGTCAGAGCTTACTGAGCTGCTAACCTCCCTCCCTCTTCTTGAATTGAATT
Source organism: Otolemur garnettii (assembly GCF_000181295.1). Lineage (NCBI taxonomy): Eukaryota > Metazoa > Chordata > Mammalia > Primates > Galagidae > Otolemur > Otolemur garnettii. The sequence goes on from NW_003852406.1 coordinate 32,418,480, forward strand.
GTGTTTTGCTCTCTTGCAGGCCTGTCATTCTTCATCTACTCATTTCACATTAATACTGAGTACTTGGGTTGCTTGCTTTTCCATTCTTGAGATACTTTACCACTGAGAATGTTCTCCAAACAGCTAAAAGTAGACCTTCCATTTGACTCTTCACACTTCCTTAGTGACAATTTTCTGTCAGGCACTTGGGCAAATGAGAAGGGGAATGAGAAACAATTTTTGCCCTCAGACCCCCAAACTATAATAAGCCAGTTGGGGTGAAACAGATGAGGGCCACAAAAGGGGGGCAAAGCAGGAGCTAAGGGGGTTTGCAAGGAGAATTGCTCATCCTGGAGTTTCCCAGCGAGTGAGGAGGGGTAGGACCAGAACTGAGCTACAGGCCCACTGAAGACAGAAAAGTGGGTCAGTGTGGGGTGTTGCCCGCTCTTTTGCCTTTATTATATTACAAAAGCCAGCAGCAACAATGGAAACCAGGGGGCAGCAGCATTGCAATCCTCCCCTTAAACACGTCAGATGATTTTATTTTTCCAAATCCTTTCCAGACCCTGGTGACATTTGTACAGAAATGTTATGTTGTGGTAAACACAGCATGAGCCCAGTCCTGACTCCAGCTGTTCGCACTTAGCTACACACACTGAGCCTGTCCTGTGTCACTACACACCAGCCCTGGCCTAACAGCTGTACAGCATTTCCTGGAGTGCTTCCACTGTGCCACCAACAGCAGACGGCTGCACCAGTGTCCTGAAGCTTGCGTGCTGATCATTCTCGTTATTATTATTTGAAATGTTTGTTCATTTGTTAAACACTGAGCCTCCTTGTTACTTTTTTTCTTTTCTGAGACAGAGCTTCACTCTGTTGCCCTGGGTAGAGTGCCATGTAGCCATCATAGCTCACAGCAACCTCAAACTCCTGGGTTCAAGTGATTCTCCTGCCTCAGCCTTCCAAGTAGCTGGGACTACAGGAGCCCACCAAGACACCCAGCTAACTTTATAGTAGAGACAGGAGTCTCGATCCTACTCAGGCTGATTTCCAACTTCTAGACTCAAGCAATCCTCCCACTTTGACTTCCCAGAGTGTTAGGATTGCTGGTATGAGCCACCAAGCCCAGCCCCTTGTTACATTCTTTGCATTTCCTTAATAAGCAGGAAGGCACATACGTTGATTACGTATTGATTCTTTCTTTTGCTGCTTATAAGTCCTCTTGTTTCCGTGACCCATTTGGGTTCTTTGGCTTTCCTAGACTGTGCATGAGCTCATTACAGACAGTGATCAAAAGTCCTGGTTTGCCCAGGATGGAAGGGATGCCTGGGCAGTGAGGCTTTGGGTGTTAAACTAGGACAAGTTGGTCCTCCTGTCTATAGGTAATGGGTTCAGCAACCATGCAGTGAATGCTTGATGGACTCTTCCCCACACTCCTAGTCAGGCCTTCCTTTCTTCCTCTCTCTACTAGTAGTAATAGGACCATTGTAAGAAATAAGTGAATTAGCATAGTAGAAGCAGGGAGAGCAGTTCCTGGGACATAGTGTTTAATGAACTTGGGGGAGGAGTTAAGATTGTGCAGCCTAGAGTCTGACAGCTTGGGTTCAGATTGTAGCCACTCAGTTTCCTCCTCTGCAAAGTGATGATATAATTGCCTGCCTTGTGCTGGTGGGGAAGATTAGCTGAGCTAATCCACGCAAAACACCAGGAGGAGGGCCTGCAAACTGCAGGTGTTTAGCAGGGTGGAACCCCGGGTGTTAGCTTCCCTTTGTGGCAGTAGAAACAGTGGTAATAGGTACCAACAAATGCCACTATTGACCATCTACTATATCAGACTTTGCTGGGGTGACCAGCCATCCCAGTTTGCCTGGACTTGTCTAAGTTTGGCGCCAATGTCCCACGTTCCAGGAATCTTTCAGTTCCAGGCAAGCCAGATGGCCAGGCATGCGGGTACCATACGAGTTTTAAGTGCTGTCATTTCATCATTCCAACCACCCTTCACTTTACACATAGCAACAGGGACTCCGAGTGATTAAGAAATTTGCCAGGTGACACAGGTGGTGAGGGGCAGAGCCAGCTGGCCCCAGAGCCTGAAGCTGTCTCACTTCATAAACAGTGTCTTCACCGGGAAGGGGCTGGATGCTGCCTGGAGACTGATTTATGCTCACCTGAGATCATATTTCTTTAAAAAAATTAAAAAGTGATAAAATGTGCATAATGTAAAATTGACCATCTTAGCTATTTTTAAGTGTGCATTTCAATGGCATTAAGTGAGTTCACAGTGCCTTACAGTAACCATCACCGTCCACTTCCTCAAATGATCTTTCCACAGTGTTTAAATCTGGGCATGTGCTGACTCTTTGTAAACAGATCATTTTCATAGTGTCTGTGGCTTCTGTACCATAGTGAGGGTTCTACTCCCAGGAGAGTTCTGTGAGCCACTCATTGCCTGATGTGGGTGGATGTCATCAGTTGCCATTACACAAGCACCAGTAAGGTTGAGTGTGTGGCTCTGGCCACATCCGTATTGCTTCTAAGTTTATTTACTGAGGTGCCAGAAAGGACTGGGCGAGCTGAGAGCAGGAGTTGGTGGCAGTGGACGGAGGCGAGATGTGCCCACCCTGCGTCTGGGCAGGTGCTTCTATTCAGGGAGGAGGAGGCTTCCTTCCTCTCTGTTCAGGAGACTCAGGGCCTGGCACTGGGAAACCTCCTGTCACACTGACTAGAGCTGAGCTTGAAGTATGTGAGTTCATCCTGATTCAGGCAGAGCTCCTGAGGACGCAGCCCAGCAGCCCTCATATAATGAGGCCGCCAGGGCTGCAGGCAGCCTTCTGCTTGCCACGAGGGAGCAGGGCTCCATCCAGCTGTGCTAGGAGTGAGGGCTATGCTCCTCTCCGATTTCCCACAACAAATATTTTCTTTGAACTCTCTTCAGATTCTTGTTGGTCACATCCCCTCTGTAAACCCCTGACTCCTAGAGGGTGGAGAGGCTGTCTCTCTGCTGCTGTGCTTGGGTATACAGGTGCTCAGTCACCTGCATTGCCTTGGAGGACAGCAGGTATCTTAGGGGGTTGGTCCTGGGCTATCTGTGGCAAAGGACTTTAGTTTCCAAAGGCAAAAATAATAATACTAAGCACTTTCTATGTCATACACCAGGCTAAGGGCTTTCCAAGGAGTCCTCATTACAACCCTCTGAAGAGGTTCCTATGGCAGGGCAGGACTGAGTTGTCCTCTCTCCATTGGGTTCTATATTTCTAATGCAAACTAAACTCACATAGTCAGATTCCGTTATTGTTATTATTGTTGACAGCATCTTGCTCTGTTGCCCAGGCTGGAGTGCCATGGCCTCACTATAGCTCACAAAACCCTCAAATTCCTGGGCTCCAGTGATCCTCCTGCCTCAACCTCCTGAATAGGTGGGACTCTAGGTGCCTTCCACCACACCCAACTAATGTTTTCTTTCTTAATTTTTTTTTAGAGATGGGGTCTTGCTATGTTGTCCAGGCTGATCTCCAACTCCTGGGTTCAGGCAAGCCTCCCGCTTGATCTCCCAAAGTGCTGGGATTAGATGTCTCATCCACAGTGCCTGGCTCCTTATTTAATCATCCAAAAACTGGAGTGAGTTCAGTGGAGTGTTATAAGGAGGATGAGTGGCCTCAGAAGAGAGCAAGAGAAAGTTCATTGGGGCTGAGCTTAATGGGTGACAGGAGGAGAGACTTCCTGCAGGAGCAGGAAGCCCACCTGTAGGCTCCCCCAGAGTGAGACTGGACAGGCCTCAGGGGCCTGCAGAGGTGAGTGCAGAGTGCCCGGAGGCCCACAGGCCCACAGATGGCAGCAACACTGGCAGGGGCTGCCAGGGGTGGGGCAGGACACCATCCTGCTCTGGCTCTGGCTGGGATGAGGATGTGGCCAGACAGCACATTGCCCAGTGGGAGTTCAGAGGGTGAGCACAGAAAGAGCAGCTGCTGGAAGAACTTTTCCTCTCTTTCCTCACCGTTGCATAAAAGAAATGTGCCTGCTACTGCAGCTTTGCCTGGAATAATTTGTATTGACACAGTTTTCATGACCTCTCCAGATTTCCTCTCTCTCTTTTTTTCCCCTTTTTGTTAACAGAATAATGATGAGTAATTTTATCTGACTTCACTATGACATCAACTGGCACTTCTCCTAAAGCAGCCTTTGTCTATTGACCATCCTTCAGGAGGTATATTTATATTTATGTCTCGTTTATTCACCTCCTCTGTGGATTGTGGTTTTCCGGGGAAGAATCCACTTTAGGAGAAAATGGAAAATCCAATTGTTCAGTAGATAATAAATCCCATTTCCTCTCTCTGTTTTCAAAAGGTTGTCAAATCACATGTTAAGAATGATTCTCATGCTTGCAATATGAAGCTTCTGGTATTTATGCCTTGTGAGTTTCTGTAGCATGTTGACAGCAGATTTTACCTGGTTTCTTGCTTTAATGATGTTACTATTCTATGCCATTGGGTTCACTTCAACGGAGCATGAGCATATGACCACCTGTGTTCATTGATCACTCAGCTGTTTGCCAACGGGCCCCCACCATTTATGGGGTCACTTTCTGCCTATACACATTCTGCTTTGGACACCTCTTCTTCCTCACCATCTAGTACAACAGGCTCCCTCCCACCACCAGTGCCTCTGCCATGCGGGTAGCTTTGCAAAGAACGCATTTCCCTCACTATCTGCCCTGAGCATTCCTGTACATCCTTTCAGCTCCAGTGCAGCCCTGTCCCTTTCTCCTGGAAACCTTCAGAAGCCCTCCCTGAGGTGGGTTAGGTGTCCCTCCTCTCGCTAAAGCACCCTCCCTGCCCTCTCTCATCTGCTGTCACAGAGCTTGTTTGGGAATTCCTTGTGGTACAAAACCTGTCTTCGTGTCTTATTCATTTTGTATACCAGGGTCTTTGCACAATACATGGCACAGAATAATGGCTTAATAAATATATCTTAAATAAAAACAGGTATCTATGTATGAAAGCTATCAGTTTTCTGTGCCACCTTCTCCATGAAAACTTCCTTGGTTCTTCCGGCCCGGGAGATAGATCCACCTGCAGGCTTCCTTTGCACTCTGCGTGGGCTTCTCTTTGAACCTGGATCCCCTTCTGATCTTGCATTCCACTGGGGAACTGCCTGGCCCTTAGGAAGTAGTCTTTAAGTGGTTGTACAATGAAAGTTAGTTAAAAACTGAACTGAATTTGCTCACAAAATTACAGAAAGCATCATTTTGGAGAACTCTGTGCACAGTGACAGCTTTTTTCCCCTTGTGTTGTAGAAAACAATATTCCTAAGAGGCCAGGGAAGAATTTCAGTTCTAAATGGAATGGTCTGTCTGTGGAGTGTCCTCATCTTTCAATGGTTTTAGAGGTTCCTGAAATTTGTTGCTGTTCTTATTGTTTTAAGATTCATGGAATTTTACAGGCCTAGAATCTACAAGGACCGAAAGTTAACTCGTCCTTTAAAGCCTATTTGTTTTTTCACATACATTGCTTTTATTCTCTGATGGTTGCTCTCTTGGGTTTTTGCCTAGAATGGCTTTTTTCATTTCTCTTTTGTTTGGGGAGGGGTCTTTTGTTTGTTTGTTTTGAAACAGAGTCTCACTCTATTGTTCAGGCTATAGTGCCATGGTGTCAGCCTAGCTCACAGCAACCTCAAACTTGTGGGCTCAAGTGATCCTCTTGCTTTAGCCTTCCAAGTAACTGGGACCAAGGCACCCACCACAACGCCTGGTTTATTTTTCTATTTTTATTAGAGACGGGGTCTCGATTTGCTCAGGCTGGTTATGAACTCCTGAGCTCAAGGGATCCTCCCACCTTAGCCTCCCTTGAGATTATAGGAGTGAGCCTGTACTGGCTTCTTTAAAGCAATTTTCTTTTAGCGATCAGGAAACCAAGGTCTAGAAATAGAATAACCCATAGGCAGGTTAGTGCCCAGTAGAATGGGTCTTACCTGTATTCACCTTCTCTAGGGCAGTGATTTTCAACCAGCACACCATGGGAGGATTTTAGGTGTACCATGAAAACTTTTAAAGATCATTAATTCAATTATTTTCCAAAGAAGTTCAAAGCACAGTAAGTATATTCTGTTTTTTACTCTTTTTTTTT
>NW_003852406.1:32424639-32436407 GCF_000181295.1 Otolemur garnettii
AGCTCACAGCAACCTCCAACTCCTGGGCTCAAGCGAGTCTCCTGCCTCAGCCTCCCAAGTAGCTGGGACTACAGGCTCCCACCACAACGCCTGGCTATTTTTCAGTTGCAGCTGTCATTATTGTTTGGCAGGCCTGGACTGGATTCGTACCCGCCACCTTAGGTGTATGTGGCTAGCTCCTTAGTGGCTTGAGCCACAGGCGCCAAGCCTACTCTTTTTTTTTTAATCAACATAATTGAAGTGTGCTGTGAAAGTTTAACTAAAGGTTCAAGTGTGCTGTGAGTTAAAAAAAGGTTGAAAAATACTACTCTATAGAGACAGAAAGCGTTCTGACCAAGCTGTAACATAGAGCTGGGTTTCATTGTTGAGCCTGATGTGCAGGAAATGGTCTAAGTCTTCGAGACTGAGTCTAGGGGAACATTGCTTCTCCATTCTGTTGCTGAGCTGCAAAGCTCTCCCACTCAGGGAGTCCAAACCAGCCCAGGCACTGGATCAATGCCTAGAAAAGGGCACCCAGAAGCCCCAAGAAGTGCCTGGCCCTGAGTGTTCCCCTGGTCTGATTCTAATAGTCTTCCCTGTCACATATAGGCCTGACTTGGGGGAAGAATCCTCAGGTAATGTGGAAATAGTGAGTGTGTAAGAAGGACCACTGGGAACACACATTGAATCCAGTAAGCTGTTATTATAGTCACAAGGTTAGAAGGTTCATGACAGCATTTGCAGACACTATTGTGCCCACAGCACCTGCCACAGTGCCCAGCACCCAGCAAAGACTACCCAGTCCACATTTGTTTGGTGAAGTTAAGTCCAGTATGCACACTCAAAATTAGAGAGATGCAGCAAATCCATAAAGGAACACAAACATCCCTGGCAAAATAATGCAGAAACCTGAGAAGGAAGAATATACACCAACCTTTGCCACAGGGGCCAAAACTGGGTGGGGTACAAAGGAAACTTGGTGTGTGCGTCTATTAGTTTTCTTTCTTTCATTCTTCTTCTTTTCCTTTCCTTTTCTTTCCTTTCTCCTTTCCTTCCCTTCCCCTCCCTCCCTCCCTTTCATCTCACTCTGTTGCCCCAGGCTAAAGTGCTGTGATGTCATAGCTCACCACAACCTCAAACTCCTGGGATCAAGCAATCCTTTTGCCTCAAACTCCCCAATAGCTGGGACTACAAGCACCTGCCACAACACCTAGCTAGTTTTTCTTTCTTTCTTTCAAGTAGAAACAGGGTCTCACTCTTGCTCAGGCAGGTCTCAAACTCCTGAGCTCAAGCAATCCACCCTCTTTGGCCTGCCAGAGTGCTAGGATTACAGGTTTGAGCACCAAGCCTGGCCTATGTTTTATTTCTTAATCAAAATAGAAAATAAAGGAGAAAGTAGAGAAAATATGAAAAAATGCATTTATCATTCTGAGTGTTAATCTCTGTAATATTCTGAAGGTTTAATTTCCTTTTAAGTTGTACTATAACTATATGTTACCAAAGGTTAACAATTTTAGTTTCATTTCACCAGCACTGGGAATCTCCAAGGCTCAGGTCTAATAATTTGGTAGAAGGGTATGCAGAACTCAGAAAAGCTGTTATAATTGTAGCTGCAGCTTATTACAGTGAAAGGATATAGATGAAATTGTCAAAGGAGAAGGTGCACCAAGTGTGAGCTTCCACTTGTCCTCTGCCAATGGATTCATACAGAGAGGACTTAATTCTCCTAGAAACTAGGCTAGAAATGCATACACAGTGTTGCCACCATGACAGCTCACCAGAGATTTACTGTGCAGGGTTCAGTTACTCAGTTTCCAGCTTCTCCAGATCAAGCAGATACAGTGTGGCTCTAGACCCCCAGCATTGCTAACATTAAGCTATCTGGTGTGGCCCAAGGCCTCATGTATACAAAGATACTCCTATCAGAAGTTAGCTCATGGAGTGTACTAAGAGCCCTTTCTGTCTTCAGAATGTGCAGGGATTGAATATCTTAAGCCTGTGAGTCAATCCACTATGCATGGCTCTCAATCTAAAGCAAGATGCAGGATCTCCACCTGAATTTGCAAAAGATCATGTGACCCTTAGCCAACCACCTGCCTCAAGCCCACAAAAACTTTAGAGTGATGGGAGTGGGTGGGGAGCCTGCTCCTCACTTCAAGTCTAAGAAAATGGGCTCCAGTGGGACCCCTGGAGGTCTCAGTATGTGTTTCCTGAACTTTCAGAAACCAATGGACTGGAAACTGATTTGCAGTTGAGAAATCTAGTTTAGGAAAGGCTGGCTCGCTGTGCTGGTAACAGACTGTGGGATCTGACTGCACTGCCAGGTTTTACTGAGACAGAGAGTAGGTGAGCGTTTCTAACAGAAAAAAGAAAGCAAGGCAGGTCAAGGTCTTCTTGCCTCTAACAGGGGCTGGACCACAGCACTCTGAGAGGCTGAGGAAGGACTGAAATTAACCAGCCCCAGGGAAAAGTGTCAACCTGGAAACCGGAAGTCGGGGTTAGAGTGGGGCTTCAGAACCTTTTAAGGTGCCATGGGGGAAAAAGAGTTAATTTTCAACCCTACCAAGCTTAGGGAAAGCATAAGTCAACTTACTATAGCAGTCAATTAAAAATTTCCTGTCCATTTTCTCCTCTGCTTTCTTTCCTGTTCTATCTGCAGAAAGGCAGAAATTGGTTAGTACGATGTATGTGGACAGGCAGAAGAACAAGGTGAGTTACCAGAAAAGTGTCCCCTTCCTGACACAGGTGGGAACTGGGGGAGGGACATCCTCACTTTGATGAAATGTGAAATTCTAATTATTAGTGAGACTGGAGGTTTTAATTACTGAATGGTATTGTTTTAGAGAATAGTGATAAGAGAAATTTTTCCACTTGATTTCCCCTCTGAGCTTCAGTTCTAGTATTTTCTTTGACTTGTCTTCAAATATACTAATCTTGTTTCCTTGTGTCTGGTCTGCTGTCAAACTAGCCTAATAAATGCCTAAATCCCAAGTGACTTGGGAGGCTGAGACAGGAAGACCTCATGAGTCCAGGAGTTGTAGTCCAGCCTGGGCAACATAGTGAGACCTAGTCTTAAAAAAAATCCTAAAACACAAAGTATGGAATAATTTAAAATACCAGCAATTCAAAAACAATATGTATGTCCCCAAATGTGTAAATTGTTTAAGTATATTATGATGAATTAAAGAGCTATATGGATATGATCTTATTTTGCAGAAATGTAATTATTTGAACATATATATGCAATATGCACATGTACAGCCTGCAGGCCGTATGTGAATGTGCTGGCAATAGCTAACATAGAGTGGGATTATGGGTTTTCTTCTTGTTCTTCTGCTTGTCTGTGTTTACTCGTTACGATGACTGCACAATGCTTTTGTAACAAGAACCCCTCCCCCGTCAACACTACAAAGACTGGAAATTTTTATGTATAAATTTTTTTCTTACTTAAAACTGTTGATTTATTTTATACCAGTCACATCTGCTTTGCTTATTTGGTTGTATTCTCACTTTGTGCACAGGAGCAAAGAAATTTCACTATTTCAAAATCTGTAAAATGGGAATAATACACACCTCCAAGGATAATTGCTTTTTTTTGAGACAGAGTCTCAAGCTGTCACCCTGGGTAGAGTGTCTTGGCGTCACAGCTCACAGCAACCTCAAACTCTTGGGCTTAAGTGATTCTCTTGCCTTAGCCCCCCAAGTAGCTGAGACTACAGGTGCCCACCACAACACCCAGCTATTGTTTTTTCAATTTATTGTTGGAGATTCATTGAGGGTACAAGAAACCAGGTTACACTGATTGTATTTGTTTGGTAAAGTCTCTCTTACAATTGTGTCTTGCCCCCAAGAGGTGTGTCACACAATGAGACTCCACCCCCCTCTCTCCTTCTCTCTCTGCTCTCCTCTTCCCCCACCCTCCACCATGTACTAGGTCATTGATTGTCCTCATATCAAAATTGAATACATAGGGTTCATGCTTCTCCATTCTTGTGATGCTTTACTAAGAATAATGTGTTCCACTTCCATCCAGGTTAATACAAAGAATATCATCTTTTTTAATAGCTGAATGGTATTCCATAGTGTACATATACCACAGCTTGTTAATCCATTCCTGGGTTGGTGGGCACTTAGGCTGTTTCCACGTTTTAGTGATTGTAAATTGAGCTGTGGTAAACAGTCTAGGGCAAGTGTCCTTATGATAAAAGGATTTGTTTTCCTTCTGGGTAGATGCCCAGTAATGGGATTGCAGGATCAAATAGGCAGTTGTCATTGTTGTTCTAGCTGGCCTGGGCTGGGTTCAAACCTGCCAGCTTCAGTGTATGTGGCCAGTGTCCTACCACTGAGCTACAGGTGCCGCCCAGTAACTGCTTTTCCTATGTTTACCAAAGAACTGTTTAAAATTAGCCCCACTATTGAGTTTGGATTGTTTTGGCTAATGAAGGCCATGAGTGGAAGCCAAGATGTCTCCATCCATCACATTGCCCCTCACCCCACACACACAGCCCCAGCTCCTTCCAGCACATTCCATGAACCTGTCTGACCTGCTCCCTGCTCAGCTCAATGTCAGAGTGCCTTCCTGGTCCCTCCTCCCTGTTCAGGAAGGAATTGGCCGCCTCCTCCTCCTCCTCCTCCCTGCCCCTCCCACCCTCGCTCCTGCCTTACTTCCTGCTTCCTTCAGTATCTAAGGATCCACTCCCAGGCCTTCCTGACCCAACCCCTGCACAGCCCCTGTCTCCCACTCTGTACTCTAGACCCAGCACCCTTACTTTCTCCAGTATCCCACTTCAGTAATTCTCTGACCTAGATCCTTGGATTCCCCTCTGTCCAGTCCCCATTACGTTTTCAATATCCCACCTCCCTTGGGTCCTCATTTCCCATCATTACAATGAGTTCCTTTGAATGCCTTCACTTCCGTGTGCCTTTTTCCCTCTGTCATATTTGCTGGGCAGAGCTCCTACCCACTTGCACCCAGCTGAGCTGTCTTCATACTCACTCTGGATTACTTGACAGTCACTAGAGAAAAGGTACAGAATCTGGGTGACTGGGTAAGCCCTGAAGTAATAACCACAAAATGAACCAGCCAAGTGATGCCTCGTGGCAGCCCACTGTGTTTCCTTGTTAAATTTGCTTCTCTCTTACCCAAGATGACAATTTTACGGTCTTAGGTGACTTCTCCCTCCATATCAAAGGGCTGAGAGGTGCATGTTCAGAAGACTTGTCCACTGAGAAGGGGTAAGTTCCTGTTTTCAGGACCATGTGGCATTTCTGGCTTGAACCAACATGCTGAGCTGACTGGTTGGTGATCCAGGTTTGGGTTTGTCCCTCCTCCGTCAGCTGCTTGTAGAGAACGTAGGAGGCCAAGGGTGTGACCACCGTCTTGGGGGAAGAGAAGCCGGTAAATTGGCAGGTGTTCTGCTTGCAGAACCTCCTTGTGCCGTCCAGACCTGTTCAGGCCTAATCTCAAATGTACCATTCCAGCTGAGCCCTGCAGTCACTCGCCCCACCTGATGACTCTCTGGGTGCCAGGTCCTGATGCTGGGTCTCGGACGAGACTCCTTGGCACCGCAGGATCTGCTTTTCACATGCTGACTTGTTCCCTGATACAGATGGCATGTGGTGACCTTACTTGCCATGACATCCTTTGGCACCAGGATTCCACCCATCAGTGGCCCAAGTGGCAGGGCTGCTTGCGTCACAGCCTGAATCTAGAGCAGAATTCTCTCCTGCTCTGGGCTCTGGGCAGCAAGTCCGGGAAGTCGGAAGTGAGGATCTCTTGCAGGACTGTGCTGAGGGCAGAAGCCATGTGGACCGGGAAGAATCAGCTCCTGTTCTCCTCCTTTATCATTCTTCCCTCAACACGAGCGTGCTTCTCCACACAACTTCTGTTTTGGTGATGGTCTATCTCTTCTCTTTTTTCCTTTGTAAATAAGACTCACCTATTTCCTGTCTGCAGGAATCTCTCTTTGTGAGCACACACCACCTTGATACTAGGTCTGTTGATTTGACTGATGGGCAGGACACAGAAATAGCGTGTTCCTCCCAACATATTCTTTTCAACTTTTTTTTTTTTTTTTTTTTTTTTGCATTTAGGAACTTAGAATTCCTGTTAGCATTTAGGGGTGTAAAGTTAATTTTTTGTCACATGATATATTTTTTAAGAGTCTAAACCAGCACTGTCGAACAGAAATATAATGTGAGCCACATAGGTAAGTTTAAATTTTCTAGCAGCCACGTTATAAAAAAAAAAAAGAAAGAAACAATGTGAAACTAAACTTAATAATATATTTTACTTAATCCAACATATCTAAAATTTTTCCAGTATGTGTTCCGGCCATATGTCAAGGGCTCAAGGGCCAGATGTGGGCAGTGGCTATTCTATTGGAGAATTCTGATCCGGACCCATTCTCAGTAATTCTTTATTGTCATACAGAACTGTAGAAGATATAAAATTTTCCCCGTGCCTTCTGTTTTTTTTTTCCTTGAGAAGGCGATCAGTAAGTTTATCATCTCCCTGTCAAAGGTAAGGAACAAAGTTCAAAGAAATGAACTGATTTTGCCTGTGATAACTGAGCAGAGCCGGAAAGCAGTCAAGGTGACCCAGATCTGGCCATTCTGTGTCTAATTCTACATTGAACAGCAGTAGTTCTCAAACTTGTCTGTGTGATTGAATCTCTTTAGATCTTTTAAAATTTCCAAAGCCCAGCCATATCCTAGATGATTCAGTCACACTCTCTGGGTTGGGACACAGGCATCAGAGCTGTGAAGCTCCCGGTGGTGTCACTGGTCCCACTTGGGAGAATCACTGGTCCCCATTCTTGCAACTCAAATATGTCACGTCAGTGTCACTGGGGAGCTTGGCTTGTCAGAAATGCATCATCTCAAACTCCACCCCAGACCTGTTGAATCAGAATCTGCCTTTTAACAAGATCTTCCAGGAGTTTCTGGTGCACAGTAAAAGTTGAGAACCTCTTTAGTAAAACCTGGCATTCTTTTAGAAGAAAAAAAAGAATCCAGTTCATCCTCATCTCGGAGGTTTATTGATAAAGGACAGTAACCATGGTTTTATGTTGGTAGTTTTTATGTTTCCATTAAATTAATATGATGTAGATGTAGTTCTGCTTTCTTGGTTTAATTATGACTGTATTTCTTTCTTTCTTTCTTTCTTTTTTCTTTTTTTTTTTTCTGAGACAGTCTCTCTGTCACCCTGGGTAGAGTGCCATGGTATCATAGCTCATAGCAACCTTAAATTCCTGGGCTCAGGTGATCCTCTTGCCTCAGCCTCCTGAATAGCTAGTGCCTGCCACAATACCCAGCTGGTTTTTCTATATTTAGTAGAAATCAGGCCTCACTCTTGCTCAGGCTGGTTTTGAACTCCTGAGCTCAAGCAATCCACCCACCTTGGTGGCCCAGAGTGCTAAGATTACAGCCTTAATGATAGGATCATGTTCCTGACCTACCCAGGTAAAACTAACTTGCCCACAGAAGATCCCTTTCCTGCAAAGCGTGTCCCTCCCAGGAAATAGTAAATGGGCCAATCCCGCCCTCTTCCCCAACCCCTTCCCACTTACCTGCCCAGATAGAATTGACCGGCTCAGGAAGAATCGAGTGTATGTCCTTCCCAAGAAGTAGTGGACGGATCAATCCTTTTCTCTCCGGCCCTTTACATCCCCCGTCCGCCATTACCCATGTGTGAATTCCTTTTCCCGGTTGGAGATCCCAACCCAGGAGATCTGTACCCGGGTGGAATAAAGCCATTATAATTGCACAGACCTGGGTCTGCCTTTCTTTTGTCTCATGCCTCAAAATAATCTTTCATCTTTGGCTCTGTAACCTTTCACTTATGACTGTGTTCCTAAAAGGTTATTATGTGCTCCTTTTCTATCGCACAGAATTGTTTCTACTGACAAACTACCCTCAATCGCTTTCCATCCATTCCCCTCAGCCTCTACACAGTACTGCACATTGTTTTAACAAGAGTTAAACTTTTCCCTCTTCAGTCAGTCAGCAAACTTTTACTGAAAACATATACTGTGTGTGACGTTGGAAGGTGAGAAATCTTTAGTGGAGTAAAAAAACTACCCCAGGTAACTTTGGTTGCCTTCAAGAGGTTTGCAGTTTGTAGCAAAAAGCTAGACCAAAATATTCCCAGAAGAAAGACGGTGAGGCACAGCGTGAGGGCGCGCCTGTGATTCAGGGAGAGGAGAGGTCACATCCTGCCACGAGGATTAGGGAAGGTATCATGAAGGACGTGGCCTTTGTGCTGGGGATTTGGACATCTGGGTGGAGGAAGTAGCTTCTCACGCAGGAGCAAACGCCCTCCCCAGGGCGGCTTCCGTCCTTGGTCAGGATGACTAGTTATAAGGGACAGATATCCAGCTCAACCTGGATAAAACAGGAGGGAAGATCTTTAGCTCAGAAAATTAACTTGAACAGACAAACTACGGTGAGAGGCCTCTGGAACATTAGGAACCACAGACTCGAAAGCTACCAAGATTCCTTCTTCCTACTGACAAACTACCCTCAATCTCTTTCCATCCATTCCCCTCAGCCTCTACACAGTACTGCACATTGTTTTAACAAGAGTTAAAGTTTTCCCTCTTCATTTAGTCAGCAAACTGTAGCACTGTGACTACGCAGTGCTCTAGTAGCCTGAGCAACAGGGTAAGACTCTGTTTTAAAAAAAGAAAAAAAAAACCAAACAACAACAACAAAAAGAGCTAAACAAACTATGGTAAGAGGCCTCTGGAATATTAGGAACCACAGACTCGAAAGCTACCAAGATTCCTTCTTCCTATTCGTCTTTTCCGTCATTTGCTCCCTCCCTTGCATTAGACTGGGCCCCCAACATGACAGGGACATGACTGGAAATAACTCCTGTCTTTTATTGACATCTTTTCCACTACCAGAGAGGAAAACCCCTGAGGTCTGATGTTTGCTTCAAAATAATATGAGAGGGGAGATGTGTAGTTGAGACAGGACTGGCCATGAAGTGATCATTGTCAAAGCTAGATACTGCTTACAGGGAGGGTCTGTTATGCTATTCAAGGAGTCACATAGGCACCTGCCTCTGGAGCAAGCAACAGTGGCCTGGGGATGTGGCCGTATAAGAACTAGATAGCTCTGAGTCTGGGCATGGCGGCCTATGCCTGTAATCCTAGTACAGAGAGGCCGAGGCAGGAGGATCACTTGAGCCCAAGTATTTGAGGTTGTGGTGAGCTAGGCTGACTACACAGTGCTCTAGTAGCCTGAGCAACAGGGTAAGACTCTGTTTCAAAAAAACAAAAAACAAAAACAACAACAACAACAAAAGAGCTAAATAGCTCATGGCTGGGTTGTGGGCCAGGAAAGGGGTGCTGTTCCCAGAACTTCTAGGGAAAAGGAGCAGAGAGACGGTGGGTGGAGCTGAGCTATTGGTGCGGACTCGTGACTCCTTATGCCAGCCTCTACCCCGCTCCTGGGCTCTAGAGAGTCATCCAACTGTCTCCACTGGATGTTCCACGAGTGCCTCTAAGCCAGTGTTTTTCAAGCTTTTTTATCCCATGCACTCTTAAACCTTTACTAAATCTTCTGTGGCACCCTTAAATTATGTTGATCAAAAAAAAAAAAGTTAAAAAAAGAATATACTTACTGTGCTTTTAACTTCTTTCAAAAATAATATATGATCTTTAACAATTTTCATGCATACCTAAGATCCTCTCATGGCACAGCAGTTGAACATCACTTCTCTAAGTCCACACGTTTAAAACCACACACAGCATCTCCTGCTTCTGCGACATTTTCATACTCCACTCTCACTTCAGCAAGAAACTTCTGAGTCATGTTCCACAGATCCAGCTTCCCCATAACCCCTGCCTCTCAGCAATGTTGTTCCACCTCTGAAAGCGTCACCTGCTCCCCTCCCTTCCTCACTACATCAGGTGAGATGCCTTGTAGCTCCAAAGCCCACACTTTACAACTCTCCACAACACCAGTTTAATCCTATCATTCCTGTGATTCAAGTCTTCAGTGGTTCCTGGCTGTGCCATAGCAAATGTAAGGCATGACGACCTTAAGTGCTTCTGTGGGTCACACTACAAATCCTTTGAGACAAACTGTGTTATGGTCCATTATTTCACCTCCAAGAAACACAGTCCACAGTGTCCTTTCTGATTCACCCGTGGAAATTTCAACTTGCTCGGCTTATTGGTACAGTGTCATTTTTTCCATCCATGTACATTTTATGTTTCTTCATTTTTGTGTATCTCAAAACTTTTTTAATGACCCATGTGTAAGGTTGTTCACAATTTTGTCTTAAACTTGTATTAAAACTTCTTCTTCTCTTTTTTAGACAGAGTCTCCCTTTGTAGCCTTTGGTAGAGTGCTATGGTGTCATAGCTCACAGCAACCTCAAACTCTTGGGCTTAAGTGATTCTCTTGCCTCAATCTCCCAAGTAGCTGGGAGTACAGGCACCTGCCACAACCCTGACTATTTTTGTTGTTGCTGTTGTTGTTGTTGTCATTGTTGTTTGCCAGGTCTGGGCCAGGTTCGAACCCACCAGCTCTGGTGTATGTGGCCAGCACCCTAGATGCTGAACTATAGGAGCCGAACCTTATTAAAGCTCCTTGCCATTTGTACACATTAGACTGTATACTCCAGGAACACCAAAATTCTTCTTTACTGCTGGACACAATAACGTGTGCCTGTAATCCCAGCTACTTGGGAGACTGAGGCAGAAGGAGCCCTGGAACCCAGGAGTTCAAGACCAGCCTGGGCAATACAGTGAGACCCTATCTCAGAAAAATTTTATTTTAAAAATGTTGCAAATCTTTTAGAATTTGTCTAGCAGGTTTTCAAGTTTTCACTAGAAAACTCCCCATGCAGGATGTTAATAAAATTATTTTTAGGAATAAATAAAATATAATTCTTCTGTACTTTGTACATGGTACTTCTATTATGTATTTATTTATTTGTAATCAGCAAATAATAACTGTATATTTATAGGGTACCATGTGATGTTGTCATCCATGATGTGTACATTGTAGAAAGAATAAAACTAGCTAATTAATGTATCCATCACCTGACCAACTTAATTTCTTGTGGTAAAAACATTTAAGATCCATACTTTAGCAATGTTGACAGGTTTAATACTACGGTGTTGTTGCTGTGGCCACCACGCCATGCGCTATATCACCAAAACTTACTCCTCAAGTCTAACGGACACTTTGTGTCCTTTGATCGACATCTCTCCTTTATCCCATCTCCCTCCCTCCTCCTCCCTCTGGTATCCTCCTTTCTATTCTGTTTCCATGAGATTGGCTTTTTAAGATTCTACATATAGGCTGGGAGTGGTGGCTCATGCCTATAATCCCAGCACTTGGAAGGCTGAGGTGGGTGGATTGCCTGAGCTCACAGGTTCAAGACCAGCCTGAGCCAGAGTGAGATCTCATCTCTAAAAATAGCTGGGCATTGTGGTCGGTGTCTGTAGTCCTAGCTACCCAGGAGGCAAGGCAAGAGGATTGCTTGAGCCCAAGAGCTTGAGGTTGCTGTGAGCTATGATGCCACAGCTCTCTACCGAGGGCAACAAAATGAGACTCTATCTCAAAAAAAAAAAAAAAAAGAAAAAAGCAGTTGTTGCAGTTTTATTCGCAGATACAATAGGATTTAAACCAACAAAAGTAACCAAAGATAAAGATGGCCACTTTTTATTTGTTAAGGGCAATACTCAGTATGATGAGATCTCAATTATCAATATCTATGCACCCAACCAGAATGCACCTCAGTTCATAAAAGAGACTCTAACTGGCAT
>NW_003852406.1:32439846-32443326 GCF_000181295.1 Otolemur garnettii
AGGGGTACAGGTGAATCTTTCTAAGAGTAGAATGTGAATGTTTTAAAGCAATAACTGAGAAAATGACATGAAGGCTGTGTTGACCAGTTGATGGAAGTATTTCAGATTGCATGTGAAAACCCCACACTGTACCCCAGAAGTGCAATAATGTACATAGTTACCGTTCAATAAAAAAAAAAAAAAAAAATTTAGATTCTACATATAAGTGAGATCATAGAGTCTTTGTCTATCTTTGCCTTATTTCTGTTCAGATAATGTCCCCTAGTACATCATCTGCATCGTCTCTAATGACAGAATGTCCTTCTCTTTTTAGGCTGTGTAGTATTTTACTGTGTTTCTATACTGCATTTTTACTATTCATTCATGCATGGCTAGATGCTTAGTCAGGTCACTCCATGTCTTGGCTACAGTGAATGATGGAAGGATGGGATGTGGACTCCCTAGGCACACTAATTCCAACTCCTCTAGATGTGTACCCAGAAGAGGGATTGATGATCACATGGAGATCCTATTTTTAGTTTTTTAGGCACTTCCATACCATTTTCTAAAATAGCTGAACTTAGTATTGCTTCTGTATAAACACACTGGCCTAATCCCACAAGATTAGAATTAAACCTCATCTCCTGGCTCAGCACCCATAGCTCAGTGGTTTAGGGCACCAGCCACATACATCAAGGCTGGCAGGTTTGAACCCAGTCTGGGCCTGCTAAAGAACAATGACAATTGCAACAAAAAAATAGCCGGGTGTTGGGGTGAGTACCTGTAGTTCTAGCTACTTAGGAGGCTGAGGGAAGAGAATCGCTTAAGCCCTCAAGAGTTTGAAGTTGCTGTGAGCTGTGATGCCACAGCACTCTATTGAGGGTGACACGGTGAAACTCTGTCTCAAAAAATAAATAAATAATAAAACTCATCTCCTTTATAGAAAACCTCTGGCTTCCTCAGTCATCACTTCCTCTTCTGTGCTATCTTAGACCCTCTCTTAGTACTGCACGTCCAATGCCAGACATAAATTATCTTTTTACATTCATATCCTTCTTCTCTTTGGCAGAAACCCAGTTTTAATCATAACAGTGTATCTCTTACAGGTAAAGCAATAAGAAAATATTTTTTAAAATAAAATATAAAGCTATAAACAGGCTCTCCTAATTACAAGGGCTTCACATCCTAGTTCAGCCATTTATTGAACATAAACTTCGATGAATCTGCTCCAGTGAAAGGAAACTCTCTCTCAAGGCAGCGCTTCCTGCAGATGGTCCTCTTCTCGGCAGCTCTC
Organism: Otolemur garnettii; assembly: GCF_000181295.1. Lineage (NCBI taxonomy): Eukaryota > Metazoa > Chordata > Mammalia > Primates > Galagidae > Otolemur > Otolemur garnettii. The sequence continues at coordinate 32,441,120 of NW_003852406.1, forward strand.
GTTATTTGGTCCAAATTCTATTCCTTGGGCCCTCCTGAAGGACTGCTGGGTTTCTGAAATCATCTCTCATGTCTTGAAGACTAAACATCAAACATTCTTTCAAGAATTTCTCAGGAGGCTTGGTCTGTTTTGCCAAGGCTCCCTGCAGGCCTCAGCCTGCCTCATTATATCTGGATATGTGGCTCCAGAGTTGCATACAATACCAGGTGTGGTCTAATTGGGAGCAGGACATCAACTAGGGGTGAGTAAGAGACTCTTGAGCAACACACGTGCAGGTTGCACTGAGTGCCAGGGTGCAGTTTCCCACAGCACAGCTCCCACAACACAGCAGCCTGTGAATGGTAGAGGAGACAAGCACCGGAGTGTCCCCAGAGCTGCAGCTGGTGGGGTCAGGGGGCCCCAGGGGCCATCCATCCATGCCATCTTCTTTCCCCAGTCATCTTCAAACAGTCCTCTCAGTCTTTGAAGGCTTTGGCATTACAAGTGAATTTCTTCAGACTTTCTTCGCTACACTTTCAGAATTCATTCATTGTTTGAATTTATTTTCTCCTCATTTGGTATGATGAAGGGGAAGATACTTTTCACATTGTTTTCCTGATAATATCTTCCTTAAAATTTGAAAGACTAGTAATTTCCCTAAAAGAGATTACATGAGAGAACCAAGTAAACCTTACCTCATTAGATTTTCAAAAATAAAATGTAGTGTCTCTGTTACCCATGACCAGTATTCTTCCCTTAGTGTGTGAGAACTGGACTCCGAAGCCAGATGTCATGAAAGAAGAGAGGATCTTCTATTTTGCAGATCTCTACTCTCGGCCAAGACTATGGGGGCAGTGGTGGGGACCAGGGAGATGTGTGGAACTCTCCCTCGAAATTAAAGCAGGAGTCAGCTGGTTGTAGTGGCTTATGTCTGTAGTCCCTCTTCTGGGAGCCCCAAAGCAGTTGGATTTCCTGAGCTCAGGACCTCAAGACCAGCCTGAGCAAGAACAAGACCCCGTTTCTACTAAAAACAGAAAAACTTGCCGGGTGCTGTGGCGGGTGCCTATAGTCCCAGCTACTTGGGAGGCTGAGGCAGGAGGATCACTTGAGCCCAAGAGTTTGAGGTTGCTATGAGCTATGATGCCACTATACTCTGCCTAGGGTGATGGAGTGAGACTCTGTCTCAAAAAAACAAAAAACAAAACAAAACAAACTGGGGTAATACCTTAGTCACAAAGAAGAAATTTCTGACTTTCAGAGTCTCCACATATTGGAACACTGCAACAAAGCAAAACATCAACTTCTGCAAAACCTTTTGTGAAATAGTAAACTGACACTTGACTGGGAAAAGAGCGCCTCTCTAGAAGACACCTTGTATCTTGGAGACAAGGTGACCAGACCAGAAGGGCTTTAGACTGAACTTAGAGGAAGAGGCAGACAGATGCCTAGACAGACCCATGAAACTGGTGGAAGATAGGAGGAACCACATGAGCCGCACAAGCAAGCCTTTAGGTGCATGGTACATGCAACCTCCACCACCTGCGTCACAACACACATTTCACTGGTCATAATGAGGATTTGCGACCACAACAGTGTAGCACCAATATTCTTAGGAGGATAAGGTGACTTGATCTGATAGGAACTGGAGATAGAAATATGGAGATTTAAGATACATCTCGTATAACAACCAGTTAGAAGGGAAATTGGGGCTCGGCGCCTGTGGCTCAAGTAGCTAAGGCGTCAGCCACATACACCTAAAGTGGCAGGTTGGAATCCAGCCCGGCCCGCCAAAACAACAATGACGGCTGCAACCAAAAAATAGCTGGGCATTGCGGCGGACGCCTGTGGTCCCAGCTACTTGGGAGGCAGAGGCAGGAGACTCGCTTGAGCCCAGGAGTTGGGAGGTTGCTGTGAGCTGTGATGCCACAGCACTCTGCCCAGGGGGACAGGTTGAGGCTTTGTCTCAAAAAAAAAAGAAGAAGGGAAATTGGAATATTGTTACCAGCCCTCAGACCACCACCATGTATTGAGAGCCACAGGCTGCCCTGGGCCCCCGGGGCCTGATCATCACTGACACACACCTGGCTCCCACAGTCTAATACAGGAAGAGAGTGGAGTGTGGCCTATTTGATGAATTAAGAGAAGGTTCTGGCTCGGCGCCTATAGCTTAACCGGCTAAGGCGCCAGCCACGTACACCTAAGGTGGCGGGTTCGAATCCCCAGCCCGG
>NW_003852406.1:32443510-32462860 GCF_000181295.1 Otolemur garnettii
AAAAAAAAAAAAAAGAAAAAAAAAGAGAAGGTTCTTGTGAGGTGGAATTCATCTTACAGGTGAATTTAGAGAGGTAAGAAAGGAAGCAGAGGACTTATGAGGGAATTTAGAACTTATCCTAATGCCTAGGGGCTATCCCTGGAGGATCTGAAGCAGGGACGTGCCAGGAACAAATTTTATGGGGACAAGATTGGATGCAGGAACTAGAAGCTAAGTCAACAATCTATACAAGAGAAGATCATAGCTCGGATTAGGTAGGGATAGATTCAAAGAAAGCCAAAAGCTGGAATTGGCAAGACCTCAATCAATTGGAAATAGGGGATGAAAGGAGGAAGGAATTCTAGATAACACTAAAATATCTAGCTCTGGCTTCAAAGAGGAGCCATTCGTGGAGTTGGGAACATGAGGGGAGGGTCCAGCAGAGTGGGACAGGGTTTGGTGCAGATACTGAGCTCAGTTTTGGACATACTGAGTGGAAAGGGCCTGAGATCATTCGAGTGGAGGTGACTAGGAGGCAGATGGAATCACAGTTTAAAAATGTGGGGAGAGAGGTGGGCTGGTATTCAAGATTTAGAAATTGAGATTACCCAGAAAAAGGTCCAAGAACAAAATGATACATCTGTTCACAAATCTGTGAAAAAGCACAGGCACAAACTGCAGCACACGTCGCGTTTCTACATCAGCCCCTTCATGCTCATTCTGCGTCAGAGTTTTTAAAACAAATAAATCTATAAGAATTCAGTAATATGAAGGCTTCAATCTGCCAAATGAAAAACATAACTGTCTTATCTGGGGACACAACAAATAGAGAATGGGGATATATGTTAACATTTCAACAAAAGGTATTGTTCTTGTAAGCACTGGAGTTATGGATTTACCAGTTTTACTGTTTTGAATTCTTTTGACAGAGTCTCACTCTGTTGCCCAGTCTAGAGTGCAGTAGCATCATCATAGCTTAAAGCAACCTTAAACTCTGGGCTCATGCTATCCTCCTGCCTTCAGAGTAGCTGAGACGACAGGTGCCTGACATAATCCCAAGCTAATTTTTCTGTTTTTAGTAGATACCAGGTTTCGCTGTTGTTCACGCTGGTCTCAAACTCTGGAACTCAAGCAATCCACCTGCCTCAGCTAGGATTACAGGTGTGAGCCTCGTAGGAATTATTGACCTTAAAAGTATATATCCCTCATCCCTGATTTTTCGTGTTTTTTTTTTTCATCTATTCAGGTAAGGGGAAACTTTCCTAGGCATTCCACACTCAGATGGATTTGCCAAGGGCCTGAGCTATGGCAGAAGATCCTGTCTCTCTTAGAACCGGCAGTCGGTGACTGGAGTCATGTGCCATAAAGGCAGAAGGACAGACAGTTACGCCCAAGTCAAGATAATCTCTTTACTATCCAACCTCTTAGAATTGTGTATTATCATTTCCTGGGTTTAAGCTGTATCTTGGAAATTAGGGGGATGTAAATGATCTAACTCATCTCTTTGCATAAAAGATCTTAGCCATGCTTCAGGCCACACCAGACATAATCACTCCGTTGTTATAGGATGGTTTTGGGGCCTGGCTTCAATTAACTAAGCAGCGAGCTGATCAGTTATCATTACATTATCTGCATTTCTACTATTTAACATTTTCACACTGCTCTTTAATTATATTGTATGTGGGTTGACCCGTCTAAATCTTGTAACATACTTGAGGTCCCAGATAATCCTGTTCTCTGGACCTTCAGAGGGAGAAATAAGGCACAAAAGAGCTCTCCAATGATCGTGTCTGAGAGTTACAGTCTCATGTCCCTGGGGCAGGTCCGTGGCAGTTAAGCATTCATACTAAAGCAAAGGCCTTGGTAAGGCCTTTGGGTAAGACATCGGGCCACTAACACATTAGACTGAAGATAAAGGGACACCATCTGGAGTTCAAAGGTCTAGAAGCTGGGCTTGCCCTGCTGGTTCAGTGGAACCTAGATTCCTGGAAACCACCCGGCTATCGAGGCAAGAGCTGTCATTGGCTTCTGCTACCTTTTAATCTGAGCTAATTCTGGTTTCCTTGCTATCTCTCCCCTGGGTCTAGCAGGTGTCTGATCACTATCATAAATTCTACCTCTTATGACTGGATAGTGGAGATTGGGATGGAGGAGGGAAGACTGTCTGAATCCAAAATACTGAAAATAGGACTCTATCACCTTATTCTTGCCAATTCCCCACAAGGCTTGATTGTGGACCCCGACTGCAGAGATTACAAGTTTTATATCTATTCATGAATGGATAGCATGTATTACCATTCTGATTTACGGCAGCATTACAGAAATACTAATGCAAATCACAACAGCCAGCTCCTTCTATCACATCTAATTTGATAGGCATTTTTGTCTTATCCCCAAAATACATGGTAGAATCCACATGAAAATGATATCTCTCTGTCATTCTGCGTCTGATACACACAGAAACCAACTGTGCAAGATTTCTTTCTTTGTCTGTAAATCACAAATTCCATCCCTAAGTTTGTGGATCTGGAAATTATTTGAAAATAGGAGTGGATTTGTTAGAAATGTTTTGTTTTCATTTTGTTGCACTAAGAAAGGAGATGAATGTTAGATTGTATGGTGCTTTTTATTTCTTCTGATTTAACAGTGAACATTATGCTTAAATCTTGCTTTCTTTAATCAGATAAATAATTTTAAAGGAGAATAACCTGTCCTAAGATTTCCTCCTAAAGTTCAGTATTTGATCAAGCACAGCTGGTTGGTCTTGTAAATATCATTACTTGGCTCAGCTATTTTTCAAAGACTGGCTTCCTGATGACTCAGCTGGGTCCCAGCTGCTGTTCAACATGTGTCACACATTGTCACCTCCGCCAAGGCAGCAAGTCAGACCTCAGCTTTCCTTGTTAACCCACCTGATCCTTTCTTGCTCCACCTGTTCTCAGTATATCCACTGATCAGGTGAAGAGCTCTGTCCGCTTCCCTGCTCGCAGCCCCAAGCTGGCTATGTTCCCGCCATTGGCCGCAGGTTGGTGATGTCTTGGTCAAACTGGCCCTCTACTTGTGCACTTGATTCTCTGCTGCCCTTCTTCTTGGCCCATCAGATATCCCCTACAGAATTTTCCATTTCTTCTTAATGTATCCCTCCCATGCTTGCAAAAACACTAGCCTCCTCTATCTTGTGAAAGAAATGCCCTTCCCTAAGAACAAGGCAAGTTCTCTCCAACTCTGTACCACCAAACTCCTCTAGAACATATTCTACACCCATGTGGCAGGTTGAATGGTGTCCTGCCAAATTCATGTCTCCCTGAAGCCTCAGAATTTGACCTTATTTGGAAATAGTCTTTGTAGAATTAAGAATCTCTAGATGAAAAACTAAGTCATCATCATGGATTCATATGGGACTTAAAGCCAATGATTTGTGTCTTTATAAGTGAAAGGGGGGAGATATTTACATCCATAGAGAAAGACAGAGAAGAAGGCTATGTAAAGAGGGAGGAGAAATTGGGGTGATGCCACCACAAGCCAAAGAAACGTGGGGTCCCTGGAAGATGAAAGAATTGAGAAAATGTTCTTCCTTACAGCCTTCAGAGAAGGCACGGCCCTGATGACGCCTTTATTTCAGGCTTCCCGTTTCCAGACGTGTGAGAGAATGAATTTCTGATACTCTAAGTCGCCCAGGCTGTGGTGAGAGCTGGAGGGAACTAATCCAACCCACTTGTTTCCCTTCCTCCCCTGATCTTTGCTCAAGAAGAGTAACTCAACTTGTGTAGAGCAAGTTCTTCACACATATACCTTATTTGATCTTTAGTCTGCTAGAGGTAAGCACCATTGTCACCTCAAGTGCTTACTGAAAATCACACAGCTAGTAAGTGGAAGACTTAGGGTTCAGGTCCCGCCTGTCAGATCCCATAGCCCAATCTGTCAATTGTGATAAACAGCTGGCAGCTACACCAGCCTCAATTTTTTTACAATTTAACTTCTACTTAATTGAACATGTTCTCTTGAGAAATAAGACTATTCTTCATCTACAAGCGATGGTAATGGCCGGGCAAGGTGGCTCACACCTGTAATCCTAGCACTTTGGGAGGCCAAGGAGGGTGGAACACCTGATCTCAGGAGTTCAAGACCAGCCTAAGCAACTGTGAGAACCCCATCTCTATTAAAATTAGAAAAATTAGCCAGTCATCATAGCAGGCACCTGTAGACACAGCTACATGGGAGGCTGAGGCAGGAGGATGGCTTGAGCCTGAGAGTTTGAGGTTGCTGTGGGCTATGACACCACAGCACTCTACCCAGGGCAACAGAGTGAGACTCTGTCTCAAAAAAATAAATACATAAAATAAAATAAAATAAAGATGATCATGGTTTCTTAATAACTAAATCAAATGTCCTTCTGTCCCACCCTGCTGACCGAAAAGGAAGAGGCTAAGGCACAAAATATAAAGCGTTACTTAAGCCAAAGTAAGGACAGCTGAGCAGAAGACAGCACACCCTCCCCACCCCCCAGTGATGTTGGGTATGGGTTTGTTCTTCCTTTGTTACAAGTTTATAAAGGCCAAACAAAAGAGAGACAGAAAGTGGGCTGAAGCCAAGTTGTCTGTCAGGAGTTGTCCTTGGCTTATAGTGTCGCGGCAATAGCATGCAGTGTCAAGAGACAGACAGCAGCTCAAGGGCTGTAGGACAGGGCTGCTGTCTCATTTTAATGTCTCTCTGAGGCCCATAACTAAAAAGACTGCATTCCTCAGGTGGAAGTTCAGCCTTCTCTCCCCCTCCCCTCCCCCAGCTCTTTGCACTGTCTGCTGGTCTCTCCCACCTGCCCTTCCCACAGGCAGTCCCAGCAGCACCTGCTGAGCTCCCTTCCACCTCTTCCTGCTCTTCCCCAAGAAGTGACCTACCTCATGACTTCTACTCAAAGTACCTCAAAATTTTGCCCTCCTTTGGGGGCTTCAGACCAGTGTGCCCCTTCTTACACTCCTCCCAGGGTCCTCCCACTCTCTTTATCTCCCTTTCAAGGAGCCTTTCTCCAGGTTTGCTCTGACTGCAGGACAATCTCTTTCCTGTGTCCCCTGTGACCAAGGTTGGTCGTTACCTTTGACACTCTCCTTGGTATTAGGACAGATATACTCTGGGTTTCCTGCAGGACTCTTGGCTCTCAGCCCCTGTAGTTCCACCATATTTCCTAAATGACTCAAGCACAAAGAATGTTTCTTGTTGAGGTGTTTGGCCTTTTCTTTTTGGTCCCTGAAGGATAATGGCAGGAGACCCACTAGGGAGTATATGTCAGCAAGGCAATTTTGGAAAGCCTCAGAAAGCACAGGATGGGGGCTGGGGAAGTAGCCTGTACCCACACAGTTAGAATTTACCATCTCGTCCCAACTTCCAGAGATGGGTAGCCAAGGGTTTAACCAATCATGTCTACACAGTGAAACTTCCATAAACCCCAGGGTTCAGGGAGCTTCCCCACAGCTGAACAGGGGGACATGCCTGGAGGGTGGTGCCCCGGGGGAGGTCACCAGAGCCCCATCCCTCACCCTGTGCATCTCTTCATCTGCAGCCTCTGTAATGTGCAGGTTAATGTAAGTAATGTGTTTCCTCAACTTTGTGAGCCACCCTAGCAAACTGATCAAACCCAAGGAGGGGATCATGGAAACCCCAATGTATAGGCAGGTGATCAGAAGCACCAGTAAAACACCCTGGGTTGTGTGATTTGGATGGCTGTGTGGGACTGAGCTGATGCTGCCTCCAGGGAGTGAGCGTCAGGATTGCACTGAACTGGGGGCCTCTAGCAGGTGTCTGCTTGCTTGGTGTGAAGGGGAACTCCCCCCACACTTGGTGCCAGAATTCTCCTGTGTGGATTTCTGTGGGGTGAGAATAGAAAGAAACACCTCGAGTTTGTTTTTCCACGCTCATTCCCTCCCCAAGCAAGTTAGTTTATGACTCTTATTTATTTATTTATTTATTTATTTATTACAGTTTAATGTATTTTAATAGCGAACTGACAGGAACAGCACAGAAGACAGACAACATTAAAAACATGTACTTGCATGTAGGACAACTCAGTTGGAAAAGTATAGTGAATGGATGGAACCTACTGTATGATAAAAATGCTACAAACACCATTTAGTTGCTGTCAATAAGAAATTTACTTGTTTTTAAAAAAATCCAAATGCTGGCATTGTCCAGGAAAATTTAACAGGTTTATTTATAATCATTATAAAGTTGAACTGCTGAAACTTGTTCACTGAAACATTTTGACTCGCCTTAATGCTGCACATCCCCGCATTTTATATTAAAAATTCACACACAAATGAAAATGGAAAAACTGCCAATACCTGGTTTCTGTCCCCTATTTTTCCAGTCGCAATCATATACTTAATTATCTTTTGACCCCATGGGGGGGAAAAAATCTAACGTTCAGAACTACCAATAACAGGAAGAAGAGAATTTTTTTTTTTTTATAATGAAATGTTTTCCCATTAGCAGACTCTTAAGCACGTTCTCCACGTATGCGGCGTGCTAGCTGGATGTCTTTTGGCATAATTGTTACATGTTTGGCATGGATAGCACACAGGTTGGTGTCTTCAAAAAGGCCAACCAGATAGGCCTCACTGGCCTCCTGCAAAGCACCAATAGCTGCGCTCTGGAAGCGCAGATCTGTCTTAAAATCCTGAGCAATTTCTCGCACCAGACACTGGAAAGGAAGTTTGCGAATCAGAAGTTCAGTGGACTTCTGATAACGTCTTATTTCGCGGAGTGCCACAGTACCAGGCCTGGAGCGATGAGGTTTCTTCACCCCTCCAGTAGAGGGCGCACTCTTGCGAGCGGCTTTTGTAGCTAGTTGCTTCCCGGTTGCTTGACCACCGGTGGATTTGCCGGCAGTCTGCTTTGTACGAGCCGTGGTATAAAGACCTCCTTACTTACCCGTCTTGGCTGGAGCTCAATGAGATAGAGGCGGCGCTGGCGTTAGACAGTGACTATGAATCTTATTGATTTGTCTTTCTTCATCGCTTGCAAAACTCTCCTCTCCATCCTGTTATCAAAAGTTGAGTCAGACATCCTTTATCTCTTCTTTGGTTTGTTGCAATGGCCTTTGTTGGGACACAGAAAGCAGTACCCCAAGATGAAGGTCTCGGCAGCAAAAGTTTTTTTCACCTTCTCCCCTCTCCCTCTCCTTCTTTTCTGAGGCTGGCCATGGAAACTGTAATCCCCTTTCCACAAGCTGGTTCAGAGAAACCAGTGCCCCTTTTCTTTTTTCCTGAAAAGCAGTAATAAAACCTGGTCATAGGCTAGGCGCCCCGTAGCACAGTGGTTACGGTGCCGGTCACATGCAGGTGGCAGGTTCAAACCTGGCTCAAACCAGCTAAACAATGATAACTGCAACAAGAAAATAGCTGGGCATGGTGGCAAGCACCTGTAGTCCCAGGTACTCAGGAGGCTGAGGCAAGAGAATTGCTTAAGCCCAACAGTTCGAGGTTGCTATGAGCTGTGACACCATGGCACTGTACTGAAGGCAACATAGTCTCAAAAGAAAAAAAACCTGGTCATAAAGAAATTATCTGACCTACCTTGCTTGATTGCAGGTCATAAGGCCCCCATTCCAGAGGGCCCTGCCCACACCCAGAAGGAAGGAATGCTGCTGCTCAGAGAGGCCAAGAAGAATCCAGACCAACAGGTCTTGCCGAATCTCCCTACTCAGTCTACTAGAATTAGATCACACCCTTTTTATCCAGTCATATTTCTACATGGCTGTCCATACTTTGTTAAACATAAGCATAAAAATGGACAATATTCCCAATATCTTATGGTCCTCATTCCAAAGACTTTGTGTACACATGTTAAATAAGTGTATATCCCTTTTTCTCCTATTAAACAATCTGCTTCATAACAGTGATTTTCAACAAACCCCTAAGACCCCAAGGACTTGCACCACCATCATCCCTGTCTCCAGCCCATCCTTCACACTATTTCACACTATAACTCCTACTAAAATACATGTTACCCACCTCCCTGATCGAAAATCTCAAATGGTTCCCCAGGGCCTAGATGAGATCAAGATTCTGATGCGGCATTTTCTCCTGCCTCTGTAATTTTGTACCAATGCATAATACCTAGTTTTATCTTACACTTCTTAACCTCATCTCAAGTATTCCCTAGAACAATTTCTTAATCTATTTGTCATTATTGCCTCTCTAGACTTTTTGAGATTTTTTCCCTCCAATTGTCCCTTTTTATGAAATTATAATAGCACAGATACACTGTCTACTTGTTTATGCTCTGTAGCACTTTCAAAAGCCACAAACCTTGTAATAGCTAAGACAATCTCACTCCCTAAGAGCCAGTTTTCACACCTTGGAGGCTGTATCACCCCCTCCTGTCCTCCGATTGAGAATGCATATCCCAGAGTATGAACCTCCCTGATCTTCAATGTTTCCTGCGCCAGCAGCTGAGACCTTCAGTGAGCCCACAACTTTCCATCTGCCCCGTCCTATTTCCTTTCCATCCCGTGTACAGTGCTGACATCTGGATGCCAGCAGCCCTCCCCAGTAGACCTCCTGCACGGTGGTCTCCATCTCAGAATCTGGTTCCTGGGAACCACCTCCCACAGGGCCTTGTTTGCTACTGTTTGGCACCCAGGAAGGGCTCCATGAAAGTGAATTCTCTCTCCCTCCTTATTCTAACTTTCTGTACTGCCATGTAACACTGCCGGTTGCTACATGTTCTGGATACTCTCCTCTGCTCAAAAGTCACCTTCCTGAAACCTCTTCTGACTGCTGACTTTCCCAGGGGTAGAGGGTAAGCACTTATGTCACTGGGCTAGCAGAGATGGGCACAAATGGTTGCTGAACAAATAGGAGATTCTGCCTGCCTAGCAGGACAATGTCCTGTGGAGGAAGCAGGTGCACCCTCCTGGCATCTGTCACAGGTTGGAGAAGATGTATCAGTTCTAGATTCCAGGTGTCATCCCGCTTTGTGTACTGTGTCCCACTAAACCCACTCATGTAAGTAGCACGAGGTTCCAGTTTTGTTAGAAGCCATCCTGTGGAAGGCTTTGAATGCTAAGCATTTAAACGTAGTTGGTGGCCAACTATTTCTAATGCTTTGGGAAAATGGAGCAGAACAAAGAGTAAGGAGATAGCATTGAACTTTGTAGTTGGTGACCTTCAAGGGGGCAGCCTGCCAGGGTGATGGCAGTGATTCCCAAACCTGTGTGCACAGTGAAATTACCTAGGGACTTTCAAATACTGATTGATGCCTGTGTCTCTCTACCAGAGGCTGACATTATTGGTCTGGGGTGTGACCAGAATTTTGGAAGTTTTAAGATACTTGGATGGTCAGAATGAACAGGTGACTTTGGAAGTCACATAGTTATGGGGATTATTGGATACTGGGGGAGTGGCGATATTAAGTGTAGACTTAGAAGCTTAGCAGTGAAGGAACAAGGGCACACAGACACTTCAGTGGGTAGGGGGGAGCCAGGAAAGTAAAGCCATGCCTGTTGTCTGTCTACAATATGGGGAGACCCGGGAATCTCTGTGAGCTGAAGGGGAAAATCCAAGAAGATGGGTGTGGTGGGTCACAGCTGTAGCTTTAGCTACTCAGGAGGCTGAGGTAGGAGGATCACTTGAGGCCAGAAGTTTGAGACTAGTATGGACAGCATAGCATGACTCCCATCTCTAAAAATAAAAAAATAAACAGTGAGAGAAATCCAGATGGCAATAGAGATTAAAATTGATAGTGTGAGAGGTTTCTAGAAGTTTCTAGAATAATTGTTGGAAGTGATGGGTCAGTGGCATTCATGGAAGAATTCATCTTAGGAAGAATTTATCTTTAGAGGAAAAAAAATAGCACTTTCTCTTTGAGATAGGAGAGACATACGATTCCTTTCACACACTCTGAGCGCCTTCACCTGGTGGTGCCCTTCCACGGATGGAAAAATAAAAAATTATATTTTATGACCACATTGGTTTGAAGACAAATGTAGTACCATTATATATTAAAACATTTTTGTCTTATCTAGCCCTCCAAGGTATTGGATGATATCTGAACATTGTCCTCAGACTCAGGTACTTATTCAAATGCCAGGCTCTTGCAGAAACACCTGCATGGATGCAGCCAGAAATAATGTTTTACCAGCTGTCTGGTGGGCATCCCTTAGCCCAGTCAAGTTGCCACATAAAATTAACTATCACAGCAGGGGCAACATTGAGAAAGTTCATATGACCAGATCATTTCGATTCCAAAAGGGAGAGAGGGAGAGAGAGAAAGGCTCCTGGGGGTGAGCCCAGGGCTATTTTGTTCATCTTTGTATTTTCTGCAGAAACAACCACATTTCTGACTCAAAGTCAGTCTTGGTAGAGCACTGCTTAACTCAATTATAATAACATTATTTTGTTCTTGTGTTAATAGAAAGTTATTTCTGGCATATTCACTTTTGAAGTATCTCAAAATAGCTAGAGAAACATCTTCATTATTCTAAAGTATTTTCTTCCTTCCTTTTGGGGGGTGTGTTTGGTATAAAATGACCTCTCTTTTAATTATAAAACTAATACCTCCTTAGAACTTATAGAATAAATGCTGTTCTTCTCTCCCACTGACCCCCTTGCAGATTCTCCTTACCCAACCCTCCTTGGTATGATGATCTGGTCCAGAATAACCTTCCTGCCCTGGGCTCGTGGTGCAGCAGGCCAACAGTGCTTTTCTTGGTTCTTTAATAAGCTGGAAATAACCAGTGAAACAAACCAAAAGAAACCTCCATAATCTCATTGGCCAATGATAATTTCTTCTGGGCTTAAATTCTTAAAGTATATCGAATATTGTTGTAGGTATTTTGTCCTGTGCTTTTTTACCCACAAAAATATTGTGTATATTTTCCTATCATAGTAAACTGGTTGTTTGATTTCCATTTTAGTGGCCCGTGTTGGTCTCTTGCCTAAATGGACTATTACTTAGCTTTTTGTGTTCTCAATTTTTTTTTTTTTGCTATTATAAACCATGCTATAATAAGTATCCTAGTATTTAAAATCTATGTGTGTGAAAAAGGAATTATTTCCTTAGATTAAATTCCAATCTGAATTACTGGATTATAAATTGGTCGTTTTTGAGCCCTTTGGTATATACGGTCAAGTTTTCTTTCTTCCGATGAACACACCCAGAAAGTTGTAAGAGTGCTCACACTTCCACACCACAACCAACAGAGACAAATGGGATTTTTATTTTTTAGTACTTTAAAAAGTAAATTTTCAGAATACTAAGGGGTACATGTATTTTGTTTACATACTTTGTTTTTGACAGATTGTGTCAGAATTATAAGTGTGCCCTTCACCCAGACAGCGTGCACTGTACCCAATAGGTGTGAACGTATCCACTGTAGACAGAAACTGAAGACCAAATGCAAATATAGTGAGAGAGATTGTCTTTCTTTCTTTCTTTTTTTTTGAGACAGAGTCTCACTTTGTTGCCCTTGGTAGAGTGCTGGTGGCACAGCAACCTTCAGCTCTTGAGCTTAGGTGATTATCTTGCCTCAGCCTCCTGAGTAGCTGGGACTACAGGTGCCTGCCACAACGCCCGCCTATTTTTTTGTTGTAGTTTGGCCAGGGCAGGGTTCAAACCTGCCGCCCTCGGCATACATGGCTGGTGCCCTACTCGCTGAGCCACAGGCACCGCCCAGATAGAGAGATTTTCACTGAGATTTACTTCCATATGTGTACTTAAGTATTGATCAATTACTTCCAATTTGATATTGAGTACAAGTGTTTGTTTGTCCCTTCTTATGATATTCACTTAAAGAGGTTTCAGTTCCATACAAATTGTCATAAAAGCTACTAGATTGCCATTTTATGGCTGAGTAGTACTCCACAGTAAGCATATACCACATTTTATTAATCCATTTACATATTGGTGGGCACTTGAGTTGTTTCCACGTCTTTCTGATGGAAAACCATGCTGCTATAAACATTCAAGCACAGGTGTGCTTTTTGTAAAATAATCTTATTTCCTCTGAGTACATACCCAGCAGTGGGATTGCCGGACTAGATGGTAGGTCTACTTTAGGTCCTTTGAAGTATCTTCATACAATTTTCCATAGAGGTTGTACTAGTTTGCAGTCTCACCAACAATGTGTAAGAGATTCTTTCTCTCCACATCCACGCTGGCATGTTGTCTTGGGACTTTTTAATATGAGCCACTCTCACTGGAGTTAGGTGATACCCCATTGTGGTTTTGATTTGCATTTCCCTGATGATGAGAGACATTGAGCATTTTTTCATTTGAAAAATTTCTGTTCATGTCTTTTGCTCACTTTTAATGATTTTGTTTGGTTGAATAAGAGGTTATTCCGAGACATGAATGAAAGGAAGCGGAGCCCAGGTTCTGTGTGAGCAATGTAGACTTTATTCACTGGGGTAAAAGCAAGCTGAGCTCATGGGTTAAGGCAGGGTGTGAATATAAGAGTTTAGGAGGTGGGGGTTGGGACTGGTGTACTCATTCCTTCTGGGCTGGGCATTATTTCCAGGGCAGGATGGTTCTGTCTGGGCGGGTTCCTACATTCAACCCTATCACTTTGTAGATTCTGGTTATCAGTCCTTCAGCAGATGTGTAGCATGCAAATATTTTCTCCCATTCTGTGGGTTGTCTATTTGCTGTTTTGATTGTGTCTTTGGCTGTGCAAAAGTTTTTTAGTTGATTAAGTCCCATTTATTTACTTTTGTTCTTTCTGTGACTGCTTGGGGGTGGGTCTTCTTCATGAATTCTTTGCCTTTATCAATTTTTTCTTTTTTTCTTTTTTACATTTGGGTCAGTCCAAGAAAGTTAAAAATGCATTTTTTTAAGGTTTGCTTTGTTAAAACTAATGATTCTTAAGATTTTCCCATATGCTTATTGGCCATTTGTACTCCTTTTTATAAATTGTTTGTTGATGTATTCCGTCCATTTTTTCCCAATGGGCAGTTTTAACTTTTTTAATTAATATATTTGTAGCACATATTTTTGCTGATTTTTTCAAAGTTTTAAAATTTTAAAAAGTAATTTATTATGAAAAGTTTCAAATGTACAAAAGTGGAGAATATAGTTGATCAAACCCCTGTGTACCATCATCCCATGACTCAGATTCAATAATTATCATTTAATCTATTTTGTTTGATGTCTATCTCCCCTCGTTACCATTTCCCATACAGTTTTGTTGGTTTTTGTTTTTTTGCAGCAAATCTTCAGGGTCATAAGATATTACCTCATCTGTAAACACTTCAGTGTAGATTTATGTAGTCAAATTACCCATCTTTTCCTTCATAATTTCTATCTTTGGTATTATGTAAAAATAACATAAATTTTTATCTACATTTTTTCCAGTTGTCTTTTGGCTTCATTTAAAAAAAATCTTTTACCACTTGGTTCAGTTTCTGAAAAAAAAAGAAAAAAACCTTGACTTTTTGTTCAATCAGAAATGCAGTTTTTTCAAATGTTTAATCAATTGAACATGTTAATGTACCCTGACTGATTTGAGATATCAACTTTATCATATGTAAAATATTTAGACAGTGCTAGGTCATTTTGGTTTCTGTGATCTCATGTTGGTATTATTATTTTTCTAGAATATGTATTTTAATATTTATTATAAATTCCCTAGGATAACAATACAAATTAATCATTCATATACACTAGTGTGTAAACGTCCAAATTCTGAAGAAACTTAAAACTGATACCATGATATTATTAGATTTGCAAGCTCAGCATGTAAAAGGCTGCTTTCTACTTTAAAAAATTACTTATTGGGGCAGCACCTGTGGCTCAAAGGAGTAGGGTGCTGGCCCCATATGCTGGAGGTGGCAGGTTCAAACCCAGCCCCAGCCAGAAACTACAAAAAAAAAAAAAATTACTTATTAAGTAAAACTTTACTTACACTTAATTAAACCTCATCTATTATATTTTTTGCATATTTAAAAAAATGATTAGAAATTACCAAGAATTTAATTCCAATGAATTGACAAATGTGTTTTTGAGTTTTCATTATGTACTAGGACATAAATTTGGTGCTGATTACACAGGGAGAAACAAGATGGACACAGTTCCTGTCAAGTAGCTCACCAACTCAAAATTCTGCCATCAATTTCAGGGACTCTGGACCCCCTGTGAAGAATCCATGAATAGGAGATAGGATGAGACTTGTCAGAAATGCAGGTTTGAGGACACAATCATCCACAGAATGACCCCAGTTTCAGGAACTGTGAAAACACATTTCTGTGGGAGGTTGGTGTTTTCTTTCTCTTAATCCTTATCTCTGCAGCGCTTTCTCAGCGTTTCCAGGATCTCCCCAGCTGGGTTCCACGGACCTCATTTACAAATCTTTGGCTTAAAAAGTCAGGCTTAAAAAGATTCTGGAAAAAGATATTCTGCCTCCAAAAGCAAGTTGAATGGTGGGCCCTACCCCAATTCCTTGAAATAGCCTCAAAATAGTGCTTCTCCTATTTTCAAAAATAAAATATTTTCATTTCTTTACATTTCAGATGTATTAGTTTAATAGTTGTCTCCTTAAAAATTTGCCCCATCTTTAGTCACACTTAAATATTCTTCTATGGGGGAACAAGCAGGATTTAGACATAACTATTCCACTATTGATTGACAAAATACTCTTTATCCTTATTGAGAAAGCAATTAAGAAGAGCATAAGACCTATTACTTCTGATTCCTGAATTAGTTAATGTTGCATTAGTTACAAGTAACAAGCTAGCCAACTACAATGCCATTAAAAGGCTTAGTTTTTCCACATAAGAAGTCTAGACAAACACATGCCAGAGCTGAGCTGCCACCACACAGCCACACGAAGGATCCAGACCAGTGGTTCTCAACCTTCCTAATGCTGCGACCCTTTAATATAGTTCCTCATGTTGTGGTGACCTCCAAACATAAAATTATTTTTGTTGCTACTTCATAACTGTAATTTTGCTACTGTTATGAACCGTAATGTAAATATCTGATATGCAGGTTATATTTAGGCGACCCCTGTGACCCCCCAAATGGGTCACAACCCACACATTGAGAACTGCTGGTCCAGACTCTTATTTTTCTTCATCCACCATCTTCTGCTGTAAAATTTACCCTCATGGTTGCAAGATGGCTGCTGATGATACCGGATTTTTGACTTTGGATTTCCAGGCTCTTGGTCTCGACGATTCGATGAATGAATTGATGGACCACAGGATGGACAGTAAGTTAGGTTTTATTTACAGAGGTATTATTACAGCTCTTACAAAGAGCCAAACCTTGCAGAACAGGATAAGATAGGTTTTATATAAGTGTCACAGCTCTTACAAAGAGCCAAACCTCCTTGCAGGGAAGGATGTAAGTGTCACAGCTCTTACAAAGAGCCAAACCTCCTTGCAGGGCAGGATGTAAGTGTCACAGCTCTTACAAAGAGCCAAACCTCCTTACAGAGCAGGGTATAAGTGTTACAGCTCTTACAAAGACCCAAACCTCCTTGCAGAGCAGGATACAAGTGTTACAGCTCTTACAAAGAGGCAAACTTCCTCACAGAGCAGGGTATAAGTGTTACAGCTCTTCCTCTTCGGCTCTCTCTCCCTCAATGGTCTGCGATGATCTGCTGAAGTCTTGCTCTTCTGCTCTATCTTCCTTAAAGAGCTGCAATGATCTGCCCCTAGGCTCTCTGCTCAGGGGTTTATATAGGGGCAGTTGTCCAATGAGCTGAGAGCTTAGCTGATTGGTCTATAAAATAGACCAGTCAGGAGCAGGATTGAAAATGGACCAATCAGGGATGCACTGGAGGAATCGCCAGGTCTTTTTTGTTACTGGAGCCTCTGGTGGGGGAGGGAAGCTCCCCTGCTTGCTCCAGCCTGCCAGTTCCTTTGCCAGCTGTTGCTACCAAGACAGAGGTGGCAGGTCCCCCAACCCCGCTCAGCTGAGCTGGCTGGGGTGCCACTTTTCCAGTATCACTGAGGCTCAAATAACAATGTCTGCAACCCAAGCAGGAACAAAGGGAACAGGCAGAGGGAAACTGTTACAGCTGAGTCTGCCTCTATTAAAAGTCTCTTCAGAAGATGCCCTTAGGTTTTCCATTTAGAGCCCACAGCACAGAATCCTACCAAGTGGCTATCGTCACAACAAGGGAGGCTCAGTGATTGTGTCTCCTAACCAGGAACACTGCCACCAAACAAAATTTGAGCTCTGGTAAGAGAAATAGAAAGAGTGTCACAATTCCTTAGCCAAAGGACACATACAGTCAGACTACTCACAAAGTGTGATGTGGCCATTGGCTTTTGACCACTTTTCACCTTACTCAAACCCCATATTCCAAAATATTGTCCAAATCAAGAGATCTATGCTTGGTTTCTAGAATGCATTCACTAAATCACTCATTCATTCTTTAATTTATCAAAGTAAGGCCAGGTGCAGCAGCTCATGCCTATAATTCTAGCACTCTGAGAGGCCAAGATGGATGGATGGCCTGAGCTCAGGCTTTCAAAACCAGACTGAGCAAGAGTGAGCCCTCGTCTTTAAAAAAATAGCCAGGCATTGTGGTGCGCGACTCTACTGAAGGTGACAAAGTGAGACTCTGTCTCAAAAAAAAAATTATCAATGTAATTCATATTTATTGTACATCATCTCTACGTCAGTGATAAGGGAAACACTGGTCCCGACTTCACGCAGCTTCCAGTCCCAGATGACATTTTTTAAAAAGCAAATCAGGGCAATGTATCTCAGATTCCATGTAGACAAACTAGGTTTAGTTTTTAAGCATGAATATCCTTCTCTTATGAATAATAAAAATGGATCATTCTCTTCTGTAGTTTATTTTTATGAATTAAAGTGGCCTCAAGCAACTCAACATACAGCAGACTAACATGGAAGGCAAAGTTCCGTGTCTAAAAGGCCGATATTAAACAATACAGACCATTAGCTACTTGGAATATTGTTCACTTCTTCAGACCTGGCTAGCTTGGCAGGATGCAGTCATTCTACACATAGACAGCAGAATGAACTTGTCTTAGACACCTCTACATTTCTCAACTCAACTTAGTGACTGACTCATGGCAAGTACCTAGTACAGTAAATACATTTGCTGATCCGAACTCAGAGTTAGACCTCTCTCTACTAGGATGACAGGAACTGCATGGAAATTTTTTTAAGTCAGGTGGGTAGCTGATAATACCTGGTCTTCACTTATACTTTCTCTGCCATATGTTAGAGTTACCCAGCCAACATGCCAAGGCACACTCACACGTTTGCTGCAGTGTGTTACGAATGTGCAGAGATACTAGCCCCTTCAGCTCCTAGGCAGCATGTGGTCTCATCTCACCAGGCCACACAAACTCTACTGCTATCTGTATGTGGCACAAGATAAAAAAGACCTGGTAGCTTTGCTCTCTACCATGTAACTTTAAGGTCTCAATTTCATATTCATACAAACCTGAACCAAGAGAATTTCCTGGGGAATAGTGCTCTTTCAGCCCACTTCTGTGTAGCTTTCTAATGGGATGAAAAGATAAACCACGCTTTTATTTGTTTATTGGTATTATACTCAACCACACTCCACAAATCCTTTGTGGAATGAGATAGGATATACATAAACAAGTCTCTGGTTTTTAATTTTCCTAACACTGGGCAGACCATTTTTACCAGCAGCACAGAACCACAGCGGCCACGTGCTTGAGACTCTTCAAAGCCCCCCTTATGAGCAAAGGGCTATTCAACTCTTATCAAAGGACGGTGAGAGGAGTGTCATTTGAGAAATATTGACTGAGACACCCTTTCATCTCAGTTCCCAAAGTTCTGTTCTTCCTCTGAATTATATTAAGGAGTAATGCACCTGCCTGAGACTTCAGCTGCCCACAGAAATATCAGCACTGAACCAGGTTCCAAGACCATCTTCTTAGCTTTTATGAGGAGGTGATGGGTTTTTTTTTAAGGCAAGTAAAAAGTGTGTCTGAACCTTCTGATGATACCCTAATTAGATTGTAAGGTGCTTGAAAGCAGGGACTATTGTACCTTTTGTGTAGAGCTAGCACCAAAGGCAGTGGGTGCTGTGTGCATGAAAATCATTATATACCTATATGTTGAGTAGAAGAAACAAAGTATTCAAGCAAACTATAACAATGTGTAGTGAGACTTTTTTTTTTAAGAAAGGAAACTCAAATCTGTGTAGTTAAAGTTGGGTTTTTGGTGGGAAATAACTTCAAAACTACTGCAAATACGTAGTCTGAACAGGCTTCATCACCAGGTTATTTTAAACCACTGTATAATTTAGAAACATCTAAAAATTGTTTTAATGAAGAGATGGCCTTTTAAAAACCTGGTCCTGAGGGTTACCGAGATCAGTATGGGCAAATTCATTTAGATGAGGGGCTCAAAGTATTCCTTCTGTAAAAGCCACAACAAAAGGTAAAATCCTCTGGACATCTGTGAACTAAACCAAGTTCAGGGCGGTGATAGTGCCAACTTCTGAGCCTCTGGCTGCCTTCCTGACAGTCCAGGAAGAGTATCTCCTGTCAGTTCCTGAAAGGGACTTCAGCTGCCAAATCAGGAAGGGAAAAGGAAGTAGAGAAGGCGCTGGGAAAACTGGCACGAGAACACAGACAGCTTCAAGGCATTCAGAGTTACAGTTGAAAAAAAAAATCATTTAAAGGTGACTGCCAAGATTACAGTGGATTTAAATCAGTGTAAGAAATCTTTCATGATTAAGACCACTTTAAAATCCTAGACCCAAAACCGTTCTAGAGAAATAAACACCGACACTAGTACCTACTTACTGCCAGAAAATGCATCTCCCATGGGACAAGAAATGACAACTTCAACAGTCTTTGTTGCTAAATACAGTACCGTCCTGTTACAATAGTTGGTTTTTATAGACTCAGGGAGGGAGTGTTGAAGGTCAATCAGCGCCCCTGGGAAGGTAACACTGTCGCTACTTAAACAGACCCGGGAAAGTAGACCGATGACCACCATCCTGTCCCACGACCCTAGTGTCCCTTACGGGGCTGAGACCCGTGGGTGCTGAGGCAGTTCAGAAAGCAGCGCCGACTCCCAGAGTCGAATCTTTGGGGTTAATTCCAACTCTCTTCTACCCATTACTTTTCTTTGCAGTAGAGTGCCAGGGACCTGTACCCACAGCAGAAACTTGGATTCGGGGACGGAATCCCAGGGAAGAGAAGCGAGGAGAAGAGTCCACTCCGTGAGGACACTCTCGCCCCTCCATAGTCCCCACTGTTCCTGGACCCGCCCAGCTGCCCCGCTGCAGAGCCCCTAGCTCGCTGGAGCACTAGGACGCGGCTCCGGGAGGGGGCAGGTGCCCGCCCCACGCTGCCACCGGGGAGCCCCGCCCCGCAGGCCCGGCCCGCGCCGCGGTAACCCGGAAGTGGCGGCGGC
>NW_003852406.1:32463399-32519472 GCF_000181295.1 Otolemur garnettii
GCCGCCGCCTCCTCCTCCGCCTCCGCGGCCCAGTCGGCGCCGCAGCAGTCCGAGGAGGGCGCGGGCGCGGGGCCCGGCGCGTGCAGCCTGCACCTCAGCGAGCGCGCCGACTGGCAGTACTCGCAGCGCGAGCTGGACGCAGTCGAGGTCTTCTTCTCGCGCACGGCCCGGGACAACCGGCTGGGCTGCATGTTCGTGCGCTGCGCGCCCTCCAGCCGGTACACGCTGCTCTTCTCGCACGGCAACGCCGTGGACCTGGGCCAGATGTGCAGCTTCTACATCGGCCTCGGCTCGCGCATCAACTGCAACATCTTCTCCTACGACTACTCAGGCTACGGCGTGAGCTCGGGCAAGCCCTCCGAGAAGAACCTCTACGCCGACATCGACGCCGCGTGGCAGGCGCTGCGCACCCGGTGAGCCCGGCGGGGGTTGCCAGGCCTGGCCTGCGGATGCGGGTGGGTGGCCTGTGGGGAGAGGGAGCTCCTTCTCCGGGGCTGTGGGCGAACGGGGACTCCCTGGCCCCGCGTCCACCCTCTCCGGAAACCCCGCCAGACCTCAGGTTCCAGGAGAGCTCAGATTCGGAGGATTTTGCCTGCTTTGGCACGCCTGGGTGTCGCCGGTCCACCGGCTGGGGCTTTGTGGCTGTACTCACTGCAAATAGCAGCGTGTGGGTGCTTAAGTACAGGGCAGAAAGCAACAACTTGGTTCGTCTTTCGTTTGTGTGACTGACCCAGAGACTGAGGTCCTCAGGCTGTAGTGACCTTGAGCAAGGCACCTGCGTCTCTAGACCTCAGATTCCTCCTCTGTAAAGTCAGTGGGTGTGACAGAATGACCTCCGAAAGACTTTCCGCTTGCAAAGAGCCCCCAAGGCAGTGTCTGGGCGACCTTAGAGGCTGACCGGGGACGGATTGTCCAGGAGTTCGCCTCTCGGTGGGGGAGAGTAGCTGGCACTGTGGACAGGAAGTTAGTTGGTGACTGGTGGCCTGGTGCCTTTAACAGAGCCTAAAACAGCCCTGGATAAGTTTCAGTCTTAAAGGGTTTGGGGGAATCTTTTGACCTTGAATTAGCATTCAAAGGACTGGAAAGTATGTATTGAGGGCTTTTTACTAATTCATGCTAGGCGCAAACTGGAGGCATTGTTTAAGCGTTGGACCTGGTGAAACAAGCAAACAAAAAAACTTGGGTTTTATTCTCAATTAGACAAGGCTCTGCTAAGTGAGCAAGTCAGGTCACCTGTTTGTGCTCCAGTTTTGGTATATGTGACCTTTCCCATCTACTTCAAAGCAGTGATGGTGAAAATACCTGAGGTCGTGTCTGTAATGAGATATGATTTCTTTCAATGAAGGAGACCCCTTAAATACAGTGAGCATTGTTGTCGCTGTGGACCCTTGTATGGTTTTTACCTAAAACTTACTTATCGGTTCGTGCACATAGCTGGCAGTAATTAATTTTCCCATTCATGTTTATGTGTGTGTGCATGTGTTCATAAATTGCCCCTTGCCTGTCTGGGAAAATAGCTTGTCCAACTGGGAAGTAATTATTTACTATACTTGGGATGTTGTGTCCCCTGAAGTCCTAAGGGGATGCCCTCTTCTAAATTACAGCCTTCCAAAAGTGGTTTAGGCAGAGGAGAGCATATCACATGCAGTTCTTTGGGGTCAGAATTCACAAGCAGTTAAAAGCCACCTGTTCCAGTAAAAGGTTTCTGGTAAAAGTATGTGTCACACACAGTCTCTCTCTCTATTTATATATTCTAGAGTTTGCTGTTAGTAAAGGAAGTAAAAATAAGGTTGGTGTTGGATCTTTTAAAAGTGAAATCTGAAAATCCTACCTTGTGTAGATTTTATTTGAAAGTTCTATAGAATGTTGCTCCCCTGTCTCCATTTGCATTCAAATGAAAACCTTTCCCAGGGCTATGCCTGTGCCCTGAATATGTAGGTGTGTCCCCGTTGCAACATAGGTAAGGTGTAGTTGTTTCCTGGGGACTTTCCTTGTCATTTTGAGTTGAATTAAGGGGCATTGTTTGGGATGACATTACATTTTGTATTACCTGACCGTATATCTAAATTGCCCATGATTTACTTCATGTTATGCCAGAACTCATATCTGAATTGATTTATGCACCTGTAAAATAGTTTAGAATGTAGGTTCCACGCTTGTAGCTCAATGGATAGGGCCCTGCCCAACTTACACTGGGGCTGGCAGGTTCTAACCCGGCCCAGGCCTGCAAAACACCAATGCCATAGCTGGGCATTGTGGCGGGCGCCGGTAGGCTCAGCTACTTGGGAGACTGAGGCAAAAGAATCACTTAAGCCCAAGAGTTTGAGGTTGCTGTGAGCTGTGACGCCATGGCACTCTACCGAGGGCAACATAATGAGACCCTTATCTCAAAAAAATAAAAATAAAGAAAAGTTTAGAATTTAAAAGCAGAATGAGAATCTTAAAATACGAAGAAATCTCACAGAACCTCTTATCTTGTGCTTTTCAAACTATTTAAACTGTGACCCCACAGGAAGAAGCACAGTTTACGTCTTGATCAAGCACACGCATTCACATCTATATGTATCAAAAACAAATGTCTCACAAAACAGTATTCTGTGGGCAGTGCACTTCACAGAGTATGTTTTATTTCACTTTTTTTTAAAGAAGGCTTGTGGTGGCTCACCACATTTCCATTTCCATTTATTTGTGGATGCTGCTCCTGTTCACCCACCTCATCCCACAGATAATCTCCCAGCCAACCAGCAGTTGGTCTTGTGACTACTACAGTTTAGTACTATTTCCACTGCACTATGTAGCCATTTTTATCAGATTTCTCAAGAGGTGCCATGGTGTGTCTGGTTATATTAAACAGGACTTACCTGGTTCCGAAGCTGCTTGGTCCCTTGGCCGCAGCCCTCTCATTTCCCGTGGTGATGTTCTTGTCTAGTTCTCCTCTCTGATCTTGTCAAGAACATACGCTGTTCTCTGCCTGTTTATCATTCCGTTCAGGCCACTGACATGGCAGGAACCCCTTCTTCCCCATGTACCCATTCTTCTGTGGCTGCAGACTCTTTTTTACCTCCCCAGCCCCATGTCTTCGTGGGAGAACTTTCTCTTTTCCCACCTGGGTACACACTCCTCAGGACACTGACCGGAGAGCTTACCTTGTCTGGAGTGTCCCGAGTCATCTCCATCTCTGTACTTGCGTTATTCCCCCAAGAGGATTGCAAGGTGTGTTGTCAGTGCCTGTTGCCCCCACAGCTCCCAGCCCGGGACTTTGTCTTCTCTCCTCCCATTCTCATCTGGCCCTTTGTGTGTGCCCTGCCCTTGTGCTGGGAACACTGGATCCTGACTGGACCCCAGTGGGTTAGGAGACCGTTCGTGTTCCCTGTGGGCCTGGTGCTCAGCTCCCTGGCCTGCGGTTATCACAGTGTTGCTAGATGTGCCATTTATCTGTCTCCCCACTAAATTGAAAGATCGTTGGGGACAGGGACTCTGTGTCTTCTCTGTTCCCAGCAGTTGCTGGCAAAGTGTCTTAAAGTAATAGGTGCTCGTGAAATATTTGTTTAATCAGTTGCACATATGAGTGCCCCATAAATAAATGAGACGAATTTAATTTTTTCTAAATTGAGTTCTTACAAAGACTTGGATGGTATTTTACCTTTAGGGCTTAATATCCATGGGTACATATTGACTTGAGGTCTGATCTACTTTGTATCCATTCCGTTGGTGGTGGTGTGATGTTGAAATATCTGTATTAAACAGAAGAGTAATCATAATCCTTGTATTTCTCTTTGTCTTTTATCCATTATCTAGCTGTGTCAGCCCCTACTCATGCTATAGTGAGCTGCCTCGCCTTGACGTGGCACTTTAAATTGCATTAAATTTAAAGCACATGTGGACAAAGGCTATGAGTCTTCTCAAATGATGAGTAGTAAAGCCAGCAGATAATCTAGAATAAGGGCTTCAGGAGGAAGCAAATGTGGAAAGCAAAAGCCAGGGACAGGGGTGTCCAACCTTTTTTCTTTTCTACAGTGCACTGGGAGAATAAGAGTTGTCTTGGGCCACACATTAGATGTGAAAACACTAAGGAAAGCTGATTAGCAAAAAAAAAAAAAAAAAAATCCTCAGCATGAGTCCACCCCAGGTTGGACACCACTGGCCTAGGATTTCTACCTGGGTTTGATTAGGGGGAAGAAAAACAGAACATGTAATATGAACAGTTTGATAAGGTGAAAGCACAATGATATTTCTAGAGAGGAAATAGAATGTTGGCTTGCACTCGAAGGGAGACCATAGCTGAGTATCCCATTAGGAAGATTGAAACTTAAGAGCAGACTTGTTGAAACTAAAGTGGGCTAAATGTCTTTTGGGGGCTCACTTAGAGCCCCTCATATCCACGTACCCTTCTCCCTTGCAAGCGTGCTGTGGCAGAGCCTGGCTCTTCAGGCACCCTCCCTGTGCCATCACCCTGGTTTTCCCTTTGCAGTTCCCTGCTTCCCACCAAAATGTACTCATCTGTGGCTCTTTTTTGAGGTGTCTTGCTTTTCTCCAGTAATACAGTTGCCAAAGATCTGGCAGACTATTTGATTTTCTGTGTTAACAGGCAATAACTCCTTAATGCATTATCCTCCAAGCATGTTTGTTTTTATTAAGGGTACTCTTGGAGTCTCGTTCTTAGGTAAAATCCAGTCTTAAAACTAATGGTGCCGTAGCATATTGGTGGAAGAAGCATTTAAGTGAAGTAAGTCACTTAAATCATACTATCCTGAGGTTACTTAGAGCTTACTTTTAAGGTCACCCCTACCTTTCGTTACTACTCCTCACTCTGCTCGATTCTATATTGATTATCCCACTTATGACTTAAGTCTGGCTTTGGGAATCGCAGTGTTCACTTGGGTAGCTGCTTTACACTCTGTACTGGATTTCACTTAGTCTTGAGTTGAAACTAAGTCTGTTCCACTCCTAGAAGCCTGCCTGCAGGAATCCAAAATATCAGGCCTCACACTTAGTAGATCATTATGTGGACAACAGAGGGTTTTTATAGGATTGTTTTAAATAACAGTCTTCCTAATTTTGTCTAGAAGGACAAACACAAAACCTTTTGGACTAGGATAATTAGTTCCAACTCTATCACTCTCACTAGTTTCACCATTCACTACCTTCCGCAGTTGTGTGCTGTTCTAATAAAATACCTGAGACCAGTAATATATAAAGAAAAGACATGTCAGGCATGGTGCATGTAATCCCAGCATTCTGGGAGACTGAGGTGGGAGGACCCCTTGAGCTCAAGAGTTGGAGACCAACCTGAGCAAGAGTGAGACCTCATCTCTACGAAAAATAGAAAAATTACCCAGGTGGTATGATATGAGCCTGTAGTCCCAGCTACTAAGGAGGCTGACACAGGAGGAACTATTAATCAATTATTGATTAATCAATTATTGATTGTATTGCCCTCTAACCTGGGCAATAGGGTATGACTCTGTCTCAAAAGAAAAAAGAGAGAAAGAAAGAAAAGACATTTCTTTCCCTTGGTTCTCGAGGCGGGAAATCCAAGATCAAGGCACTTGGCTGGTTGGTGTCTGGTGAGGGCGAATTCTCTGCTTCCAAAATGGTGTCTTTAAGCCTCCACCAGAGAAGAACCTCCTTCTGAAGAGCAAGAGAGAAAGGGAGGGAAGGCAGGAGGAAAGAGAGAGAGAGTCTTAGCTTGCCCTTTTGTAAAAAGCTCAGTGTGAGATAACACATTAATCCCGGTGAGAGGGTGGATCTCTCCTGGCCTAATCACATCTGGATATGTTTATGTTGGTAGTAAAATGTCAACATGAGCTTTGAAGGAGACAGACATTCAGACCATAGCAGTCACCTTGAACAAAGGCACTTCACTTCTCATTCCATTGTTTTACCACCTAGAACAATGGGATGTGATGCAACTGCAGGACTTCTGACCTGGCATCTTCTGGTAGGTGTTGTGTGATTTTTCAGGGAACGTACCTAATGTCTGGAACTTAACTTTTCTTGACCATACTAGGAAACTCAGTGGATCTGAACCCTAGCTGTACTTTAGATTTTCCTAGCTTGAATTTTTAAAAAGTCTGATCTGTATATCCAGGAGCATCTGGCAGCCAGAGTTGAGATACACCACCAGCCTAGAAACATCCAAAAGCCAGTGTACAAAGATTGGCTTCAGTTGTAATTGATTAAGAGTCAAAGACGCTAGAATGTTAGAGAAGACTTTTTTACACGTCTATATACAGTAGTCCCCCCCTTATCTTTGGGAGATATGTTCTAAGACCCCACTGGATGCCTGAGAACTCAGGTAGTACCTAACCTTTTGTACCTAACCTTTATTTTACAAAGAGAGAGGAGAGGAAGTGAAGGAGGGAAGATAATGGGCGAAGGGAGACAGAGAGCAAGGGATGTGGTGAGACTTCCTAAAAGAAAAAGAATGCCACTCCAGGTCTAGTGGGTAGGAGAGTTTAAGGGTGACAAATAATTAAACTGCAGCCAAATTCACAAGGTATTGTGAAAACTGGTCCATCCGCTTTTCCTGGCTAGGTGGAAGACATATCCCATTGTTCTCAGGACACTCAGGAACTACTTGGGGCTAAAGGAATAAGTTCTGCTGAACTGTAAAGAGAAGGAATTTACATTTCCTTTTGGTCTGCTGGGCTCCTTAACTGCTTGTGAAAACTGAAATGCAGGGGAGGAGAGGAGGGGCTGCTGGCAAGAGAAAGCAGGCAGTCAGAGAAGGGTTGAAAAACTGTCAGTTAATAACTTCCCTATTATTCCACTCTAAAGACTGAACATCCTTACGTATGGTAAAGTTTAATTTATAAATTAGGCACAGTAAGAGATTAGCAGCAATAATGAATATAAAACAGAACAGTTCTAACAAATGCTATAATAAAAGTTATGAGAATGTGGTCTCTCCTAAAACATATTTTTGTTCTGTCCCTCGGGTGGCTGAAACACAGAAGTTGATTTTAGTTAAAGATCTTTTTGGTGGCCAAGAAGTCATTAAAATAAACCATATAGAGGGGCAGTGCTGGAAAAGGAGTCACCACATTCACTTTGACAAGATCCCTTGGAGTCTTGACTAGGGCAGAAGCCTGGAACTTGGAAGCTGTCAGGGCCCCTGGCCCTGCCCTGCCCTTGCTCCCTCCAGCTGCCGGCCTGTCCAGCAGTCTTTCTCCACTGTAGTCTTTGCACATCTCCACACACATCTCACCCAGCTTTGCTCCGATTTGGCTGCCCTGGGGCTGGCTCCTTGCCTGGTGCCCGTTCTTGCTTCACCTGCTATACTTCAGGGTTAGTAACAGCTCTGGGGGCTGCGGGAGGGAGTTGTCCTAGGAGAAGAGGGCTGTGGCCTGGGCAGGCACCACCAGACACATTTCTGTGTCCCCTGAGCCAGGTTCCTGCCCCTGTCTGGTTATGGATGGAGGGTTGTGTGGGGCGTCTCCACTCTGCCTCCTGTGTGTGACGGAGTTCATACCAACAAGAGAGCATCTGCCTTGCAGAACAGACCACAGTTAATTCCGTAAACCAGGTCAGTGGAGCGGTGACGTCATTGTCTTTTTGTGATCATATGCGTGGGTCCCCATTGTAAGCCTGGAAGTGAAAGGGCTATAGAAAAACAGGTCTCTCCCCTTAGCTATTTCCCCAACCCTGACCCACAGCGACACACACTGCCCACCTGGAGGGGTGGGGCTGCTGGTAAAGTGGTCTGTGTGCTGTGGACCGACTCTGAACGGCCATGGGATGAACCCAGCACTGGGTGAGGAAGATAGAAGAGGGGAGGGCACTGTCTGCACAGTGCCAGCTGACTTCTGTGTGACTCAGGTCAAGGGCTCCCTGGCATGAAATGATTTAATGACTTATTTCTTCATTTAGATGCTTTACAGCCAGAGCTGGTTTCTGGCTCTTATGTCAGAATAACAGACAAGGTTGTCTCAAGGGTAACCTGGGAAAGAATGTTCCCCACACTTCTGTGCTTCCTATGATGTTCTTTTGTTTGGTTGGTTGGTTCGCTTTTTTGGAGATTCTGCCTGCCTTTAGCTGCTTGACCTCAGGCAAGTTTTCCAACCTTTTCTAACCTCAGTTAAAGGAATGAGAACAATGACAACAGCCACAGTCACTTCTTAGCAGCTTCTTAACTGGCCTTCCCATTGTTGATAATGCTGTTAGAACTGAGATGACCAAATCCTCAGGTCTTGCTGAAAACCAGAGGCTTAAATCAAGAGTTAAGGAAATTGTTTCTTTTCTCGCTTTTGTGGATGGAAGTACCCAGGTCAAGCCTAGTATGGTGTGTGGATGTACGGCAGTGATTTTGAGAATCTTAGGTATGCAGTGAATATTTTTAAAGACCATTAAATTATTTTCTAAAGAAGTTCAAAACACGGTAAGTCTATTCTTTTTTTACCATTTTTTTTCTTTGATCAACATAATTTACATGTTTCACTGAAGTATAACCATAGGTTCAAGTGTGCTGTGAGATAAAAAAGTTTGAAAAACCCTGCTGTATAGGAACAGTACAGAGTTTTCATTTTGTTTGGGGCTGAGGGGAAGTAGGCTCTGTGGACCTCTTGCTTGTGGCCTTGGGAGCTCTGGGGAGTGGTGCTTATTAAACTCTGATAGCATTTCATCTGCCAAGGTGTTTATATCCCTAAAGGAGATCTTCAAAGGAGAGGAACCTTTCCTGTAACCCAACACCTGTGATCACTTGGTTGTTTCCAGGTTTAGCTCTTAGGAGCTGGGCAGGGATGTCTTAGAGCCCAAAGTCAGAGGTGGCAGGGACAAGAAGGCGACACATTGTCTCTCCTGCTCTGTTCAGAACATTCTGCTTGTTCTTTACTTACCAGATGACCTTCCACAGACAGAGTTATCCTTCCCTTTTCCTACATTTGGCCAAGGGACCGGAATCACTTGCTTCCTTTTGAAATATGAATGCTCCCATCATGCCTTGCACTTTGGGTTCACGTGGCCTTTCCGAGGCTCTGTGTGATGGAGCTCATTGATAATTTTCACATTATTGATCCACTTGTGAGTGTTAAAGGACCATGGCACCATGGTGAAATTGGAAACCTCTGTTTCCAGGAAGTCTAGGTCATTCAGATTCAATGCTCAGGCTAATAGTTAACTGTTGTGTATCAATTACATACTTTGTGAGTCTCTGAGAAGAGCCCAACCTAGAGATTATTTAACAGAGTGCTGCTTACATTTCCAAAGGAAGCAGAGCACCCAGACCCCTTAGTTTTGATTATTAGTTTGCTCCTTCACTTGACATTTTTGTAAATGGTTACGGAGTTTCCAGATGTGAAGTATAATTCTGCTAGCTAAAGCCTCTGTTAGGTAATCAGATGAAAATTCCAACTTATCCCAAACTGTTTTTAGTTTTTGTTGCGGACACAAGTAAACCTTGTGTAATGATGATTACATTGACTGCGAAGGTCTATGCATATAATGCTAGAACAAGACTTTTGTATTCTGGTTTAACTTAAAGGATTTTATTTTTACCTATTGTCATAGTTCTTTATTCCTCTAATAACCACTCTTCTCCATTGATCCAGGCCCCAGCATCCTCTTTAGTGCCTTTTCTCCTGCAGCAGCCACACATAGCTATTATTTTTTTTTCTTTTGAATATTTTTCCTTTCTTTCTGTTTTCCCAGGTCTAGGCCCTTGATAACTTGTCCCTGGATTACTGTGTGATTTATCTGGTGGGGAGGGGCAGCTGAAACCTGCATGCCCAGCTTTGCTCCTGGCTTCACTTCAGCCTCCTATAAGTGTACAGCATGAGATGTAGTGAGTGCTTATCCAGTATTTGTAGGGTAGATAAACAAATTGCTAATAACAGTACTCACAGGCTTTAGTGTAAGAATAATTTGGAGGGCCTTTTTAAGACAGACACAAGGCCCTATCCTCAAAGATGCTGACAGAGTAGGTCTGGGGCAGGCCCAGTAGGAAGGGTAGGAGGTGGTCTGTATTTCAGGACCCTAGGTCATGTAAGTTTTGGGGGGAGGCAGTTGGAGACCTTCCATAGTGACTTGTGGTTGTGTAGTACACCCCAACCTTAGAGTTCACTGTAATTCTCCTTTGCCTGGAGCAGCAACGTTTATTATGCAACTTGTCCATATTATACCAGCGGTTTTCAAATTTTATTTGGAGAAAATATACTTTCGTAAGCACCTATGAATATGTAGTTTTTTTATGCTGTTGGTAGTTGTTATCCTGCTGTGTACTTCTCAGATCCACATCTGGATCACGGTCTTCTTCCTTCATTCCACCTTCTGCTCCCGTCCTGTGCAGTGTCAGTATTCCACACCCAGGAAGCCTCTTCCTGGTTATTTCCCCACCCTGCACCCCCCCACAGCCTGTACTGTGGCCGCACCTCACACCTTGTAACCACCTGGCATGCTCTACTTCTAGGGCTTTGAGTGCTGAAATGCCCCTTCTGACTCATCTCATATCCTGTTGAATCTGCTTATTTAACAAACATTAAGTGCCTGTCATTAAAGGCCAGGCATAATTCCAGAACAAAACAAACAAACAAAATCCCTGCTCTTATGATGCTTCCATTCACAAGCCTGATGAAAAACAGTACTCATGGCTGAGTACAGTGGCTCATGCCTGTAATCCAGTACTCTGGGAGGCCTCTGGGAGGTGGATCGCTTGAGCTCAGGAGTTGGATGGAGACTAGCTTGAGCAAGGGCGAGACCCTGTCTCTGTTGAAAATATGGTGCTTATAGTCTTAGCTACTCAGGAGGCTGAGGCAGGGGGATTGCTTGAGCCCAAGAGTTTAAGGTTGCTGTGGGCTATGATGACATCATGGCACTCTACCCAAGACAACAGAGCAAGATTCTGTCTCAAAAAATATAAAAAAAAAGAAAAATGAAAAATGGCAATTGTAATAATTATGTGAATATGATAGTTTATTAGACTATAATAAATGTTGGAGAAAAACATAAACACAGGGCAAGGTGATGGACATACTGGAGACAGGACATGTGGGCTGTAGCTTTAAAAAGGCAATCAGTATGTGCTTTACCTGTATGAGAATCAGACCTGGATTGCTTGAGCCCAGAATATGATGATACCATTATATGGGTGACAGAGGGAGACCCTGTCTCCAAAAAAAAAAGGACTTGAGCTTTTAGAACATGAAAAAAGGAGCCATAGGAAGGCTTTGGGTAGAGAAGTGATGCAGTCTGACTAAGGGTTTCAAAAGGATCATGCTGTATTGTGGATGGTAAACTGGAGGGGCCACATGTCAGGGGACAAGGTGGGAGACCAGTTAGGAGCTGACCATAGTATTTTAGGTGGGAGATGCTGGTGGCTTGGGTGAGGATAGTAGCAGCAGAGATGGTGAGAAGTGCTCAGATTTTGGTTATATTTTAAAAGTAGAACCAACAGTATTTGCTAGTATAGAGCAGGGAAGGGCGTTGTCAAGGATAACCCCAAGGATTCTGGCTTGAGCAACAGGAAACCTGGAGTTGCTGTTAGTCAGTGAGGGGAGGGTTGTGAGTGGCTTGGGTCTGGGGGGACAGGATTTGGATCAGGAGTGTGGCTTTGGGTGTGCTGAGTGTGCTGATCCCAGCAGACTTTTAACTGGTGGTGTACAGCAAGCCATAGAATGAAAGTCTGGAGTTGGGGAGGTGAGGCCTGGACTGGAGATTAATCAGGAATTGTCCTTTCAAAGGAGAGGCAGTTAAGACATAAACTGAAAGGATTGGCAGTTTTGCTGAGATGGAGCAGCCTCTGCCCTCACCTGTTCTGTCACCCTGTAAGAGCTCTGTTTATGGAGTTCCGTGCTATCTTTTTGAATAGTGTCTTTACCAAGCCTCTGGAAGGCTGGTGAAAACAACCCTGTGCTGCAGGGTCAGATGTTCAAGTAAAGGGTGAGTGACTCATCTCTGAGGGCATGGGCTTTGGGTTGTGTGTATTGTGTTTGCCTGAGCTGTGACTCTTTGGTCACTCTGTGTCTGGAAAGTGATTGCTGGTGTCCTCTGTGATTTCTTTTGAGCACGCAGGAGAGCAGCAGGCAGGGCAGCTCTGTGCCCGCTGTGTGAGTTCCTGCAGAAGTCTCTGGGCTCCGGGCATCTTGCTCTGCCAGAGGTCTTTTCATCTCTGCTTGCTTCCACACTTCCACTGGATGATTTCCCCCAAAACCTCATACTAACTCCATGTGGACTGGTGTTTCTTGATGTGCAAAATGGGAGGGGACCATAATTAACTTTTGCAGGATTTAAGTATATTGAAGATTACGGTGTTAATTTGCATAATGCCTCCTGCCCGTGTGTTTCCCTTTATTTCCTCTGAACTAAAAATGGGACAAGGGTTTCTTGGAGACTGTCTGGATCTTCAGAAATCTATTCTTTTGTTATTTTTGGGTTATCCACTTATCTTTGCATTTTCTAAGGAACTGCAGAGTTAATTAATTACCACCCCAAACAATTGTAGTCTAAATCTGTTAGGAATTGTCCCTTCATTTGCAACTCTTTTCTGGAAAAAAATAAAAGATTGCTGCCTGTATATTTATGAAAGATAAAAAAGTCCTGGTTTTTCTGTGTGTTTTATCTGGAATGCTTTTTTCTGGCTGTCAAATGCTATTGGGATCCCTCCTGCACCTGTTCATACACCTCCCTTGCAAAGCCTTGCCATCCTATCTCTGCTAACTCTGTGATCCCCTCGTTTTTTGGTTAGTTAGTACTATATGGCACTCTGTAAGAATGTGTTCTCCTTGAGGGCAAGACGGTATTCTTTTGCCATTCTTTTTTGATTTACCCCGAGCCAAGAATAATACTCCTTGAGTGAGTGGAACCCTACTGCAAGGCAGTGTTTGTATTTTGGCCTATTTCCTTTCAGGTTCAAGATTCATTGTGTTCATGTTGATTCTTGGAGTGGAGACCTCAGTCAGATAGCTGCTGTGGTCCTTCCAGGCTTGGATGTAAATGTGTAACCCAGCCTAGGGGAGGTGGAAGGGACAGTAAGGACCCAGGGAACCAAGATCCTTGCCTCAGCTGGACATCTGGTCCTTCAAATGCCTGGTCTTCTTAAGCAAGACAAAGCTTGTTTTCTTAAGAGAAATCTCACCTATCTGTGAGTCAGGTCCAAGAAGAGAGATAAAAGGCTAATAACTAGAATTTACAAAGAACTTAAGCATATCAGCAAGAACAAAACAAACAACCCTTTCAAAAACTGGGCAAAAGACCTGAATATTCTTCTCTAAAGAAGAAAGACAGGTGACCAATAAACAGGAAAAACTGTTTAGTGTTACAAATCATCAGGGAAATGCAAATTAAAACCACAGTGAGATACCACCTTACCCTGGTTAAAATGGCTCTTATTAAAAAGTCTAAAACAAGAGATGCTGGTATGGATGCAGAGAGAAAGGAATGCTTATATGCTGTTGGTGGGATTGCCAATTAGTACAATTTCTATGGAAAACAATGTACAATTCCACTAAGAACGAAAAAGAAGACCCACCATGGATCCTGCAGTTCCACTATTGGGCATTACTCAAAGGAAAGGAAGACTTCACCAAAAAGACACCTGCACACAAATGTTTATTGCAGCACATTTCACAATTGCAAAGATGTGGAATCTACTCGAGTGCCCATCAGTTCATGAGTGGATTAACGAGGTGTGGTATATATGATGGAGTACTACTCTGCCGTGAAAGGTTGAATTAATTCCTTCTGTATCAGCCCAGATGGAACTGGATGAAGTACTTCAAGAGTGGAAAAACAAGCACATGGACTCACTGTTAAATTGTAACTACCTGATGAACACAGGTGTGCACAGAGGGGAGCTAGTGTAGAGGAAAGCCACCAGGAGCGGGGCAGGGGCAGAGACCAACCAGCGGGTACTGTGAACACTGGGTGACAGGGACACTTACAGCTGAGACTCAAGAATTACAGAGATGATCCATGTAACCAAAATCATTTGTGCTCCCATAATATTTTGAAATTCAAAAAAATTAAAGAAGATAAAGAGGATGTTTGTTATTGGAGAGAGAGAAAGAGTGGTGTGTCCAAGTCCATTTACTTACTACCTGTGTCGGCACCCACAGTCCTCAGAATGTGGATTGAGGGACATCTCAGGCTAATATGTTTTTATGATAGTCGGAAAAAGTGATTGTGGTGGTTACTATGGAGGAGTCCGCGGATACCTCCAGAGTTTATTTGTACCTTCTCTGTCTTACCTATTGGCTTCACCACCTCAGATCTGTGAGACCTGTGCATTCACTGTCTTTCTTATTCGCTTCACCATGCTGTTTATTAAAAATGGAACAAAGCAAAACTTTATGAAGGAATATCTCAAGTTATACACAAGTTAAAGAAAATATCAAGTTAAACCCCATGGCTTGTCATCCACCTTCAACAGTGGTTAACATTCTGCAATTCTTGTAGCACCCACAGCTCCTGTCTCGCCCCACCTCCAGTCTATAATTGTTATTACTTTGTGAGGGTCTTTTGCTTTCTTTTAAGGAAAAATGTGCATATGTTAAAACGTATAAATTGTAGGTGGTTATTTCCTAGCAGGATCTTCTTGCCATCCGTACCAGCACTCAGGTCAATGAGCAGTGCAGAGCCCAGCTTCCCTTGGTGTGCCGTGGTGACAGTGGCATACCATTATTGGAGTACGGGTCACAATATGAGAAAGTTAAGGGATGTAGTGAGTACATACCAAAAGAAAGGTGTTGAGGTCTTAGGAAGGCAGAAAGAAAGATAGGGAACTCCAGAGGAGTGTCGCATTTATCCAGAGTTAGTGGAATATAGTCAGCAGAGCCCTGGTATGGAGCTAAGAGACCAGTGGCTTCCAGTCAGCCTTTGAGACGCACAGTGTGTGGCCTGGATAGTTTTACAATGTCCTTGGGCCTCATCGCCTCCATTTGTAAAGTAAGAAGTTTGCATGAGACACTGGTTCTGGTGTAGCCAGCATTCACTAAACATCTGTTTTGTGCTAAGCACATTTCACATGTTAACGCAATTTATTTATTTATTTATTTATTTTTTTGAGACAGAATCTCACTTTGTGAGCCCTCGGTAGAATGCCATGGCATCAGAGGTTACAGCAACCTCAAACTTTTTGGCTTAAGAAGCGATTCTTTTGCCTCAGTTTCCCAAGTAGCT
Source organism: Otolemur garnettii (assembly GCF_000181295.1). Classification (NCBI taxonomy): domain Eukaryota; kingdom Metazoa; phylum Chordata; class Mammalia; order Primates; family Galagidae; genus Otolemur; species Otolemur garnettii. Next base: position 32,478,511 of record NW_003852406.1, read on the forward strand.
GGGGCTACAGGTGCCCGCCACAGATTCCAAATGTATTTTATTGTTGTTGTCGTTGTTTGGCAGTCCTGGGCCGGATTTGAACCCTCCAGTCCTAGTGTATGTGGCTGGCACGCTAGCCTGTGAGCTACAGGCGCTGAGCCATGTCACGTAATTTTAATCATCACCCCATCTGTGAGGCAAGAAACAGTTGTGTCCATTTCACAGACGTAAAAACTGAGGACAAGGAACCATGAAGGACTTGCTCTGGGTCACAGCAAGTTAAAAGATGAGCTGGGATTTATAGCCAGCGCAGAGCACATCTTCTAAAATCAGAAAAGAATTCACTCTGTCAGTAGCTTCCCACGGTGGTAATGGGCAAGTGTGCTGGACAATGCTCAGGACAGGACCAGGTATGGAAAGAAGATAGAAAAACCAGAATTTATATTTCTGCTTGTTATTTATCATTTTTCATTGTTGATTTTTGTTTTCAATATCTGTGGTACAGATACTTGTAGTGGTGAAAGGAATCCAGTGGCCATCTCAATTCTTTTCTTCCTTTCAATTGATTTTCAAAGATTCTGGAGACCTGCTATGTATTCAGAATACAGCTTAGACAACAGTGCAGGACTCCCTTCAGAGGGGAAGTCTCTCCAAGGGTATTCAAAGTCATCTTTTAAAATGCAAATTGATTTTTTTTTTTTTTGTACCTTAGAAGATTGTACCTAGCATTTAGCCCAGCACCTGGCATACATTGATTTGTTGACATTTCAAAACATTTTATTGTCACACTGAGATACTATTGTTCTGAGAAAATAAATCAAAAAATATATCTAGTAACAATATTAATTGAGAGCACTGGTGTCTAAACTTTTAATCATGTATCCTTCCTCATAAAAAAGAAAATATGTATATATCTCTTAGAGGGCTGGGCTCCATGGCTCCGCCTGTAATGTTAGCACTCTGGAAGGCCAAGGTGGTGGATTACCTGCACTTGGGAGTTTGAGACCAGCCTGAGCAAGAGCGAGACTCCCATTTCTTCTAAAAATAGAAAAAAGTAGCTGGGCAAGGTGGCAGGTGCCTGTAGTCCCAGCTACTCATGAGGGAAGGAGCCCAAGAATTTGAGGTTGCTGTGAGCTCTGATGCCATAGCACTCTACCCAGGGTGACAGAATGAGACTCTGTCTCAAAAAAAAAAAAAAAAAAATTGGATTGAGTGGTCCTGAGTTTACCATTTGTATTGTGGATTTTGATGAGATGAAGTTGGCTAAGGATTAGTAAACAGAAACCTGATAACTTGGGCCTCAGGCTGCAGAGGTTAAGAGCAAGGACTACAGAGCTAGACCACTGGGTTTGAATCCTGCCTATGCTATTTAATTTAATGTGTGCCTCAGTTTCCTCCTCTGTAAGGTGAGGAAATGAGAATTGTATGTATAGTGGGTTGTTAATCATAGCACATGAGTGTTTGCAGAGCACATATATGTTGGATAAAATAATTTTTTTAATTGACACATAATATTTTACATATTTATGGGGTACATGTAATATTTTGTTATGTGCATAGACTATGTTAGGAACATTTCAAGTTTTCTCCTCCAGCTACCTGGAAATACATTCTGTGATGCCCTGGTGCTGACTGTAGTTGCCCCACTGTGCTGTAAAAATTAGAATCTGCACTTCCAGTCTGAATGTGTGTTTGTGTTCATTGACTACCCTCTCTTCATTTCCCCTGCCCCCTCCCCTCCCTTCCAGGCCTTTGGTATTTATTGATTTGCTCTCTACCTCCATGAGATCAAATTTCTTAACCCCCACCTGTGAGTGAGATCTCATGATACTTCTCTTTCTGTGCCTGCCTTATTTTACTTAATATGATGACCTCTGCTTGTATCCAGGTTGCTGAAAATGACGTGGTTTCATTCTTTTTTATGGGTGAATAGTATTTCACTGTGTGAGTGTGTCGTACCCTCATTTTCTGTTTCCATCCCTGTGCTGCTGTGCGCAAAGCTGCAGTAAATAGATGCAGCATCCTGCTGATTCACTGACTGGGGGGTAGGGGCTCAGTAGTGGGATTGCTGGATTATATGGACATTCTATTTTGTTTTTTGAAAACTCTCCACATTGTTTTCCATGATGGTGGTACTAATTTACATTCTCACCAATGGAATATAAGAATTCCTTTTTCTCCACATCTTTGCCAGCGTCTGTTATTTTTTGTCTTTTAACATAATAGCCATTATAAGTGGGAGAAGGTGGTATCTCCTTGTAGTTTTGAATTACATCTCTAATGCTTAGTAATCTTAAGTGGTGTTGGCCATTTGTATGTCGTCTTTTGAGAAATGTCTGTTTACACCCTTTGCCCACTTTTTAAAGGGATTATTTATTTTTACTGTTGAGTTGTTTGAATTCTTTGTATATGCTGGGTATTAATCCCTTGTTGGATAACCACTCTCCCATCCTACAGACTGTCTCTTCCCTCTGTTGATTGTTTCCTTTGTGTACAGAAGCTTTTTAGTTTAATATGGTCTTATTTGTCTGTTTTTGGTTTTGTTGTCTGTGCTTTTAAGGACTTAGGCATAAACTCTTTGCCATAACAAATGTTCCGAAGTATTTTTTTTATAGTTTCAGGTCTTGTGTTTAAGTCTTTAATCCATCTTGAGTTGATTGTGTGTATGGTGATAGATGGGGATCCAGGTTCACCCTTCTGCTTGTGGAGCTTCAGGTTTCTCAGCACCATTTATTGAAAGGGTATCTTTTTCCCCAATATATGTTCTTTTTTTTTTTTTTTTTGCCAAAAATCAGTTGGCTATAAATACGTGTATTTATTTTTGAATTCTCTATTCCATTCCATTGGTCTATGTGTCTGTTTTTATACCAATACTGTGTTATTTTGGTTACTGTACCTTTGTAATATGTTTTGAAGTCAAGTAATGTAATGCCTCCAGGTTTGTTCTTTTTGCTCAGGATTGCTTTGGCTATTCAGGCTCTTTTTTGTTATGTACAAATTTTAAAATGTTTTTTCTATTTTTGTGAATGATGACATTGGTATTTTGATAGAGATTGCATTGAATTTGTAGATTGCTTTTGGCTGTGTGGTCTTTTTAATGGTATTAATTCTTCCTAGAGCTTGAATTATCCTTGCAAGTGGCTTCCTGGAATCATACACTACAGGACCATACCAGCTGCTCAGGAGCCTGTCACTTGGCACTTCTCAACAATACAGCTTTATTGACCTGAGCTAGACTAGGGTCCTGACTTAAACTTCTTTCTCAAGACTGTGGGTACAGCAAGTAAGACAAGTCTGTGACTTTGTTGGCAATCTCTCTGCTTCATGAGTTCTTACCAATCTGTGGGTCCCTCACAATTTTTAGCAAGTGAATGGTTCTTTTCAACCTAAATTGAGAGAGCTCTGGCAGCAGGGGAGCTGGAGCCGTGTCCAGGCTTTCTTGACTGAATGGATCTGGTGTAAGTCTCTGCTAAGAAAATCAACCATTTTGAATCCCTCCCCTCTCCTACCCTACTGAAATTTAGTCTCAAATTATATAAGAGATACTAAGAGGCACGGTCATTTCTCTGCCTACCTGTGCTGTGTCCTGCAAAGCCCATTATATCGGTCAGTGGACTTTAAGGTCTCAGCCCCTCCACTGCTAGGGAAACCATTACAGTGTACGTCAGAGAATCCCCAGAAGGGATGGTGCAGTTGAAATAATCCAGTAGACTCCTAATGCCATTGCTCATCCATAGCAAAACAGGAAAAATAAAGACAGCGGTGGTTTCTTGAAGCAAAATGTATTCAGTAGGTCCAATATCCTGAGATTTTTGACCCTTCTGCTTTTTATCTAAGTATCTCATGTGACAGTCTTTTTTTTTTTGAGACAGAGCCTCAAGCTGTGGCCCTTGGTAGAGTGCTGTGGCATTACAGCTCACAACAGCCTCCAACTCTTGGGCTTAAGCAATTCTCTTGCCTCTGCCTTCCAAGTAGCTAGGACTACACAGGCGCCTGCCACATCACCCGGCTATTTTTTGGTTGTAGTTGTCATTGTTGTTTGGCAGGCCCTGACTGGATTCAGACCTGCCAGCTCTGGTGTATGTGGCTGGCATCTTAGCTGTTTGAGCTACAGGCACCGAGCCTGATGTGATAGTCTGAATCATTTCCCTGATCTGTTGGGTGGGGGAGGAGCAGGAGAGTTTGGCAAGTGTATGAAATGTAGAGATCCAGGTTTTTTACTCATTTAGTCTAACTCAGACTTGATTCAAGAATTTCTTAATTTTTTTTGCTTTTAATTTCTAGGCCTGGAGCATTAGCTCATATCTATAATTCTAGCACTTTGGGAGGTCATGGTGGGAGAATTGCTTGAGCCCAGGAGTTGAAATCAGCCTGGGCAGCATAGCAAGATCCTGTCTCTACAGGAAGTTGAAAAATTAGCCAACCATGACTACTGAGGCTGAGACAGGAGGATGGCGTGAGACTAGGAGACTGAGGCTGAGTGTGCTGTGATCTTGCCATCATACTCCAGGCTGGGCAACATTTTCTACCTCAATGAATAAGATACAATATAAAATAAAAATTTCAAGTATAAAATTTGATTGTAATCTTATGTCTTTGATAAATTTTCATGGCCCATTAGCAGTGTCTTTGTTTAGCTTTTGTGTTTGTTTGAATCATGTAACAAATATCCCAAATTCTTTACCCTAGATAAAAGCTAAGGAAATGGTAATAACTTACCTCTAACTGGATGGTCTTTGTCCTACTTCCTCTTCCCTTTTGGGAAGCTGTCTAATCCCCAGGGAGTTAGCTACCTGAATCCCAAATTTGTCTTTGCTAATAATTCTCTTCTTATTGATAGTTGCTCACTCTCAAATATTTTTTTTTTTTCCTTTTTGGGCCAGGGCTGGGTTTGAACCCGCCACTCTGATTTCAGCTGTGTTAATTTTCTCTCACTGGTGCTAATTCTCAGTCGCCGTGCCATTCCACGTCATGTCCTGTCAGATATTTGGAAACTGCTATCATGTGCGCTCCAGGAGGGCAGTGATGGCCTTCTTCCACATTTAAATTTCCCATAGAATCTAACCATGAGGTAGACTGAACCTCAGTAAATGTTGGCTGAATTAGATTAAATTTTCCTCTTAATCATCTCTTTGTAGCCTAAATTATCACCACTTCTTCTGACTGTTCTTTTTTTTTTTTTTTTATTTTGAGACAGCGTCTCACTCTGTCACCCTGGGTAGTGCCCTGGCCTCATCTTAGCTCATAGCAACCTTAGTCTCTTGACATCAAAGCGATCCTCTTGTGGGAGCCTCCCAAGTAGCTGGGACTATAGGCACCCACCTAGATTTCCTATTTTAAGTAGAGAGATGTTTCCAGGCTTCACCATTTTCCTGTTCTTGTCCAGCAGCATTTCTGAGACAGGTCTGGAGGTAGCAGTGCCTCAGGCATGGATTGACCTAGGGCAGCGCCACAGAGCTGTCCTCCCGCTGCCTCCACTCAACAGGAGATGTGGCCTACGGTGGCACAGGCTGCCATGCCCGTGCATTTTTGAAAATATGGCACTGAGCAGAGTGACAGGGAAGATTTCATTCATCAAAGGCTAGTTTAAAAAGAATAATTCTCTAATTATACCTTGACTTTTCGATAGTTTATAAAAATGACATTTTATTTTTAGCTTTTCACACATGTAAAGTATTCTCATTTTCTTTCGTAACTGAACATACATTCTTATCAGCCAGAGATCAGTGAGCGTTCAAGAGAGGCATGAGAAAATCAAAACTTTAGTGTGTCTCATGCTTTCATCGTCTTGGCCTCAGGCATCTTGCGTACTGTGCTTACTGTTCATTTTAGCACTTTTCATTTTTTTGCATTTTCCACTTATTTTGTAAAATTGGGATCAAACACATTGTAACAGTGGTTTTGTGATCCTTATTTGCAATTAAAGTTTTTTATTTTTTATTTTTATTTATTATTTATTTGTTTATTTATTTTGAGACACAGTCTCTGTCACCCATTCTAGAGTGCCATGGCGTCATAGCTCACAACAACCTCAAACTCTTGGGCTCAAGCAGTTCTCTTGCCTCAGCCTCCCAAGTAGCTGGGACTATAAGTGCCTACTACCACACCTGGCTAGTTTTTCTATTTTTAGCAGAGATGGGGTCTTGCTCTTGCTCAGGCTGGTCTCGAACTCTTGAGCTCAACTGATCCACCTGCCCCAGCCTCCCAGTGTGTTAGGATTACAGGTATGAGCCACCACACCCGGTGGCTTTTCCTTTCTTTTCTTTTCTTTTCTTTTTTTTTGCAGTTTTGGCCAGGGCTGGGCTTGAACCCACCATCCCCGGTATAGGGGCCGGCGCCCCACTCCTTGAGCCATAGGCGCTGCCCATACACCTGGCTCTTCTTGTAATTTTAATGCTTTAATTTTAATCATGCTTTGACCATCGATATCTCCTTGCCACTGACCTTATTAATATTCATTCTTGATTTTTAGATCAGAATCTTAAATGTAATTACTGCAAATTAGCATCTAGTGACTTAGAGGACTGTGGCAACTTTCCAATGCGGTAGTGTCACTTTGCTACAGCTGAGGAGACGCAGTTGATTTGTGAAGGGCAGAGTGAGGTAGAGGAGAGAGGAAATAACTTTGTAAATCAGTCTGAATAATGCCTGCATCTCATTTCCTCACGCATTTCTGATGGATGAAATGCAGAGTGGTGACCACACCTTTAATTTTTTAAAGAAAAAGTATTATTGGTGAGACTATGCCTCAATAAAAATAGTAAAATATATCATTAGGTACTAAAATATGCCAGCCTGCCACTGAGAAAACATAGTAATAAGTGATGTGAGAGATGAGTAACATTTTGATGACAAAATTTAAAATTTTCGCTTAAATAATACATGTAGACAAAAACAAAGATGCTGATAAAAAGCAGAAGCCACCCTCTTCCTCCTTACTCCTACTACCCAAGAGCAACTTAAAGTCAGTTATCTGTTGTCTTTCTGCTAAGAAACATCAGGATTGTTCTTAGTTATCCGAAAACTTCCTTTTGCTGTTCTCAGCATTTGGAAGTTATTTTTGCTTCTTGGTTGTCAATGCCTTTTACTTTACTTGATTTCTTGTTCTATCCTCTTTCATCTTGCTCTGTCCCCAGCTCCCGGATGTCAGCTTAACTTTCATTCCTGCAGTATCAAGGTGATGAGAGCATCTACGTTCTTGCTGGTGATCATGGTGACTTTTCATTGAGTTTCTGTCATTTCAATCCATAAGTTCAAACAATCAGTGACCACCATGACTGTTGGGCTGTGCAGTGTGCCAGAATGACATTTTCATCTCTGCAGATACAGTTTCAGGGCTCCAGACCACTAAAAGATCACTATTTCTGGATCTTTGTGGATTCATGCAAATGTGTACTCCAGTAGTGGCTTAAAAACATGGCTATATATTTAACTTCACCTTTCAATCATAATTTCTTTGTGCTGCATTTTGCTTTTCTTAGATTTTGTGATCACCTTCTCTATTTCTTGTTTAGAAAAGGATAGTGGACTTCCATCATGTCTTCTTTGTTAAACCATCTGTTGCATAGCGCTGGAGTCCTCTCCTTCCATTTTATTTTTTATTTTTGAGACAATCTCACTTTGTCTTCCTGGGTAGAGTGCTGTGGTGTCATAGCTCACAGCAACCTCAAGGTCTTGGGCTCAAGCAATCCTCTTGCCACAGTCTCTGGAGTAGGTGGGACTGTAGGCATCCACCACAAAGCCAGGCTAGTTTTTCTATTTTTAGTAGAGACGGGGTGTAGCTCTTGCTTAGGCTGGTTTTAAACTCCTGAGCTCAAATAATCCGCCTGACTTGGCCTCTCAGAGTACGCCCAGCCCCCTCTACTCCCATCTTAGATTTTTACTTCTTTGCCTGTAACTCAAGGTTCGTCTGGGGTCTACATTGCCCTTCTTGGTTGGACCCACTATTTTCTGGATTATTTGGTGTTCTTTCTAGTTTTGCTGGAGTAAGTTCTTCATTTCTTCAAAGGAATGGGAGTATAAGAAGGAAACTTTCCGGAGGTGCCTGTGGCTCAAAGGAGTAGGGTGCCAGCCCCATATACCCGTCGTGGTGGGTTCAAACCTGGCCCCAGCCAAAAACTGCAAGAAAAAATAAAAGAAGAAGGAAACTTTCTAGAAGCTACTTTATGGTTTATTTCTGAGTTGAAGGTCAGCTGACCTGATGATGTAGAAAGCATTGACCTGTAGATCTGGCGCTTCCCAGCACCTCAGAGCCTGGTGCCAGACTGATTCTGGTTTCTTTGTAGATGTCTTTTTTTCTTGTAAGGAAGCATTTAGATTCTTTATTCTTGGTGTTAAGAAGTTTTACAGAAATATTCTGGCTCGGTGCCTGTGGCTCACGTGGCTAAGGCGCCAGCCACATACACCTAAGGTGGCGGGTTTTAATCCAGCCCGAACTGCCAAACAACAATGACGGCTGCAACCAAAAAATAGCCGGGTGTTGTGGTGGGTGCCTGTGGTCCCAGCTACTTGGGAGGCTGAGGCAGGAGACTTGCTTAAGCCCAGGAGGTGGTGGTTGCTGTGAGCTGTGATGCCACAGCACTCTACCTAGGAGGACAACTTGAGGCTCTGTCTCAAAAAAAAAAAAAAGAAAGAAAGAAAGAAATATTCCAAAGAAGGATCTTTTTAAAATTACAGAACCTCTGTCAGTTGACCATCCGAGGGACTGTAATAAACTGGTTGACTTAAAGAAGTGGTCAGCTCAAGGAACCAGACCTACTGTGTGACACGTACATGTGGGGTCTACTTGAGGTGGTCAGTGTTCTACTGTATCATTGTTCTATTACCTGTCCTTACCACCTGAAGACTTGAATCCTTTGCTCTCGGACATTTTCTTTAATATTTCTTGCAAGATTTCTTTTATTTCATTTCATTATTCTCATGGTGACTCTGTTGTACTGTCCTCCTGGATTTTTCTTATCTCTCAGATTTTTCATCTAGATATCCTAGGTGGTCTCTTCATCTTTATTTTCTGGCCTCTTGAGTTAAATTTTATATTTTTTCCATTTTTCATCCTTTTTTACTGTCTGACTTCACTTTTTCATAGCATCCTGTTCTTGTTTCAAGGATATAGTTTTTCAAATCCTTGAGTATACCTCCTTATTTTTTAAGTCCTAGATACTTATCCCTTTACTTTTCTGTTTCTTGTGAATGATACTTGGGTCCTGCATGCTGCACCTTCCCTTGTATGTTGGTAGTCTGGTTTGTTCATTGAGAACTCAAGTCACTGGCTCTTAAAGTCCTGGCTTTGTTGACTGCTGGTTGTAGAACAGTTTAACAATGATGTTATTAACCTGCCAGGGGAATGGAGGATTGAATGGTTTAGTGCATTCCAGGCAGGCAGCAGATGCACAGTAAATGCTGCCTGTCTTCATCTTCATCGTTTTTGTTACCAGTTCACACTGAAGAAGAAAAGCTTGGGTACCCAGTTTGGGGTTTTTTCTGTTTGGAATAAAGAGATGTTCTTTACTAGGCCTGTCCCCTGAAAACAAAGTCAAGGCAGGGGGGTTTTCTTTCTTTCTTTCTTTCTTTCTTTTTTTTTTTTTTTGAGACAGAGTCTCACTTGTTTTATTTTTCTATTTTTGAGACACTCTCACTCTGACTTCCAGGGTAGCCTATGTTGTCATAACTCATAGCAACCTCAAACTCTTGGGCTCAAGTGATTCTCTTGCCTCAGCCTCCTGAGTAGCTGGGTCTGTAAGTACCTGCCACAAGGCCCAACTATTTTTAGAGATAGGGTCTCGCTCAGGCTCAGGCTGGTCTCTAACTCCTAAACTCAGGCAAACCACCCACCTTGGCATCCCAGAGTGCTGGGATAACCGGCATGAGCCATCACACCTGGCAAGGGGCTTCCATATATGGGCAGTTATGTGGCCTGGCAGGCTTTGTCCCTCGGAGGAAAGAGGAAGGCAGCCTCCAAAGCCAGAAAGAAGATGACTTTCCTTGAGAGCACCAGCTAGGGGTCTTAGCTCACCTCCAAGAGCTTTGTATTCTGTGTTGGGAAGAGGGTTGGATTTGTGTAGTTTCTTACCAGACTTCCTGTAACTTACCTATTTTTAGTGGCGTGCTAATTCTGAGCCTCTCTGGAATTTGAGTGGCTCCCATCTCCCCTGCAGCTCTCTGATAGCACATTCTGAACAACCGTCTCCACTCTGTTTTATCCAGCAATACATTTCCACAGATGTTCTGTAGCCAAGAAATGTATTGAAATTTCTTCTGATTTTGCCCAATCTTCCTATTCTCTCTGCTGCTGTAAGTTTGTTTCTTTTGGGACATTTATACTACTTTTTCAGTTGGTTGGGAAGTAAAACAGATGGGCTTGGGTCATGATTTTGAATTAGAACCCAAGGGAATCAGTCTTTAAAAAAAAAAAAAAAGAAACTGCTTTATTGAGACATGATTGAAATCCAGAAAACTGTAGATATTTGATGTGTACAACTTGATGTGTTTTAAGTTGACACCTGTGAAGCCTTCAAGCTGTCAACTCTGGGAATGCCACAAACTTATCCATTACTCCAGGTTTCCTCCCAGCTCCCCACCCCCACCCCCCACCTTTCCTTTTGTGATAAGAGCACTTTCTATAAGATTGTCCCTCTCAGGAACTTTTAAAGTGCACGATGCCATATTGTTAATCATAGGCTCCATATTGCAGCAGATCTGAAAGTGTTATTTATTTTGTATAACTAAACTTTGTACCCTTTTCATCAACACCTCCCCATTTTCCCTCCTCCTGACCCCTGGCAAACACCATTCTTCTGTTCACTTACGTGTTTGTTTAACCAGCACGATGTCGTGGATGGGCTAGTGCAGGCCTGCTGGGTACCAGGTTCTAGTCTAACGGGGGATCTAAGTAAACCAAAACGTGCCCCAAACACTTACCCCATAAATACAGAAATTTTCTGGGCACTGAGTTAACAGACCCTTGGAATAGAGATCATCTAAAGCAGGGGTCCTCAAACTTTTTAAGCAGGGGGCCAGTTCACTGTCCCTCAGACCATTGGAGGGCCAGACTACAGGCCTCAGGACAAGTTGGCTGCTAAGCAGGATAGGCAGCGGCAGCCGGCGGGCCAGATAAATGTCCTAGGCAGGCCGCATGTGACCTGTGGACCATAGTTTGAGGACGCTTGATAAAGCATCACAGACATGGAGTAGTCGAGAATTCCTGTTCCATGGAGTCATAGGAATGAGCATCTCCATTTGCTTTAAGCTCTGAATTGCATATTCTAGTTTATTTTGATGGTCAAGCTGCTTTTGTTATTGTATCTCCTCTCAGTACGTCTGATCATTACTTTTTACATAGGCTGTTATTGCAGTTTGGATTTCTCCTTGGTTCAGGAGTAGTTCAGAAAAGTTCTTTCTTGTTTTCTCGGTGGGGGGGGGGTGTGATAGTATTCTTTTCATACTACCATGTTTTCTCCATAAACTCTTGGGAACCACTAAAAAGCTTTGTCAGCAGTTCCTTTTATTTGAATTTATTTAGACACTGGGACTTATATTGCTGAGGCTCCATACAACCCCCTGGGCTCAAGCAGTTCTCTTGCCTCAGCCTCAGGGTAGTTGGACCTACAGGCGCTCACCACTGTGCCTCACTTGTCCATGTGCCTCCCCTCTATAAGTTCAATGACTTGGTTAATTCTTTTTCTGTTGTCCTCATTATTTGCCTTGAAGTCAGAGGATGTGTCATAGCTCCCATTGACTTTGATTTTAAGATTGGCCCCTTTATAAACTTTGCAGAATCTTTTTGCAATGTGATTGGTAGTGAGAGTTGAAATAAGTTTTGTCAGAGATCATAGGTAACTCTGTTCAATCTTGTAGCATAGACAGAGGGAAAAAAATGGGTGGAGGGAGGGGGTTTGGAGGGATCACTTCTGAGGTTTACCTTATAGGGGTACAGGTGAATCTTTCTAAGAGTAGAATGTGAACGTTTTAAAGCAATAAATGAGAAAATGACATGAAAAAAAAAGTTTACTGTAAAGTACAAAAACAAAATATGATTAACGTGTTTGAAAGTGTTCTAGTGACTATGATGAATTCTTCTTAAGGAGACCTGTTCTTTTCCAGGCCCTAATACCAGTAAACTTTAAATCCTTTGTTTTTCTACATGGCAAGCAGTCTGCATCCCTTTGAGTGGCTCCATAGTTCAGTGTGTTTAAATAGAGATTTGGGTATCAGCCAGGGGAAAGGAGTATTATACTATCCAGTTGCTTGAGAAATTTCAGGCGAGAAATTCAAACAATTTGGTAGTTTGGCAGGTGGCATCTCATAGCTCTGTTGAGTGTTTGATGAAAAATGTTCTCTGTGCCTTGGCTTGCCTTGCTGTCCCGGAAGGTTGGAATAGTCCAGATTCTCTGGAGCCACTCTTGGTCCTTTGAGTAACAATGAATGTCATGGCACAGCATTCTTTTCAAATTAGAATATAATCAGTGTCCAAAAATAAAGACAATTTCCCTGAAATAACTGGGGATGTATTGGGTAAGAGAAAGCTGGGAGGAAGAGATGGTGTATGAGAGGATGGTAGTCCAAAGTGTGTTATAGGCAGAACCACATGCAGTGGGGTCTGTGAGTATCCCAAGGTCAGGGGCCAGTGAGGGTTCGGCAGCCTGGTGATTGCTGCACACATCCTGAATTTTGGGCTTTCCTCGTAAGGTTCTGGTGCCTCCTTATTTAAAACTGTGAGTGTGGCCTTAAGAAGAGGGCTGGGGTCACATCCTGAAGCCATCTGTAGGCCTGTCCTCACCTCACCTCGCTGGTGGCCCCATGGTGATGTGTCTGGGAGCAGAGGGGCTGAGCTGAGGTGGACATCTGACCTGGGCTCAGAGCCAGGCTCTGCTCCCTAGGAGCTGAGCTCTGTGGCCTTGGGCAATTCACCTACTTGGCAGGAGACTTCTGTCTGGTCAGTATAATGGAACTGACTTTGTGTCAGTAGAGCTAAGGTTTGGAAGGTTCCATTGAGGCCACAGTCTCCTGCTGTGTGCCTAGCTACTTCTAGTGATAACCTAGAGGAAGCCTGGCTATTAATGGGCCTGACCATGTGACCTAGGCCTGTGCAACCTCCCTCCCCTACTCAACCAGTATAGCTGCTGGTGTATAGGGACCTCTAAGAGCTGGGCTGGTTTACACATACATGAGACCCCAGTTCTCCCTGGGAAAAGCACCTGTGGCCTGGTATAGCAGCAGCTCTAGCTGAGAGGGGCTGGAGGAGGCAGACCCGGCCTGGGTCCCCTCACTTGACAGCTTATCCTTAGAGGTTAGGTTAAGAGCTCTGAGGACAGGTCATGGCCTTGTGCCTATAGGGACATTGGGGTCAATGGAAGTGATTTGTGGGCACATGGACCTTATCGTCTCATTCATTAGTGCCTTCAAGTTGATGAAATTAGGTAAATGACTAAAACTTGAGGGCCTTCCAGTATCTGAATAAAATTGAGACTGTGTTTAGAAGATAAAATGGCCTCTCCTCTCAAAGAGCCAAATAAATGATCTAAAACGCACAGATTTTCCCGAGTCTGTATTGTCTCAGAGTTAACAAGCCATTGTGAGTGTCGGCCACACGACACAAATGGGCACTGCTGTAAAATCAGGCCTTCTTATTTTAGAGCACAAAGAGCATAATCAGATCATTAGACCATTAGCCCCATGTTTATTATCAGAGCCTCAGCTCGTGGCATCAAGGGCCCGTAGGATACTTGGTAACTATTTGAGAAATAGTTCCTCACAGAGACCCCACCCCGATCAGCTCATAATGACATAACCAACAAGGCAAAACAGGACAGCTTACCCGAGGTATTTATTTAGGTATTCATTTTAGGTACATGTATAACCTGCTGATAAATTTTGCTTTGTGCCAAAGGAGTGTAAATATGGAAACTTAATAAAAGCTTAATATTTTCATAAATATTTTGGGTATATGGTTTTATGGGGCTTTTTTTAGTATTTTGTAGAGAGGGTAAAAATACACTTTTTCACAATAAAAATGCATACAAATAGAGTATATTGTGGAAAGCAGTTATTAATACTTTACAGAAGATTTTATATCATTCTTATTTGTTTGAAGTTTGTTTGTTTGAGACAGGGCCTTACTTTCTTGCCTCCAGTAGGGTGCCATGGCATCATCACAGCAACCTCAAACTCTTGGTATTAAGCAATTCTCAGGCCACAGCTTACAGGCGCCTGCCACAACGCCTGGATATTTTTTAGAGACAAGGATCTTGCTGTTGCTCAGCTGGTCTTGAACTCATGAACTCAGGCAGTTCACCCACCCGGGCCTCCCAGAGTGCTGGGATTACAGGCATGAACCACTGCTCCCAGCCTTGTTTCAAGTTTTGGGTGAGAAAAACAATTCTTGACAACCTTTATATAGTAAAAACTGTTTTTCTGCATTACTTTGCTTTGATGAGAACTCAGAAACCAGGATAAATTATCAAGAAATCAGATGTATTATAAGTAAAAGCATGGGAATGTTCCAGGGCTGAGGAAAGGAATTCAAACATTTAATATATTGAAGTACCCAGCAACTTCTGGGCTGGAATTCTGGTCCAGCAGCCTTAGGAAGAGGAGAGAGGCCAGCCAGGGAGGCCGGTGTGCAATGAAGTAAGTGCTGGAATTGCATTAAAAGCTGGGGCAAGCAAAACTTAAACACCTCGGAGCAGAGGAGGAGGTTGAAGGCAAGCCGAGAGTTTACAGTCCATTTCATGTGCTGGGAACAAACCCGGTTTCCCCAGTAGATTCTCAGGAGAGCTGCCGGAACCGGGAGTCTCCAAGCTCGTGTGACCCCGCCTTGCTGCTTTCTTGCCCCTGCCTTTGTCTCAGCATCTGGGGACCACCAGTGGGTCCTGAAGACCCACAGAGCCTAGAGGATCCCCTTCTGATGGTGGGCCTTGCTGCCTCCTGAGTTCCTGTGGGGTGGTGGGAACAGATACCCCTCCAGATCCTTTAGCTTATGTAAGAAAGGCATCTGGGTGTCCTTCCGGTCTGAAGTCTTTGCAGTTCTGTTAGAGTGGAGACTGGTCTGTGGCTGTGGCTGTTTGGAACATCCTTGGCCACAACTTGTGTGAGGTCTGTCCGCTTCTGAAGTAATTTAAACCAGGGCACACAGTATTTTATGTCCTGCAGAGAAAAGCCCTTACCATGACAGGATAAATGTAGGACGCAGAGGTTGGTAGTATGGATAGAACGGGGACCTGCAGGGTGGAAGCATTTGGGTCCCCTCTTCAAAGGCTGAGATATGTGGTGTTGCCACCAAAGCCTGGGCTATGTGGACGTGGTGACTGTTCTTGTGGAATTTCTAATGACACTGCACGTGGTGTTTTGGTGGCCAGTAAAGGCTTCCTGTTTATGACAAACCAGGATGTAGGATCAGCTTCATTAGGTTGACACCGCACCTAGTATTTGAATTAAAAGACTGTGTTGAGGTTACCTCAAGGCCTTATGGTAGACTTACTAGGGAAAGGACGCGTCCCTGTGGTCAGGCCTCTGAGTCCTGCAGTTCCAGTCTGCTGTCCTGAGGCTGTGGGTGGGGATCAGGCACGTGGAATCCCAAATCCTGTGTCCTTCACATATGGTGGGAGTAAGGTTTTATTTTAGAGTGCCACCGACCTTGAAAACAGCTGCCCTTGAGTGTTCAAATATAGACACTGGAGTGGTGTTACCGTTTTATTCAAATGAAAGGCACACTGAAGGAAATGTTTCTGTTTCCACTCGCCCCACTCTCTCCCTTTTGTGGTGTTCCCGCGGGAATCCTTTCAACTCCAGAAAAGAAAAATGAAGGCAGAATTGTTGTGCTTTACCAAGGACTGGGGATCCTTTGTTGTGCTTTTCTAAAATCTAGACGAGAAGAGGTAACGGCAAGTGTTCACGACAGAGAGGTCAGCGAGGTCCGCGCTATGTTGAAATGAGACTTCCTATCACCACGCCCTCCCCAGCCTTCCAGCTTCCCGTCATGGGTGGGAGGTCCTACCAGATCAGTAAAAGTTGCATTTTGTGTATTAGTGATGCGAATCTTCATCTTTTTCATTTATGTTATTTTAATGCCCTTAGAGTTTAGAGATTTTATAATAAAAGAAAAATTTTTACCAATTTATTGTTTTATTCACTGTTTATTGTTTTTACCTCTACCATAGAGTCACATTTAGAATTCAGGAGGGCTGGAAATTTCCTTTGTAAGGAAACGAACGTAAGTCAAATGTAAGATGAGTGCTCTCTCTTTTTTTTATTGTGGTAAAATATACATAACCTAAAACTTACCATTTTAACCCTAAGTATTGTTCTGTGGCATTGAGAACATTCACGTTGTTGCACACCCTTCAACCACCATCCACCTTCCGAACTTGGTCTCCCCAAACTGAAGTCCTGTGCCAGTTTTTTGAAAGCATCATTCACATCTGAAATGCTCCTTCCAGATGGGGTTAGCTGTGAGTTCAGGGAGGGGACTGATGGCTGATGTGAGTGGGCAGCTACACCCCAGCATGGCTAGGTGGGAGCCCCACTTGATCCCTGAGGGCAGTGAGCCGCAGAGCAGGCTGGGGAAATGTGCCTCGGCCCGTCACCAGCAGAGGCGGGCCGCAAACACTGGGACAAATTTGGGGTCTGTGGTTGTGATTCGAAGGATTCACTGTTCTCCTGGTCTAGTCCGAGTCCCCACACTCTGCTGTCCTTACGGCAGTTAGCGGTATTAAGTCACAACCTCTCCCCAAGCTTTACTTTCCTTATCTATAAAATAAAGTGGCCCATCTCTGTGATTCTCTAAGGGCCTTTTCTCTCTGTTATCTCTATTCTGTGTTTAATATATTTCCATAACTGATGTAGTGAACATTTTATGCTTTTAAAAAGGATGAAGAGGGAGATGAAAGGTGCTGGCAGCAGGATGAAAAGGGAGGAGCACTGGGCAGACACAGTGAGAGAGAGGCCGACATCGCTGCGGGGTTCGGGGGTGGAGTGGGCCCAGGGCTGCTTCACTGGGTCTGCCCAGGGGAACGCATCTGTTCAACATACTTCCATTTTGGATATTGGCAAGTCACATGTAAGGTGGAGACTAGTAAGAGTGGAGCAGTGCTGAGCCCACACTCATGGAGTCAGTGGCTGGACTCTGCATTCAGGTTAGGGGTGGCCTTGTGGTGTCCAGGGACCATGTTAAATCCACCCATGCCACGCTCCGCTTACAGCAGCGAGAGGCAGGCTGGTTGTGTGCTTGGGAGAGAGTTCAGGGAGGGGACTAATGACTGATGTGAGTGAGCAGCTACACCCCAGCATGGCTAGGTGGGAGCCCCACTTCACCCACAGTGAAGTGAGAGTTCAGAGTTCGGTCCCCTCCCTGAACTCTCTCCCAAGCACACAGCCAGGCTGCTTCTGCTGCCCGGTCCTAGCAGTTCCCCTTATTGCCTCATTTAACTCTCGCTGCAGTCCCAGAGTTAGACTTACTCTATGCTTTTGTGCCCAAGGGGATGGTGCTGCAGGTGCACGGCAGGGCTGAGACTCAGACCCCATCTTTGTACTGTGCAGACCCCCATTGCCCCACACCCAGGTTGCTCACAGAGCCTGGTTTCAGCCCAGCATCAGGAGACCACAGTCCACACTCACATGACAAGTTGGCGGGGTGCAGGCCTGGCACGCTCTCTCAGCTTCATTTTCTTCAGAGTCCTCAGGGAGTCACTTTCTGTGTGCAACAGCGTGAGCAGCCTCAGCTCAGCAGGAAGAGTTCAGACATCTGGGGAAGCCTGGGGTCACCCGGACTGGTGTCCTGTGCTCGTCCTAAAGCGATCACCCTCGCTGGCCAGACCCAGACATGTGTTCACACCCAGAGTTCCAGGGCTGGGAGACAGGTGCTCCAAAAGCTAGAACAGGTCACACATCCTTTCTGGCCCCAGTAAGTCATCCTCCAAGAATTTCCTGGTAGACATCTCAGCGGTTTCAGTGCAAGATCTGAAGCACTTGGCAGTGTTGCTGTCTCAGACCAACAGCCACTTGCCGGTCATTGTCAGGCAGGCAAACTCACCAACCTGCTGTCTCTCTGGTACTGCAGCCCTGGGGACAACTCCTACTGCGAAGACAGACAGTGATTAGAAAGGGGATGCTCGAGTTTCTAGTTCTAAGAAACAAGTTTCAGCTTTGGCAATCAAATTAAATTCTGGTTTTTTTGTTTGTTTGTTTGTTTTTTGCAGTTTTTGGCCAGGGGCTGGGTTTGAACCCACCACCTCCAGCATATGGGGCCAGCACCTTAGGTAATCCTTTGAGCCACAGGCGCTGCCTCATTAAATTATATTTTTAAAGTTTTTCGCATCATAGATTGTATGCGATCTGTACCTTGTTTTCGGCTGGGTTCCTTGGAGTTGGGATATGGGATTTAGTTGCTGTTAAGGCTCTCCTTCAGTCAGGTATCTTTTTTTATCTGTGTTTGGTGTGGACTAACCCTACAGGGGAGGTGCTATTCTCACCACTTGACAGCTATTTGTGCAGCTATAGGGGGAAGTGACATTTTCTGGCTCTTCCAGCATGTTAGATGATTACAGAATGCCAAAAGAACAATTAGAACAATTTCATGTACAGTTATGCTCAGTTAAGTTCAGGCAAATTATTCCATTTTAATTATAATCGATCCAAAGAGAGTTAATTTTATATTTTTTAGGACTATAACTTTTCCTCTAACATTTGATTTTTGAAAAAAATAACATGAAATAAGGATGTCAGGTTTTGTTTATTTTCACTTTGACACAGAGAAAGAGTGTTGTAGGAGTAGAGAACAGTCTTGAATGTCAGAAGGATTAAAGTTGTTTTTGAAGGTAAGTGTAGACCTGTCCTAGAGCCACCACTTGAAAGGAGTTTCAAACAGCTGGGACAGAACGAAGCATCAGACACAAGGGCAGGTGCTATCTTACAGAAAGTTAGAGAATCTCTTTAAGTAGATAATCTTGAGTCTGGAGATGCACAGACAGGGCTGAGTAAGGCTCTCTTGATGAGCCTGTGCTGCACTGCACCACGCCGTCCCATAAGCTGTGTTTTCCAGGGATGCCCTTGTACTCTGTGTGCACTCTTGCCATCGCACATGGGACCTGGACCTTCCAGTCCCAGGTTTCTGCCGTCAGATGGACTCCTCTTGCACGCTACCTGGACTGATACTCGCCAGGCTGTTTCTTCTTCCAGCCCCTTGTCCTGCTCTGCACCCTGGCAGAGGAGAGAGAGAAGGAGGAGAGCTCAGGGCCTGGGCCTTCTGGCAGAAAATTTTAAAATTTTCAAGAAGCTTTTCTTTATGATTAACCCCAAGAGGTTGACTTTTGTATGCCTGGCTAGGATTTCCCCACTTCCCTGAAACTCAAGTAGTTTCCCATACTGAACTGATTTTCTAATGAAACAAGCAGAAGGTCCAACTGCACATTATCTCCTTTCCAGGTTCCCAATTTTTTTGTGCCAGTTTTCTCAATGCTTACCCTATAGAATTGACTTTGAATCTCTCTCCCTTCCCCACCGTTACCTGCCACAGAGCAGCTCTGTCTGCCTCCCACGAAGCACTACTGTTGCTGACGCTGCCTGTCGTCCTGCTGCCAAAACCTGCAGCCCACCTCCGTGTCGATGGGACCTTGTACATATCCCCAGACCCTTCCATACTCTGCTAGCTCACCTCCTGCTGCTGCCTAACAGGAAACCTCCTGCGGCCAGCGAGGCTCCAGCTCCGTGTGGCCAGGAGGGACCAGAACGTCCCCTCCATCCTGCTGCTGCTTTCTTGTTTTCAACATCCCGTCTCCCGGCCCGTGACTCTGGAGCTTCAGCCTCTACCTTCTGCACGAAGCTTTGTCTGACTTCCCAGTGCCTGTTTTAATCACTCTCTTGGCTGTGCTTTGATGCATTTAGAGATTGTAATATTCTTTTGCCTCTATTTATACTTGGTTTTAGTGTTTATTTCTTGGTTTGAGTTTCATTTCATTCTTTAGTACCCCAAAAACATGTAACACAAGACTGCCCGATTTGTCCCATTGCATTCAGTATTCTTTGAAGTGCCTGAGGCCACTTTGAACGTTGTGTCTGGTATGTTTTATTTTATATTCAGTGTCCAAACAGTCCCTTGACTGTGTCTAGGTTATTAAAATTTCCAGGGGTTAGTCATACTTATCTTCCTTGTAAGTGTCCCTTTTAATCAAATTAGTTGAAAATTAGAAGAAAGAAACAGATAACATAGCAGACACCACTAACCAGTAAGCTTCTAAATTTTCTCCAGAAGTGTCAATGCAGCAGATACTTTAAAATGTGGATTTTTATTTTTATTTTTTTGGCTTTCACCATTAGAATTAACAACCAAGAGAAATCTGTTTGTCTTAGTAAAACACGAAAAATGTTATAAACCTGCAAAGGTGTATTTTAAAAAGGACAAATGAGCATGTTTTGGGTGATTGCTGCTTTTTTCCTTCTCTTTCTTGTGATTAAAATATAAAGCACTTGTTTATTAAACTTTGGCTATGGAAAGTAAAAGATTGGCTTACCACTTACATGCCTGAGGGCAGAAGTATCCCTTTTGGACGTCTGTGTTTTCTGGAAGGCCACATTTATGCACCTGCTTCTGTCCACAGTCCTTGTAACTGAGGCTTTGCTCTAAAGTTCATTATTTTATCATGTATATCTGAGGTTTATAAAGTTACTAGGATTTCTCACTGTTCTCAGACCTCATCCTTCAATTAACATTTATGCTACCTTGTATATTTATCTTTGTCCTGTGTCTTGAGATATTTCCACTAGGAATTCTAGCTCTGAACTATTTAAAGTGTTGACTTCAAAGTTAACAGAACTATGCCACGTGTGTGTCTCTGAAGATAAATGTGAGAATTCTTGACAAAGGACAAAGTCGAGGCCCATTAACTTAAACAGGATGCCGTGTGTCTCCAGGACGCCAGGCTTGTTCAGGGTGTAGAAGGAAAAGAAAGTCATACATTCAAACAAAAACAGATTTTAACCTTGCAAGTGATCATTCCTCTGGGACACCTTCTTCTTGGCGGTCTCAGCCCTGATCGTGGGGACTTCTTGCCTCAGCCGCAGGGAGCTTGAAGGTCATGTCCTCTATGCTGAGTGGTAACTGAAACCTACATTTGTAATGGGCAGCCTGTACTCCATGTGGCTTGTGCCTGCAGAAAAGTGGCAGACCTCTGGAGAGATGAAGAGCAAAGTTGGCAGTATCCACAGGGACTACTAAACACACCTCACTGCTTGTTACAGAGATTATTTAGGGTCAAGGCATCTCTGGTAAGAGTAGAGAGACTTTAATTCCTATTTGGTCTATTTAGTGCTATTTTTTAAGAAAGTTCTATCATGCCTAAGAGCAGCAGTGTTTATGTTCTTACTCAGTATGACTGTGATCTTCATTTATGCTAATTTTTGCAAACTGGAGATTTTGTTCCTCTCTCGACTTTCACAAAGATGTTAAATTTTGAGTGGATTATATATCCACTGGAATGATGACTATGTCTAACATTTAGTTTTAATTTGTTCAGAAATAGCCTTTGGCTAAAATCACATTCCATTCAAAGCCAGAGGTGCCTCCAAGCTCACTGATCCCTGAGCTTGGGAATTGTTAACTGCCCCAAAGGGAGGTACGATTTTCCCTATCTGTGTGGCATTCCACAAAGTGGCCGTCTCAGCCCCCATTGTGGTCAGTCACATACACCCTCATTGATCCCCTAGGGGGAATGTCTCAAGAGAGCAAATTATATTTGTATATAGGCTGGAACAGGTAGGGAAAGTGATTGAAGAGGTTGGACTGGAATGGGCCTTAAGGATACCAAAGTTTGCTGGATGATAAGGGAGAGAGAACATTCCAGCCAGTGAAGAGTCTGATCCATTGGAACGAAAGAGCCACTTGTCAAGTTGGAATAGCCAGGCAGGGCCAGACTTTGGAGGTTGATCTGAGGACGGGGACTTTATGCCCAAGTACAATGATTTGTGGAAGAATTTGATCAGCAAAATAACATAATGAAAGTTACCCACCCCCACCGCAGTATCTAATGGGAATGCAGAGGATGGGATGGAGGGAGAGCAACTGAAGTATGGCAGCTCATATAGATGGAACCGGAGAGAAAGCTGATCTGGGCAGGAAGAGGAAAAGGTGGGCATTGGCCTTGATGGACCTTGGGGAGGAGGACGGAGGCAGATGGCTGCAGAGCTGTCACAATGTATGCCGTTAGCTCAAGTCAGGGCAGGGCAGTGGACTGAGACCATGTCAGCAGTCGGGAACCAGGACGCCTACCTCCAAGTCAACCGTGAAGCAATACATGGAAACCTAAAGGGTAGGATGTAGCTGCCAGAAGTCTGAGCAGTCTGAGCATCAGGTAGAGGGATATAGACATGGTGGTGGAGGGGGGATTCCAGAAAGACCTCTGGGTGAAGGCCCTGGGTACTGCAGTGGAGATGTTCACCACTGAGCAAACTGCACGCATTTGTACACCGAACAGACAGGCAGCTGCTGATCTCTTAGCCAGAGATGCTGCTAGATGTGGCTGACCACAGAACAACAGAAGTGACGTCTGGCATCAAGCAGCACTCTGTGAGGCCAAGAAGGTAGATTGCTTGAGCTCAGGAGAGGAGTTCAGGACCAGCCTGAGCAAGAGCGAGACCTGTCTGTACAAAAAGTAGGAAAACTAGCCAGGTGTTGCTGTGGGTGCCTGTAGTCCCAGCTATTTGGGAGGTGGCCTGAGCCAGGAGAATTGCTTGAACCCAAGAGTTTGAGGTTGCTGTGTGCTATGATGATGCCATAGTACTCAATCCCATGGTGACAGAGTGAGACTATCACACACACACAAAATGGAGTCAGAAAAGAGATGGGTCTAGGAAACATCTCAAAGGTAGAAATGGCAGGAGTTAGTGACTAAGAGTTTTTGAGGGACACAGGGAGGAGAGGGTGAAAAGTTCATGCTTGTTCTCAAGCCCATTGCTAGAAGGGTACGGTAGTGGGTAGCAAATAATGAGTCAGGTTTGGGAGGTGCTGGGTATGAAGTGATGGCTCCAACAGATGAGGTCCCAGGAGTGAACACACAGATTTGGCGAGCCTAGCCACCCACATCGTATAGCTACTCCACATCAGCCACTGTGCTACACAGGGCATCGGGCGAGTTCTACAAGGGAATCAATTTGGAGATAAAAGATCCCAGAGAAGGGCAGGGATTGAGCTTGGAGGGATGTCCAGCTGTCTATCGGGTGTGAGAAGAGGGTGGAGTGAGCAAAGGAAACAGAAGAGAAGGTCTTGCTCACGTGGTATGGGGGGAGCAGAGGAGAGGGACGTCTGCAGGATGCCACTGTGTGGACATCGGGAGCAGACATGCGCTGAGCACTTTTTCCTGGTGCAGAAAGCACTTGGTTCCTCGTTCTTCACCCCGTCACTTCAGAGGCAGGGAGGGCATCCCTGACCCCTGAGCCCCCACTGCCTGCGAGAACGCTTTCGCTCTGACTCCATAGGTAACTTCTCTGCTGAGCTGCTTCAGTCAGTGCCCTACAATTTGACTTTTCTATTCTTTTTTTTTTTAATCAGAACCCATCCTGTGTGTCCCCTTACTCTGTGTCATTCCTCTGAACTTACCGGCAGGCACTGCCTGAGTGCTCTTCCTAAACTCAAGTCTTTTTCCCTCACAGGCACTTTCTTCTTCCTTTGTAAGCCGGGGTGCCCTGTCCCATTCAGCAGGGTCTGTGTGTTGAGGCCCTGAGACTGTGCTGGCTCCTGTCTGGCTTCTAACCCTGCCGTCCAGTCAGCACAGAGAATCGCTCCCTGCTTTTGTTTTCTAGCCCACTCTTCTCACACTTGCAAACTTTCTGACCGCTGGTGCTGACTTACCCAGGGGCTTTCATCTCGCCGGGTTGTCCTGAGCTCATTACTCTGCTGCCTTCTCTCTGCTGGATCCACTTCAGCAGGATACTGCACATTGTGGTCCTGTAGAGTCTTTCTCCTGAGTTACTTCTGGAGTTCCTTGGAGGCAAGAAACACGTGTCCTAGGCTGAATGGGCTCTGAGCCTTTCCTATAGACTCTGATCAGAAACGTCGTGGGTCCCTTCTAGGCCACACTTGCTATTCTGGCCATGTGGATGGAGCTATGGTTTCGTGGTGGAAGAAGATGACCTTGGCTATCTGTAGCTTGCCTCCCTGCCCTTTCTTCTGTACATCCTCTTACCTAATAAATGATAAAGGAGAAAGAACATTCCAGGCATAGGGTGTTTACGAGCCAGGGAAGAGTCTCACCATGGGAACAGAAGAGCCACTTGTCGAGTTGGAATAGCCAGGCAGGGCCAGACTGTGGAGGCTGGGGACTAGCAACATTGGGATGGCCAGGTTGAAAGGGTTCTAGGGGTTATACGGTGGGGCTGAAGATGGTGGGCTATGCGCAGGTGCAGAGATGCAAGGAATGGGATACTGCCCCTGGAGAAGTCCGAGAGAATAGAGGTCATGACCATGGTGAGGAAGGGATGGTAGGGAATTGGGGAGCAGAAGGTGATCAGGGGGAGATGGTGATCTCCTTTTACATGACAATGAGGTTGCAGTGAAACTCAGGCCTCATAGGGTTCTTTGACAACACCAGAGTCCCGTCACCACTGTCAAAACTTTTCATCTCAGATCCAGTCCTGAAGAAGTCTGAGCTCCCCCTTTGATCAGAGTATCAGAACCTGCTCAGGAACCCGAGGGCCAACTGTAGCAGGCTTGGACTTAACATGGCAAAGTATGCTGACACCCTGAATTTGAGACACTTATAAAATGCCTATGTTTCGTCTTGTGGGAGGAGACTGGGCTTTTCCTAGAGAAGACTGTGCAGACATTATCTACTTACACATTTACGTTAGGACCACCGCTTTCATGAAGCAGCCCAGGGCGAATCTTATAAAAGCATGTGCTTGTATCCTAACAGACCTATCGTTTCCGGGAGCAGAGAAGGCCCTTTGCCCACTAGCTTCACCCTGCCTGACTGCAGGTCTCCTGCTTCATCTGCCAGGACCTGACATTCACACCTGGCTTCTGCCTGCCTCTCCTTACCTTTGTATGTATGTCTTTGACCCCCAGACCTGTTATATTCTTCTCTCTGTTCTCTGATGCTCTGTGTCTGGCCCTACAGAGATGTGCAGTAGCTGGTTTTTTAATACATTAAAAAAAGACCAAGAGCCCCAGTGTGTGCCTGAAACCACAGATAATACCGAATCCTGTGTACACAGTAAAACTAGCACAGATTTCTTTTTCCTTCTTCACAATTTCACAGACATTTTTACTATAGATTCTAACAATCTCAGCATATGATTTTTTTTTTCCTTAAGTAGAGAACTTTTACCTTTTTGCTTCTAGGGAGCACTTCCTGGCTTCTCTGTGGCATCTCCCAGTTGCCAGTATCACTACCGTGGCACTTTGGGGCCACTGTTCAGTAAAGGAAGGGTCAGTGAACACAGGTGCTGCGGTTCTGCAGCCGTGGATCTGATAGTCTATAAAAGTGGCATAGGAAGGTGTGGGATTCCATCACGCTGCTCAGAATGGGACAAATCTAAAACCTATGAATTGTTATTATTTCTAGAATTTTTCATTTCCTATTTTTGGGCCACAGTTGACCATGGGTAAGTGAAACCATAGAAAGCAAAACTGCAGATGTGGGGGGCTACTGTAGGTAGATAAATAAAGGGACATTTACTGTGGGGACTGGCCTGTGTTATTATGAAGGCTAATTAGTCCCGCCATCTGACTTTCACAAGCTGGAGATTCAGGAAAGCCAGTGGTGTAATTCAGTCCCACTCTGAGGGCCTGAGAACCAGGTGGGGCCCAGGGGGTGGTGGATGCAGGTGTAAGTCTCAGACTCTGAGGAAGCAGGAGCTCCAGTGTCCAGCTGAATGTCCCAGCTCAGGAAGAGAGAATTCCTCCTCCCTCCTCCTTTTTATTCTGTCTGGGCCCTCAGTGAATTGAGTGATACCTATTCACACTGGCAAGGGCATCTTTGTTGCTCAGTCTACTGATTTAAGTGCTAATCTCTTCCAGAAACACCCCACAAACACACCCAGAAATAACATTTTACCAGCTATCTGGGCATCTCTTAGCCATCACAGCTGGTGTAGAGTTAATAGTTGAATTCATGGGGTTAAATGACATCATCCAGAGAGGAAATCTGAAAGCCTGATAGAAAGGCGACATCAAAGAAAACACGAGCCCATTGCCACAGGGAGCAGGAGGACAGCCCAAGGGTGGCTCAGTGTCTGAGGCTGAGGAGTGAATTTTAAGAAGAAGGGTATCATTCTCGGTATAGACTGCCAAGGAGAGGGTGAATTGCAGAGATGCCAGAAAGAACTGGGGGATTGGGGACTTCTGCTAGCAGTTTAGAGGACATGGTGGGGGCCGCAGGTGGACTTCATGGGCCTTGGTATTGAGTCTGTGAAAGGTTTGGGGGGGGGGTGTGGAGGAGCAAGATGGAGCCATCGCCTAGGGAGCGTACACCAAGACAAGTTCTTTCTTAGATTCAGAGACTTGGGTTCTGTGTGCTGAGAAAATAAAGATTGAAGTTGGGGTGGGGTGGGGTGGAGGAGAGTCTCAGAGTCCTGGAGTGGGAATTGACACTGAAGGGGGGAAGGTTAGCCCTGGTATGAGAACACAGTATTTCTGCACATGCCAGGGAGCAGGGGAAAATGGGTGGAGGACAGGAGGCCCTAGGACTAGGGGAGCTGCCAGGACCCCTGCAGCCACCCCAGTGTCTGTGCTCTTCTAGTATAATATTCAGGGAGGAGGGACACTTAACTTTTCCAACACTGCCTAGGGATAGAGAATACCAAGGAAGGGCTGTGTGGACCCTGCTGCCTCTTCCGTGTTACACATGAAGGTGCTGCTTGCTAGAAGGAATCTCGTTCAGCCTTTTGACACTGTGATACCCCTCAAAATAGTGAATCATAATTTAAAATCCAAAACTCCTGTACAAAGGAGTTTTAGATTCTTCTATTTTTCCTGTATTGTTTCTGACTGCTCCAGAGCTACTGTCTTGTTCTGATTGGTCAGGTTTAACTTCTGTTTTATTTTAAAGGAAAAATTTTAGACTTCAGGCTGATGATGCTTTTGAGAAAATGTTTTTCACTTGATCCTGCTACCTTTTTTTTTTTAAGCTGTGGTTGTAAGCTGGCCTTTGTTTCACATAAACTTACTGACATAGATGCCACTCACTCTTTCTCTCCCTCTGACTCTTTTACGTAATTTAATTTGAGAACTAAACAGCTTTAGGATTTGGTCCAACCCTTTTTGCCCGATGTCAACCAAGTTTGAAGAATCCACACACTCTCTGAATTAGAATTTGAAAATGGGGAGCCAGGTAATTTACGTTAAAATAAGTAAGGAACACTGATTTCCCAAGTACTTCAGATACTTCTCATTCAGAACCTTGGCAGAGAGGTTCCCATCTTCTACTTTGATGGGGAAAAGTATCTTAGTGGTACAATGAAAAGACGCTTCATTGGCCTGCAAAAAAGGTATTATTTTTAGAACAGAGGCCTTCTGGTCCTCCTGAAGATCTTGGTACCTTCACAGAATTACCACCTCCCCAACTCCTCATTTGCTCTCAGCACAGTAAAGACAGGAAAAGGGAACAGTCCACAGCACAGTGCTAACAAGTCTGAGCCTTTGGCCAGCACATGACAGTTTTCACAATACGTGAACACTGACAGCTGCAAGCTTAACCTTCTCTGTGCAAAAAGGACCAGCAATGTTGCTTCTTTTTTACCCCCAACAAATCACTACCTAATAACCAAAGGAAATTAGGAATGAAAATTTGAAAGAAGAAAAACTCTCGGTCTCATCACCTGAAGTTAGACAACCATTCTTACTGATGCCGTTTTCATTTACTGCTGTCAAGTCTCTTCTCCATAGATAGAGGATTTTTTCTTTTAAGAGACATAATTGTGTCCCTCGTTTTGGAGGCTAATTTGTATTGAACATTTTAACATCAGTTTCCCCCATATCAACGTTTTATGAAACATAGTTTTTAATGGTTTCATGTTTTCTACGTGCTTTATTTTTAGCACAAAATCTACTGTGAGTCCTAACGATTTTGTAAGGGCTGTCTTCATATCTGAAGTATCTGGTGAACTTTTAAAGAATTTTTTTTTGTTGTGAAATATAATGACCATACAGAGAAGTTTATGTCCAATTAATGACTTATAAAAGGAACACCTGTGACAAAAGGTAGCCTGAACCAGCTTTCTATAGCCCCCAAAGGACCTGCTTCTCCCCAGTGACAACCTTTCCCTTCCTGTGATCACCATCCTCACTCTTACCATTCATTTCCTTGGTTTTTTTTTTTTTAGACAGAGCCTCAAGCTGTCCCCCTGGGTAGAGTGCTGTGGCGTCACAACTCACAGCAACCTCCAACTTCTGGGCTTAAGCGAGTCTCCTGCCTCAGCCTCCCAAGTAGCTGGGACCACAGGCACCTGCCACAACACCCGGATATTTTTTGGTTGCAGCTGTCATTGTTTTTTTGGTGGCCGGCTGGATTCAAACCCGCCACCTTAGGTGTATGTGGCTGGTGCCTTAGCCACTTGAGCCATAGGCGCCGAGCCCATTTCCTTGGTTTTCTTTGTAGGTTTACTACCCAATTAAATATTCCTATAGTATTCAGTTTTGATGGGTGTAAATTTTGTATGGATGTCATTATACAAAGTACGTTCAGTTATATCGGCATCTTTTCTTAACAGCATGTCTTGAAGATGTGTTGGTGTGGTCTGTGGCGTGACCACCCTGCAATTTGTTTTCTCTGCTGTTGATATACCTTAGCGCTGTCTCCACTGTGCAGACAGGCGCCCACAGTAGTCTTGCGTATACTTGTAGTGTATAGAAGCACTTATTTCTGTCGTGAACATACCTTAGAGTAGAATTGCTAGGTCCCTGGGAATGTGTTAATATATGTTCAGTTTTACTTAATACTGCCAAGCTTTTTCCAAAGTGGTTTTATCAGCTTACTCCCCTGTCAGCAGTGAAGGAGCATTCCTGTTGTTCCTGTCCTTGCCAGCCTTGATATTTCAGACTTTTTTTTTTTTGCAGTTTTTGGCTGGGGCTGGGTTTGACCCCACCACCTCCAGCATATGGGGCTGGCCTTCTACTCCTTTGAGCCACAGGCGCCGCCCAGGTGTTTCAGACTTTCAAATAGGAGTGTGTGGAGTGTCATTATTTTAACTTGCAGTTCCCTCTTTACTAATGAACTCTGTTCTTTCTTCTCTCTTCCTTCCTCTGCCTTTGCTAGCGCTTCCCCTCTTCCTCTCCCCCCCTTTTTGTCATTTAATTTCTTTTATGAAATGCCTATTTTGTAATATTCTTCTTCTTGTTTGTCTTATTGATTTGCAGTGGCTCTTTACATAGATCTAAGCTCTATGTTGATTATGTCTGTGGCAAATATTTTTTCCCACTTGACTGCTTGCCCTTTTACTTCCTTAATGGTGTTTTCTGATGACCTTGGACACTCCGTGGCCTTTGTCTTCTCATGGATGGGCTCTAAACCCATGAGCTCCCCATTGAAGTTCTCCCAGCTGGGTCCCTGCCTGTTGCTCAGCCCTGGCCCAGGCTGCCTGAGCCAGCCTGAACTCTGTGCGCTCTGCACTCTGACCGCCCTCTGCTCCCCAGCTGCCGTGCTGTGTGCCCTCTGCTGCTCCTTAAGCCAGGCCTTGCCTCTCCAGGGGTTTGGGTCCTGTCTGCCCTCGTGGCACAGCCCAGAAGCAGCTTTTGAGAAAGCATGTCCCAGTGCTTACCTGCCAGAAAGCGCCACTCCCTCCCCAGATTCTTTCTTAAGGGACCCCATTTTCCTGTGAAGTTACGTGGGGCAAGAGGGGAAGCTGGACTGCAATCCCGCCATCCCCCTCTGCCGTGGATTGATTGTCCTCCTCTCTGGAGGCAGCCAGCAGAAAGCTGTCTTGTTGCCCTGTAGGCTGTAGGAGGTTGGCTCCTAGCCTTGAGCTTTCCCACATAACGTCATGTTGTTTCCCCAGGTGCTTGCGGTAATTTACATTCTCACGCTATGTGACCGTGTCCCACATTCCTGTGTTCTTGCCCTTGTCTGACTTTTAATTTTTGTCCATCTCTTGGGTATAAAATAATAACCCACAGATTTAATTTGCATCTTCATGTACTAGGGAGACTGAGCATAACACGTGTTTGTGGGTGTATTGGGCATTTGTGTGTTTTTTCCTTCCGTGCTGTGTCTTCATCTTTTTTGCCTAGTTTTCTTTTTCTTTTTCATTTCTAGGCACTCTTTATATGTTCTAAATATCCTTTGTAGGTTGATAAAAGAGCACATATTTTTCCTGGGCTCCTTCTCTTTTGTTCTGCCAGAAGATGTAGGGTGCTGTGGGGGCCACTGGGCTTTACTTCCCAAGATGAAGAGGGGAGGGGACCAGGAGCCCACACTGCCCCCTTTAAAGCCCAGGCCTGGAGGTGGCCCACGTCATTTCTGCTGATATCTGTTTGGCCAGAGTTTAGTTCTCTGGGCGTGTCAGGCTGGAAAATGAAGCCTATATTCTACACATCCTTTTACCCTACTAAAAATTTAAAGAGAATGATTTGGATACCATTAATAGATTGAAAGATTTGGAAGGGTTTAGCCCTGAGACGAGGCTAAAGAAAATACAGTTTCCTCCATGTTCATGGTCTCCCAGTAAACCTTTTTCTGGTAAATATTCATACCTTTCGTCATTAAAACTTCCCTTGAAGAATTGTTAATATTACGATTTGCTATAAACCTCCTTTTGTTTTTACTTTAGAAATGTATAGGTGATTATCAGAGAAAATATAAAGAGAGAGTAATGGGAAATAGATGACTCGATAGCTACTGAATTGAAATGTATAATACATTTATTTAGGTAATCTGCCAGAAAAAAATACGGTGTTAATTCCTTCTATAAATGTTATTGAAGACAGAATCTTAGTCACTTGCTACTGAAATAGGCCCCTAACATTTGGTTTTCTTAGGTTCATATTCATCTTAAGCTACAGTGTACACACTGGGTGATAATGGCTTTAAGCTGGTGGATGGTGAGAAGTTTGTGGGTTTGCGGTATTAGGTGTTTCCCCTCTCTGTCTTTATTTGTTAGCTAATGGCATACAACCTCTGATTTCTCCAGGTACGGTGTCAGTCCCGAGAACATCATCCTCTATGGTCAGAGCATCGGGACAGTCCCCACTGTAGACCTGGCCTCCCGATACGAGTGTGCAGCTGTAATTCTCCATTCCCCTCTGATGTCTGGCTTGCGTGTGGCTTTCCCAGATACCAGGAAAACATACTGCTTTGATGCTTTCCCTAGGTAAGTTCACATGTGTGCAAGTCAGGGCTGAGTCAGCCAGTGACCACGTTCAGATCTGATGCTGTTGTTGGCTGTGTGCCCCTCATAAACACTTACTGAATACACCTGTGTGCCAGAGCCAGTGCTGGGAAGTGCATATGACACAAACACTGTCCAAAGACTTTATCCTCATTTATGAAAAAATCCCAAATGGCGTATAAGGATTTGGCACGTGCTGGTGCCTAGGATTATTTGGTTCAGCTGTCCTAGACAAGGGAAAAAAAAAACAAAACAACACCTCCATGTTCTGAAGGAAATAGTTCAAAATTCGTTCATTTATTCAAAGGGATGGCTGTCATCAAGTCACAAAAAGCTACGTGCAGCATGTATGGTGAGGCAGCTAGCAGTGAGCTACACACTCCAATAAAAACTGCCAGTAGGCACAATTTTGAGCTTTCTCTTGCGTTGTTAGTCAGACAACGCAGCTAATGGGGACAGTCCCAAGCTCGCTTAATCTTACTGTAAATAGAATGAAAAAGCTAAAGGGAGTTACCTAACAATCCAGGGTTTGGTCTTTGGTAAGTATTACAAATATATAAACCCACCTGCAACCTGTCTCACCCTGCTGTGCCAGTTTGACTGGAAGCCCTCAGCCCTGCAGAGGCGCCCCCACCTACCCAGGGAAGCCGAGCAAGGGAGAGCCCACTGCACGCCTGGGACAGCCTGGGACGTCCGCCCGCAGAGCTCCCGCCAACCTCGCCCCTGCTGTGCCTAGTCCCCCCCAGCTAAAAGAAGGAAGTAAAATATCCTGGAACTAGAAAAGGGACAAGCATGCTGGCTTCTTGAGTACCTTCCTTTGAACACATCTACTTTTGTTTTTTAAACCTAAGATGAGAAAAGTATTTTTAATAAAAAGTATTTGGTTCCAAAGCTTCCCCATGGTACATTGCTAAAGTGGCCTAATGTGGGGAGGCTGGCTCGTGCTGCCATTATATTGAGAAAGGCTCAGCAGAAATATTGTACAGTTTTAGGGTTTTGATTGACCTGTTAATTGCTAACATTCTGCTATTGCCAGGGATGAAAAAAGAACATCATTTGGTTGCATAAAGATCTGTTAGCCAGACGGTCTGATTTCACAGAAAGAAACCTGTTAGCACCGCAGGTAAACTTTAATTCTGTGTACTTTGTACCAGGATTCAGTGAAACTCAGTTTCATGGGAAAGTTGCACTGCAGATTTCTAGTGGTGTGGCTGGGAATGCTAAGAAGGCCTAATGTGCATCTCAAATGTGGCCTGATTT
This sequence comes from Otolemur garnettii, assembly GCF_000181295.1. Lineage (NCBI taxonomy): Eukaryota > Metazoa > Chordata > Mammalia > Primates > Galagidae > Otolemur > Otolemur garnettii. The sequence continues at coordinate 32,511,055 of NW_003852406.1, forward strand.
CTGCTGAATTGGTAATGAGAGGCCAGTTTGTTGAAAGACAGATATTCCGCATGTTTGTGGGAAGCAATGCCAGGTGTTACCCTGGCAACAAAAATGGATAGTTTTTTCCCTGGCTTTTGAATTAGCAAATACCTTTACTGCTATGAAAACTAATTGTAACCGTCAGCCTTAGAAGTTGGTCTGACTACTATACTCATTTTACAGATTAGGACACTGAGGCTTAGAGGTTAATTAAGGTTGATGAGCCTGAGACAGCAAACAGAGATGACTTGTCATATTAAGTACCAGGCATTATTAATATGATAGATTTCAAACCATTACTGGTTGCATGACTTTCATCATTGACTGAACTTTGACTTGTGATGTCCATTGGTACCAAAGGACAGAATTGTCTCTGTATGCCTCTCCTTAAATGAAGATATGTTCCCATTTCCTCTAAGTAATAAATAAAGAGAAGGAGTCCTGAGCATTATTTCATTTGAGGTTTATTTTTTTTTGCCACCTTTTCATTTTGGATCAGGTGATGGCATTTGACTTCACTTCCAGCCTGCAGAGATTCTCTTAAATTTGTGGTGTGGAACATGATCCCAGGCCCCTTGTACTGTAGAGTAAATATCTTTTTAACTGAGTGTAATTGAACTCTCTTAAAGTCACTTTAAGATTAAATATAGGGAGAAGTAGGATTCTAAATAAGACTTCTAATCTGCATAATTGAATACTGCCACAGTTGCTCTGATCTTGGCAGATTACACGGCTGAAGAGGTTTTGCGGTCTTTCCAGGATGTCCTAAAGTGTTCTGCAGCTTCGTGAGTGGTTCTAGATGACAGTTGCTTGCAGGTCTTCAGAATGTATAATTGGCATTAGAGCTCTTCATTATCTCCACGACCTCATGCACATTGTGTAACGCTCTCTGTGCTCCAGTCCCCTCCCTGATGAAACAGAGGCTGTCATTCCCCCTTAGTGTTTCATTGATGATTAGTTGTGACTGTGTGACATACAGAGCACGCAGCTATGGTAAATGTTTAATAAAAGTTGGGTATTACTTGGAACAAACATGTCTGCACATAATGCCAATTTGTATTTTTTTAGGATTAAAGAGAAGTAAACTATAAAAGGCCCTTTGGCAGGAGGGGAGAGAGGGAGAGAGAGAGATCCAGTTTTCCTGATTTATTCATGGGTAAAATGATGATTATATCCATATCAGAGAAGCCACCTATATACCCAACCCAAAATGCTTAGAGTCTTTGGAATTCCTCTTTGGGATATACTTTCAGAGCCTGAAGCACATTTTTTTGAAGATCCTCAAATATTCATCCTTTGAGAATAGATTTGATTTTTGTAGGTAGAAGTCATTTGGAGTCAAGCATAAGTATTAAATTAAATTTTTTAGCAGTTTTATTTTAAAATTAAGGCATTAGCTTTTAAGACAGTCATTCAGATATGTTAAGTACTAGCCCATTTACTTTTTCAAAAAATCCTTTGAAAAATATGAATATGTCAAAAATAATTAATTATTGGTTTGCCAGTCTGATGTTCTTAAGGATTCTGTTTTTAATGAAATACTTTAAGAAAACACAACTGCTAAATGCAGTATGGTATTCTTGATTGGCTCCTGGAATAAAAAAAGGTCAATTAATGGAAAAATGAGTGAAATCTGAATAAAGTATAGAATTTAGTTAATTGTAATGTTTCTGACACTGGTTTGTCAGGTTTTGACAAATGAGTCCTGGTAATGTACAATGTTAGCCCCATAGGAAATAAGTCAGGAGTGTATAGAAACTCTGTATTGTCTTTGTGCCTTTTCTGCAAATCCAAAACTATTCTAGCAGGAAAAGTTTGTTTAAAAAAGAAAAATTAATTACTAGAAAAAAATGAGAGAATAAAAGACAGTTCATCGTCATGTGTCAGTGCAGGTGCGTCAGCTGCAACAAATGTCCACTTTGGTGGGGATCTGATGGAGGGGTCCGTGAGGAATCTCTTTCTCTCAGTTTGCCATGAACCTGAAACTGCTCTAAGGAAGCAAAGTCTCTAATTTAAAACGTGGTGTTAACGTCCTTGCATAATCATGAATGCTAACTGACGTGTCCTGAGCGTGACTGAAGGAGGCTTTTCTGCCCCTTTCCCTTCTGTTTTGCAGCATTGACAAGATCTCTAAGGTCACCTCTCCTGTGTTGGTCATTCACGGGACAGAAGACGAGGTCATCGACTTCTCCCACGGCCTCGCGATGTATGAGCGCTGTCCCCGAGCTGTGGAGCCCCTCTGGGTGGAAGGGGCTGGGCACAATGACATAGAGCTTTACGCACAGTACCTAGAGAGACTAAAACAGTTCATATCTCACGAACTTCCTAACTCCTGAAGACAACAACTTGATTTTACCTCATTTACTGTGAATGGAGGAGTCCTCTGGTTTGCACATGCTTTAACTGGATAGCTGTAATGGCTTCATAACCACAAAGAAGTGCCCAGCCTTTAGGGTGTTCTTATCAAAGAGCTGATGAAATTTCAGTCTTTTGTAGCTAGAGATGGTTCTACTAATTCACACAACGCATTAACCTGAGCAGTCATGACTCCCAGCTTCATTGCCTTGCAGGAGTAGGAATGAGAGCTGAGTGTAGGGACAGTTTTCTGGTGCTGTGTGAAGTACGCTCCCCTCTGTTTCTCCATTTCCGACTCACTTATGCAGGACGCAGCCCTGTCCCCACCTGTATCCTCCGTATTTGATGTGCAGCTCTCTTTCGGCCATGGGACTCATGAGTTCAATCCATTTGTGAAGCTGTGATAGTGTAACTGGAAACTATTGTGGTGAAAATTCCTTTGTTAATTTCTGTTTCCATGCTGATCTTTCCCCAGACAAGTAAACTGAAGGATAATTTACCGGATTTATCATGAACCGCTTCATCAACTGTACCCATATAAATATAACTGGAATATTCTTAAACAAAAGAAAACTAGGGGGTTTTTTAAGTGTAAATTTATTACTAGCCAACAGAGTTTTAATATTTTGATTGTCTGGTTGGTTTAACAAAGAGCCTAGCTGACTTCTATAAAATCCTCCTCATAGGCTTTTTTAAAGTACTGTACATATTTGCAATCACATTGTGCATAGATTCTTAATGGGTAGTTTTCTTTTGTCAGGATACAACAATGAACTGCTAAATTCCTCGTTTGTAATGTAAATGATTGAATACATTTTGTTAATATGTTTTTATTCCTATGTTTTGCTATTAAAAAAATTTTATAACATTTCCAAGACAAAAATTCCAAGTTTATGCTTTGAAGAATTTATGTAATTAAAATTTCACTGAACTAATCTTTTTAGTTTAGAAGTTATTTGGGTTTTGACACTGGAGTTGCACCAAGTAAGCATCAGAAATGTAAGATGCTTGAAATTGCTACACTACTTGTATTGGTTGGGGGGTTTGGGTTTTTTTTGGGGGGGTGGGTCTTTGGTTTTATTTTAATTTTATTTTTAAATTTAAAAGCCTTAAATGTACTGTAAGCCTCAGATTGTTGTACAACTGGATTGCGGTTGATTGCCAGTTTGTGTACTATTGCTTGGAGGCAGCACAGTGGTTGGTGACGGAATAAAGGATGCATGGATCAGAATGTGTGAATGCGCCCAGTTTTTTCTTCATCTTTCCATCAAAGAAAATAGTGAATAAGAGAACAATTTTTTCTCTTACTAAGAAGAAACTCTTGGGGTTTACGAACCAGGTAGATGCTTTTGTTCTATAACAGACCCTCAAGTACCTTTGGAAGAAGCCAAGATATAAAACACGCAACAGCCAGAGATGGTAACTAAATAGAGTGCACAGTGGATTCTGGCTGCAAAACAAAACCAGTGAAGGCAATCTCATTGGAACTGGCTAAGAGGGAGAATGGTGCCTGTGTCCCTGGGAAGCCCAAGTCAAGTGTGTTCTATAGTGTTTTCAGCCCCTTGACCACCTGACCAGAAAAGAGCAACAAAGCGGTGCTGGTTTGAATTCTTAGAACACACTCTCCTGAGTGTGCCCAGGGGAGATGCTGGTGGCAGGGGAGGTGTGAGGACGTAGATGTCTGCACCTGTTAGTGTGTGCGCACGTGCACGTGCAGGCCACTTCCTGATCTTCACCTGGGTGAGTGGGTTGGGCTCACCTGAGAGGGGCATCCAAAAGCTCCAGAGGTGAGGCCTGTCCCAGATTCCTGTCCTAGGTGGTAAAGAAGCACAACCAATGTCCTATGTTTGGGGCTGGAGAGCAGTGGACTGAGGTTGCCAAAGACAAAATTTCTCCTCCTGTGTGCTCCTTGCACCTTCTGTAACCAGTTCTCCTTTTATGTTGCAGCTGCTCAGTAAATTTCTTTTTACCAGCCAAATTTCAGCAGTGTTAATAGGAAAAATTGAGCCCTTTTGCTCACTTGTATCCATTTGAAGCAGCTTGTGCTTTTTCTTAAAACAGAGGCAAGGGAGTTTTGTTCACCTTTTGACAGAGTTTGACATGGGGACAGCATTTTTCTGAGGGTGGCATGAACTGAACAGTGAGAATCCCAGAGCGAGAACCTTGAGGGACTTCTGAGGATCAGTCTTGCTAAGCTGCAGGTTGTTTGCAAAGCTGTGCTCTGGTCAGACCTGTACATAACCCCGGGGTTCGGTCTTCACTAGGAGCCTGTCCTTGGGTCACTTGCTATTTCTTCTACCTCGGTGAGGGTAGAAGATAGTCAAGTGTTGTATTATTTCTACTATGTGAATTCCTTTATACTTACAAAAATCCTTTTCTAGCTATTAAAATAAAGGCCTAGAAATAACATTTAGAGAAGGGTATTGTGACTATTATCATTGTGGTGATTATGTATTATGGCTCTTAAAATTAAGCAAAGTAATACAGATTTGGATCAGTCACTATAATCACAGGAAAAATCTCAAATCCTAATTTAAACCATTGCTGTTGTGTCCTTTGAAAAACCAGAGAATAGAATGATTGTTACTATCTCAAAATAGAAAAAGTGTCTTCTGTTTAAAAATAAAAACTTGCAAGCAGTCCCATTAAAGACTGAATTCAAAATGTGAGACTGTCGATGCCTCAGAGGGCAGGTGAATTGTCAAGATGCTCCTTTTGGGAACATTTCTCTGACTCTTGATGTGCAGAGGAGGAATGTAGAATCTACAGTCTACAGACTTGTGAGCCTCCAGGAAATGATCACAAGTGTGTTACGTCTGAAGAGAACAGGGCAAGCCACATTGAGTGGATTTGAGGGGCCATCTTGGGCTCACTAGGAAAATCAAATCGCCCCCTTTCACCTGCCAACCTCTGCTCCTCCTCAGAACCAGGACTCAAAAGTACAGACAGACACATGCAGTGTCCTATAGTCCAGGTAAGCCTTTAGAAGAGTGGTTCTCAACTTTCCTAATGCCCTGGCCCTTTAATACAGTTCCTGTGGGTCGGAACCCACAGGTGGAGAACCACTGCTTTAGAGAGAGAGGATTGGGACCAGATCCATCTGTCTTTGTTTCCAGACTGGGTGATTTTTGCCTTGTTCCCTGATTGCTCTGGTCCTCTGAGAGGTTTTCCCCTTGTTTACCTCACTTGGGGAGTATACGCAGTAAATGGAGAGCAGCTGTGTAGGTGCTGCCCATTTCCTGCTGGAGGTTGTATTGTTGGCAGCAGAGTTGCTGGAGTTCTCAGAATAGACCAGATAACACTGGAAATTCAAAAAGAGTCAAATGATCTTCAAAGATGTATACTAGACCCACGCAATTATAAGGATAAGTTCCTTCAAACTATAAAGAAACGGTTAATTCAGTGTATTAACTGTTCCAAAGGAGCATGTGTGCACACATCTACTCACACACACTGACACGGAGCACCAAACAGAACAGTAAGTCAAATCCCAGTGGGGGAAAGAACCCCTATTTAACAAATGGTGCTGGGGGAACTGGCTGACGACCTGTAGAAGACTGAAACTGGACCCCCACCTTTCACCATTAACAAAAATTGATTCTCAATGATAAAAGATTTAAACTCAAGACATGAAACTATAAAAATACTAGAAGAGAGTGTAGGGAAAACACTTGAAGAAATTGACCCGGGAGAATATTTTATGAAGAGGACGCCCCAGGCAATTAAAGCAACACCAAAAATCCTTTACTGAGATCTGATCAAACTAAAAAGCTCTTGCACAGCTGAGCACAGTACGTAAAGCAAACAGACAACCTTCAGAATGGGAGATTTTTGCAGGTTATGCTTCTGACAAAGGTCTGATAACTAGAATCTACAGAGAACTCAAACTAATCAATAAGAAAAGAATAACCCCATTTCTATGTGGGCAAGAGACTTAAACAGAAACTTCTTTGATGAAGACAGGAGCATGGCCTACAAGCACAGGAAAAAATGCTCATCATCCTTAATCATCAGAGAAATGCAAATCGAAACCACTGGAGATATCATCTAACTCCAGGAAGATTAGCTCACATCACAAAACCCCCAAACTACACTGATGGCGTAGATGCCAAGAGAAGGGAAGGCTTCTACACTGCTGGTGGGAATGCAAGCTAATATGACCCTTTTGGAAAGAAGTTTGGAGAACACTGAAGGAACTAAAAGTAGACCTACCTTTTGATCCTGCAATTCCTCTACTAGGTATATACCCACATGATCAAAAATTATTTTTACAACAAAGACTTATGCACCAGAATGTTTATTGCAGCCCAATTCATAATAGCCAAGACAGGGAAATAGCCCAAGTGCCCATCGACCTATGAATGGATTAACAAATTGTGGTACATGTACAACATGGAATTCTATGTAGCCATAAAAAAGGACAGAGACTGCACATCTTTTATGTTTACCTGGATGGAGCTGGAACACGTTCTTAGTAAAGTATCTCAAGAATGGGAAAAAAAGTATCCAATGTACTCAAATACTACTATGAAATCAATATATAACCACCTACACACTCATACAAATGGCAAAACATAACTATAGTCCATAAAGTAGAAGGGAAGAGGAGAGAGAGGGGTGATGAGAGGGGATATGGGAGGAGGGAGGGTATTCGAGGGGACCTCACCTAATGTGCATGATGCGATGGTACATTTCAAAACTATTAAGAAATGAGTAAAATTGTGATCGATGTGTTACTTGGTTCAATGTAAACATTTCACATTGTATATCAAAGTAGTACCCTGAACTCCATAAATGCATCAATGTACAAAGTTATGATTTAATAAAAAATAATTATAAAAAAAGAAAAAATAAACTAAAAAAACTGCTCATAAGAGATTATTGTCCACAATAATCACCTATGAATTTAATTAAATAATCAAGTAAATGTATCAGATAACTACCATGAAATGCCATATTATAAAGTTGGCATAAGTATTTAAAGCATAACACTAGCTGGGTATGGTGGCTCACACCTGTAATTCTAGCACTGTGGGAGGCCAAGGCAGGTGATGCTTGAGCTCAGGAGTATAAGACCAGCCTGAGCAAGAGAAAGACCCTATCTCTATTAAAACTAGAAAAACTAGGCTCAGCACCTTAGCACCTGGTGGTTACAGCACCAATCACATACACGCAGGCTGGCGAATTCTAACCCGACCTGGACCAGCTAAACAACAATGACAACTGCAACAAAAAATATCTGGGTGTTGTGGCAAGTGCCTGTACTCCCAGCTACTTGGGAGGCTGAGGCAGAAGAATCACTTAAGCCCAAGAGTTTGAGGTTGCTGTGAGCTGTGACACTACATCACTCTACCCAGGGTGACATAGTGAGACTCTGTCTCAAAAAGAAAAAAAAAAAAAATAGAAAAACTAGCTGGGCATGGTGATAGGCACCTGTAGTCCCAGCTATTCAGGAGGCTGAGGCAAGAAGATCACTTGAGCCTTGAGAGTTTGAGGTTGCTGTGAGCTCTGATGCCACAGGACTCTACCCATGGTGACAAAATGAGACTCTGTCTCCAAAAAAAAAAAAAAAGCATAACACCCATTGATGGGAAGGGAATGGGTAAAAGGTACTCTAAAATTACACTGCTACCTTTTTTTTTTTTTTAATTGAGACAGAGTCTTACTTTGTCACCTATGGTAGAGAGCCATTGACGTCATAGCTCACAGTAACCTCAAACTCTTGGGCTTAAGCAAAATTGTCTTGCTTCAGCTTCCCAAATAGCTGGGACTACAGGTATCCACCACAATGCCAGATTTTTTTTTTTAATTTAGCAAGCCCGGTCCAGGTTTGAACCCCCAGCCCTGGAGCATGTGGCTGGCACCCTAACCACTGAGCTACAGGTGCCCAACCTACACTGCTACCTTTATAACATTACCTTTATACATTACATAGGTACTAACTTTCTATCAAAGTCTCTTAACAGGCTCGGCGCCTGTGGCTCAAGCGGCTAAGGCGCCAGCCACATACACCTAAGGTGGCGGATTTGAATCCCCAGCCCG
>NW_003852406.1:32519698-32523609 GCF_000181295.1 Otolemur garnettii
TTTTTTTTTTTTTTTTTTTTAGAGACAGAGTCTCACTTTGTTGCCCTCAGTAGAGTGCTGTAGTGTCACAGCTCACAGCAACCTCCAGCTCTTTGGCCAGGCAATTGTCTTGCCTCAGCCTCCCAAGTAGCTGGGACCACAGGTGCCCACCACAACACTTGGCTATTTTTTGTTGCAGTTTGGCCGGGGCTGGGTTGGAACCTGCCACCCTCGGTATATGGGGCTGGCACCCTACTCACTGAGCCACAGGCGCCACCCCGTTTCTAGGAATTTATTCTTAGAAAACAATCAAGAATAATCAACTTAGATGGGATAATCACTGCTGTACTCTCAGTGATAGTGAAAATCTGTAAACAAACTTTTTCCAGCCACAGGGATTCAGTTATGTCCATACAATGAATTACTCTGTGACCATCATAAATGATGCTACAGAATAGTATTTAGTGATGTGGATAACTTTCCAAGACACACTGTTATGTGATAAAACTGGTCCCCTCAGCTCATGCATGTGATTCCCTCCCCACCTCCAACCTCCTCTACTCACTCAAACTTGGACAGAAGCTGGTGTGCACCAAAATGTTGCCAGGGCACCAAAAATGTTACCATTTCTGTTGATGCTGCTGAATTGTATCTTGAATAAACCATTACAGAGAAGAAAGTCTGAACTAATTCGTTAAGATTCACAAGAAGAGTTAGGAAATGGTACCAGTAAGATCTTTTGTTACTATAATTTGTTCTGGAACACCCTGGATGGCACTATCTCACTCGTGCAGAAAATTCTGCTTTCATGAGAGAATAAGTCATTCTGATAAATCCCACCCCCTAGTGTGTGAGGGTTATGAAACTACATTTCATTCTGTCCAACTCTGATGCCAACTCCTACCTGAGGATGGGGCAGGAGATGCTCACTGGGATGTCAGCAGGAGACCTTGTTGTTCCCAAAGGAACTTGCCCAGAGCTCACCCAGCTGGGTGGGCCCATGGCAGGGGATTGTGCAGGGAGATGTGCCATCTGCTGTTCTTATGTGTGTGTCGAGTAAAACATACATAACAAAAGATGGCCTTTTAAACCATTTTTAGGTGAACAATCTAGTGGCATTAAGTACAGTTGTCAGCAACCATCTCCAGAACTTCTTCATCGTCCCAAGCTAAAATGCCATCTTCATTAAACAGTAATCAACTTCGACCCAATTCCTCCCCACCACTGCCCCTGGCAACCCCCATTCTGCTTTCTATCCCTATGAATTTGACTACTGTGGGCATCTCATGTTCAACAGAATCGCACAGCATCTGTCCTCTCATGTCTTAGCCTAATGTCCTTAAGGTTCAGTCATGCAACAGATTCTATTCCTTTTTAAGGCTGAATAAGTTTCTATTGTATGCATATGCCAATCATATATTTAAAATATATACCAAGAAGTGGAATTGCTGGATCATATGGGAATTCTGTGTTTAATGTTTTGAGGAACCACCATACTTGATCTGTGACTCTTTTTTTTTGAGATAGAGTTTCACTCTGCCACCCTCAGTAGAGTGCTGTGGTGTCACAGCTCACAGCGACTTCCAACTCCTGGGCTTACGCAATTCTCTTGCCTTAGCCTCCCGAGTAACTGGGAGTACAGGCACCTGCCACAACGCCCGGCTATTTTATGTTGCAGTTTGGCCGGGGTCAGGTTCAAACCTGCCACCCTTGGTATATGGGGCCGGCGCCCTACCCGCCAAACCACAGGCGCTGCCCCTTGATCTGTGACTCTTAATAGGAGTCTGAGATCTGGGACTTCTTTGGAATTGCATACTATATTCTGGATGTCTGTACTGAAGGAGCTAAGGAAATTTCACCCCAAAATATGAGTCCCTGGTATAAAGAATATTGTGAATTGAAGGCCATTCTAGGTCAGGAGACAGTGGAGGAGGCCTTCCCTCCATCTGCACCAACTGGACTGGCCTACTCAGAGAACCAAAGGGGACAATTGGCTCCCCTTCCTGTTATTTCAAAATATTTCAGAAGTGAGGGTCAGGAATGTAGGTGGACCTGACCCAAATCATTTGGATCATAAACACCTGTTTCCCCAGGTTAATCTACAAGTCAACCTATTTCTCCCAGTCCATTTGTCCTCCTTAGTACCCTCCCCAGCCACTGTTGATGCCTGATACTCCTCAGTTTCCCTCTTCCCCTCTATAAGGCCTCTATAAAGATATCTGAACTCCTTTACAAATTCGGGTTATCACTGTGATTTCTATCATCATGTGATTTATCTACCATATATACGGTAAATAAAACATTTCTCTTATTAATCTGCCTTGTGAGTTGATCTCTAAGTGAACTTTGGGGGAAAAGGGCAAGTTTCCCCCTCACCTCTTCAGTCCCTATAGGCATTTTCTGGGGAGAAAGTAGGTAACGATGATTCTGAGAGATTAAGAACAGAGAACTGTAATAGGTGGTATTTACAGGCTCTTTTAAAACCAGTATTTTTGGCTTCTGAAAACTGAGGGTGAAGATCATGGAGAGGTTGTGGAGTTTGGGTATAACCTGCAGTCAAGCCTGGCATAGACATGACTTGTCACAGTTCTGTGCGTGGAGGGGAGGGTCTCTGGACGTGCCAGCGTGCAGTCCAGAAGCATTTGAAGCCCAGGCATGAGATAGGGCAGAGTCCTGGGTGCAGAGACAGCAGGCCTGGCTGTATCTGCCTTGTAGCAGAGTGACCTCGAGCAGGTCCCTTAGCGGCTGTTAGCCTGCACCTCGTCTCTAAATGGTAGGAGTATCTGTCACACAGTGGAGTAAGGACCAGGTGATAGTCTTGAGGTAGAAATGTCTTGGAAGATGTAACGGGCACTTGGATCCATTCATTAAAGGTCTGGGTTTAGAACAAAACAGAAAACACTTTGAAAATGCTTGGGTGAGGCAGTTTCCCTGGTGGTGCCCTCACTACAGCGTTGCTTAATCATCACTCTGTTGCTGGTCCCAGCTTGCTCATGCCTGACCCTGTCTGGCTGCGCCTGCCTGGGTGTGGGTAGAGATGGGCCCAGGGCTTACAGGCTTTCACAAATACTGTCTCCTGTCTGAATGTCCCCAGATCTCCCTGCACCAGGCTTCCCACTCCTCCCAGAAGAGCCTGTGAGGCCACGTAGCTCCTGAGCCCACCCAGCACATTTCAAGATGGGACTGGAGCCGGCCAAGGTCTTTAGAATAACAGATCCACCCCTTTACCCTGGTCTCTCAGCCAGGGCCAGAGGAGGGACAGCTCAGAGAGAGCAGCAAAGGCGTCTACTGAAACGTCAGTTACATTCAAGAAGGGGGCTCAGAAGAATTTGTAAATGCCTTTTAAAAGTTTTATAAATTCCAAATTTAACATTTCATCTAAAGGAGTGCAAAAATATATATATTTACAGTTCAAGGTTAGAAAAGGTTAAGGGAGAGAAAATGAAAATTCATGTTCCCACTACTGAATCTAGAAAGACTATCACCAGGATATTCTTGCCCATGTACACCCCATTCTCCTCCAATCACATTCTTTTCCCACCATCCTGATTTTCCCCTTAGCCATTCATTTATTTATATTAAAAATGTGTGTAATATATTATGAGTATTTGATATATGTACATGTATATAGTATGCGTATATCATGTGAATATTAATATAATTTAATTTTAAAGATTTTGTATAATTTTAATTCTTCTGCTGTATTCTTTATTTGCTTTCCTCTTTTATTCAGCATGGTGCCTTTTGGATTTGTCTCTATTAACCCAGATAGCTGCATTTTATCGTCATTGCTGTTGTATAAACACCCTCCAGTGTGTACAATCCATTCCTGAGAGGCGTTTAGATCATCTGCCAGGTTTCTGCCATTGGAGATGGTTTTGTACATCTCATGATGGAGGAGGCTTCTGTCTGATGGTTCTTTTTTTTTTTTT
>NW_003852406.1:32532852-32603494 GCF_000181295.1 Otolemur garnettii
GCCCAGAGTGGGGAACTCCTCCACCTCTGTCTGAGGGACATACGTGGCTCTAGCAAACAGTTCGGGGCCTTCCCAGAGTGGTAGACCTCTCCACTGCCACCTGCAGGGCGCACGTGGCTCTAGCAAGCAGTTCTAGGCCCACGCAGCTTGGGTGCCTGGAGCGGGGAACTACTCCCCTGGCCCCCATGGGGTGTGCGTGTCTCTAGCAAGCTGTTTTGGGTCTACCTGGAACAGAGGACTCCTCTGCCACTGCCCATGGGACGCCGGTGGCACTAGCAAGCAGTTCTGGGCCTGCCCAGAGCAGGAGCCTGGGGCAGGGATCTCCTCTACCACCTGTGAGGCGTGTGACTCTAGCAAGCAGTTTTGGGCCTGCCCCGCTCCGTGAGGGCAAAGAGACCCACCCAGCAAATGGGTTAGTCTGGGAAGGTTAATACCTCCTTCCCCACCTTGCACCCAGTCACTCATAATCCCCCAGGTCTGTGACCCTATTCACTCCAGTAGGCCACTGCTCCTGGGGTTTACAACTGGCAAAATCAGCCAGAAATTTGAGTTCGGCAGGGGGGCCTTACATGTTTAAATTAGGCTTCTGTCCAGCTAGATTTCTCTGTAAATCAGAGGTTGCATTCAGCTCTGGGCAGCAGACAGATAGCAGTTTACACTCAGGTGTCAATTCTAGTTTCTGCCCGCCTACTGCCTTTGTCTCAGCCGCATTAGCCCCCTGAGGGCTGGCGCTCCACCCAAGAAAGTTATGTGTGCCCTGCCTGTGGCTGCTGTCTGGAACCTCTGTTTGCCCAGAGAGACGGGGCTGGAATGGCGTGAGCCTGTAGCTGAGGATGCCACCATTGCTGCACTGGCGTCCCCTGAGATGACTCTCCTCTCCTCATGCCTGCACCACAGTCAGCACAGAACAACACCAGCCCTTTCCCCCTCCAATTCTCTCAAGGAGATGCCCAAGAATCTGGATTCCATAGGTAACAAACCTCCAGACCTCGGAGTGGGTGGGTGGGGACTCCTCAGAATTCAATGTTGCAGGTGGGGAATATATACAGTTTTATACAGTTTTACAGTTTTATGCCTGGCCAGAGAGTGCCATGGCACGCCAGCAGGGGTAGGAGGTCCAGTTTTTAGGGGGTCTCTCCCGTGGGATAGAGTGGGAGGAAGTTTGAACTCTGCTCGCTTGTTTGCATGGAGGGGACTTTTGTCCGCTTGGTGGTGGATTTTGTACCTTTTGGTTGTATTTTTGGGGTCACAGCTCACCTCAGGAAGGTTGAAGTGCACTCCTCAATCTTCTCTCTTGGCTCTGCTCCGAACCATCAGCTAACTTGCTAAACTTCTGTCCTTTAAGCCTCCTTCTGGATGCGAGCTTCTGTAAAAAGCTGGCTGCAGTCTGCCATCTTGGCTCTGCCCCCCTGTCTGATGGTTCTTTATCTTGGTTACATACTGAAATGACCTGAGAGGCAATTTATTTTATGTATTTATGTATGTATGTATGTATGTATGTATTTATTTTTAGACAGAGTCTCACTATGTCACCCTCAGTTGAGTGCTATGGCATCACAGCTGACAGCAACCTCGAACTCTTGGGCTTAAGCAATTCTCTTGCCTCAGCCTCCCAAGTAGCTAGAACTACAGGTGCCGGCCACAATGCCTGGCTGTTTTTTTGTTGTTGTTGTAGTTGTCATTGTTGTTTAGCAAGTTCAGCTGGGTTTGAACCCACCAGCTCCAGTGTATGTGGCCAGCGCCTTAGCCACCGAGCTACAGGTGCTGAGCCCTGAGAGGCATTTTTAAATGCTGATGATGCCTTGGCCTCATCCTCAGAGATTCCTATTTAACTAGTCTGGGATTTGACCTGAGCATCTGGACTTGTAACAGTTCCCCAGGGGTTTCTGGTGGGCATCTTGCATTGACAACCATTGTCCTAGAGAGGGACTCTCCATCTCCAGCATGCACACACATCACCTGGGGACATAGAGTTTGATTCAGTAGATCTGTGGTAGGGTCTGAGTTCTGTACTCCTAAGAAGCTCCCAGGGAATGCTGGTCCACAGAAATGAGTGGTGCAGGATCCACCTGTTCAGTGTCACCAGGTGGTGTCAAGTCCTTTTCCTAAGTACAGCCACCCATAGTGGATGGGAATTGTAGTCTTCCACACTTGACATCCTCCACATACATTTTTGTCTAAATAGTGATGTAAAATGTTATGCTCCTGATCACTCCTGAGAATAAGCAGCTTTTCAAAGACATATGGGTCATTTGTAGGTTCTGTTTTGTGAATTGTCTGTCCATGACCCTTGCCTACTTATCTGACAGATTTCTCTATTTTTCTTTTTCACATAATTAATGGCCAACAAAAATTAAATCATGGCTGGGCACTTGTAGCACAAAGGTTATGGTGCTGGCCACATACACTGAGGGTGGTGGGTATGAACCAGGCCCAAGCCAGCTAAACAAAAATGACAACTGCAACAACAAAAAAACAGCCAGGCATTGTGGCGGGTGCCTGTAGTCCCAGCTACTTTAAGAGAATTGCTTAAACCCAAGAATTGGAGGTTGCTGTGAGCTGTGATGCCACAGCACTCTTCCAAGGGTGATATAGTGAGACTCTGTCTCAAAAAAAAAAAATCGTAATACACATTTTTAAATCAGAATCCACTTATCAAGCTAACTAATATACAAAATTCACTCATTCATTCATTCATACAGCAAACATTTGTGAGTCTGAACAATAGTCTGGCTCTTTTGGATAGAGGAGTGAACAGATAAGGTTCCTGTCCTTTGGAGCTTATATTCTACAGCAGTGTTTTTCAACCTTTTTTTATCTCACAGCGCACTTGAACTTTCTTTGATCAAAAGAAGGTGTAAACAAAAGCATATACTTACTGCGCTTTGAACTTTTTTCAAAATTAATTTTTTTTTGAGACAGTGTCTTATTTGTTGCCCTGGATAGAGTGCCTTATTGTCAATGCTCACAGCAACCTCAAACTCTTGGACTCAAAGTGATTCTCTTGCCTCAGTCTCCCTGGTAGCTGGGACTATAGGCACCCACCACAATGCCCGGCTATTTTTAGAGATGGGGTCTCGCTCTTGCTCAGGCTGGTCTCAAACTCCCGAGCTCAGGCAATCCACTGGCCTTGGCCTTCCAGAGTGCTGGGATTCTAGGCGTGAGTCACTTTGCCCAGGTCCAAAATAATTTAATTAACAATCTTAAAAAATTTTCATGGCACACGTAACATCCTCTCATGGCTCACCAGTTGAAAATCTCTGTTCTAGTAGAGGAAATGGGCAATAAACAAGTGAAAAAATAGAAAAAGCAAATTGTCATATACTGTGCAAGAGCGTCCAACCCGTGGCCTACAGGCCACTCTCCGATTCTGTGACTCTTTCACTTATCTATGGTCTTAGATATCATGAAAATTACGTGTGGCCCTTTTCTGCTTATCAGCTTTTGTTATTGCTTGTGTATTTACTGTGTAGCCCAGGACAACTCTTTTTCTTCCAATGTGCAATAGAAAATCTGGACACCTTGTAGGAAACAAGAAACACACTGAGAAAGGGGCGGAGGCATCAAATCCCTCAGGAGCACAGGGTATTGGGTTTTATCCTGCCTCTGTAGACCCTGTTCACCTGAGCTTGAACTTCAGTGCGACCAGATGTTGGCTTTATATCACGGGGGTGTCATTCAGCCTCTCTGTGCTTCAGCTTCCCCCTCTGTATAAGGATGATTTTGTACTTACCTCATAATATTGAGAATTAAATGAACCTAGAATATACTGAACTATCAATAAATACAAGCTCTTATCATCCAGAGAAATAGAATATTTTATTCTTTGCTGTAAGGATTTGCCTCACGAACACGTAAGCAAAGAGCCTGTGGGAAATGTATGGACACACGGCCCCGGCCATTCAATGCCTAGTGAATCTTTATTCATGCCAGGTCCTATAGACAGCAGCTTCTGTGTCTAATAGGATCGCCTGTTTTTCAAATAGTTTTTAGTAAGAATTTTCTTTGTAAACATTGCGTATTAATTTCTCTTCTACACATTTACACTGAGAGGCCTGACCTCAGAACATGGTGTTACACACTCATAAGTGTGCTCTGCTTTCTCCTGAAGCCAGTGTGTGTCCCTCCAACAAAATGGTTTGTCTTAAAAGAGCCAAGATGACCTGATAGAGGTCACTCTTTTCTTTTTTTGGAGACACAGTAGAGTACTGTGGCATCATAACTCACAGCAACTTCAAACTCTTGGGCTTAAATGATCCTCCTGCCTCAGCCTCCTAAGTAGCTGGGACTATTTGCTCAGCCTTGGCCTTCCAGATTGCTTAAATGATCCTCCTGCCTCAGCCTCCTAAGTAGCTGGGACTATTTGCTCAGCCTTGGCCTTCCAGATTGCTAGGATTACAGGCATGAGCCACTGCTCCCTGCCTAGTTTTTCCTTTATTATATGAAGTGAAATTTCTGAAGTTAGTCTCTCTCTCTTTCTTACACACTCACACACAGCATCTGAGCCTTCTGTGAACTTGCCTCACGTGTTCGCAGATCAGGTCAGCTTACTGATGTGGCTTATAACTGACCAGAAGAGCTCTTGTGCCAAGCCCAGGACCTTCCACAAATGCAGAGTCACAAAGCTGGGGGATTCCTTGAAAAATATCTGTTCTGGGATTCCCCAACATGAGATGGGCCACAAATTCTGAGGGAGAAGGTGGGAAAAGGGAGAGAGGAGAAGAAGGAAACACGATTACCTCAGTATGTCCTGAAATTCATGTTTTCTAACCATTATCTGTAGATCAAATGAATCTTATGTTTTATCTGTATACTCACTATTATTTTCAAATGTGTAAAGATACGGCTGTGGTTAATAAGCCATTGTACAGATTCATTTTAAAGCAATTTTGAACTCACTGTATCTTACAGTGTTAAATATTTTCTTAACCAACAAATAATGAAAGTACAAATCTTGTCATACTGGACTAGGGTTCTCAGAGTGAGGTCCCCAATGCAGCCACAGAAGCATCACCTGGAAACTTGTTAGAAATGCAGGTTGTAGGCTCGGCACCCATACCCAGTGGTTAGGGTGCTGGCCACATACACCAAGGCAGGTGGGTTCAAACCTGGCCCAGATGCTGGCCACATACACCAAGGCAGGTGGGTTCAAACCTGGCCCGGGTGCTGGCCACATACACCAAGGCAGGTGGGTTCAAACCTGGCCCGGGCCTGCTAAACAACAATGACAACTACGACAAAAAAATAGCTGGGTGTTGTGGTAGGTGCCTGTAGTCCCAGTTACTTGGGAAGCTGAGGCAAGAGAATCACTTAAGCCTAAGAGTTGGAGGTTGCTGTGAGCTGTGATGCCATAGCACTCAACCAAGGGTGACATAGTGAGACTCTGTCTCAAAAGAAAAAAAAGAAGAAGAAAAAAAAAAGAAAAGCAGGTTCTAGGTGCTCATTGCAGACTTACTGAATTAGAAACTCTGGGGATGGGACCCAGTAATAATTAGATTTGATTCATGTTACATTTAGATAAAAAAGGGATCCCACTGAGAATTCACAGTTCTAGAAAGAGTCTCTAGTGATGGACCCTAGAGGACAGGTCTTTGGTTATAGTGATAAGTGAGAACTCATTTTATTATTTCATTCTATCCTCTCTGTGTGCTGTGGCTCTATTGTTATTTTTAAATATAACAACAGAAAATTTACCACTTAAACCACTTCATTATTTTATTTTATCTTATTTTGCTTTATTTTATTTTTTGAGACAGTTTCGCTGTCACCGTCAGTAGAGTGCTCACTGCAATCTCAAACTCTTGGGCTTCAATGATCCTCCTGATTCAGCCTCCCGAGTCACTGGGACTACAGGTGCCCACAACAACTAGGTTGGTCTCCAACTCCTGAGCTCAGGCCATCCAGCCACCTCTGCCTCCCAGAGAGCCACCTCACCCAGCCTCACCACTTGAACTGCTTAAAGTTTACGATTTAGTGGCATTAAGTATATTCATAATGCAGCACAACCATCCATCATCACTACCTAGTTCTAGAACTCTCCCATCACCCCAAATGGAAACCTTATATCCATTTTTACCCAGCTATTGGTAGCATGTGTCCCAGCCACAAGTCTACTTTCTGTCCTTATGGGTTTTCCTATTCTGGACATTCCATATAAACAGGATCATACAATATCATTCGGTATAAATGGAATTCTACAACCACACAGCAGCAGGCCTCAGGCCTGGCTTCTTTCACTCAGCGTGAAGTCCTCGAGGCGTGCCCAAACTGCAACATCTGTCAGCTTGTCACCCATTTTTCCGTTGTATGGACACACCACATTCTATTTACCCCTTCCTGCCGGCCGACATGTGGGCTGCTTCCACCCTTTCAGCAACTGTGAACAGCGCTGCCATGAACATTCATGTACGTTTTGGCTGAACACCTGTTTTCAGTTCCTTTGGGTACATACCTAGAAGAGGAATTGCAGGGACACATGGCAATTTATGTTTAACTTACCGAGGAGCTGCCAGATCCTGCTTTCACTTTTTTAAAATAATTTTTTAATTTTTAGAATGAGGTCGTTATCTCAAACTCCTGGCCTCAAGTGATTCTCCCAAATTCCTCAGCCTCCCAAATTCCCCCTATACTTTATTCTCTGCAGGGCAACCAAAACGGCTTTTTAAAAATGCAAAACAGATCGTGTTACAAACCCTCTTAAAATCCTCCATTAGTGTCCTATTTCTCTTAAAACGACAAAAGTGACATGTAATAATGGTATGAATTCATGGGGTACACACATGTGGTGATGTTTCGATACAGGTGAGGAACAGTGATCAGATGGGGTAATTAGCATATCTGCCATTTCTTTGTGTTAAGAACACTCACTCTCCGCCTTCTCGCTGTTTGAAACAACAGTGTACACTACCTCACTGCCAACTGTGGCCGTGCTGCGGGGCTCCAGCTTGGAGCTGACTACTTCTACAAGGAGAAAGGGCATCTAGCCACAATTTTGCACCCTTTAACAAATCCTCCCTATCTCCTCCCTCCCCTTCCCTATCTTCTGTTCTACTTTTTCCTTCTGTGAGATCAACTCACTTTAGCTTCTGTGTGTGTGAGAACACACGCTGTGCAAATCTCTGTTCCTGGCTTATTTTTCAGGTAACATTGTGTGCTCTGAGAGCAGCTTTTAAAGCTGCCCCTGGCCTTCAATGACAAGTCTCTTCCATCAGCATACGTAATCTGAAGGCCAGTCAGTGGGCAACAACCTCCCTCCAGTGGCCAAGTTTTCTGAAGATCTCTCAATCCCTAAAAACTCCCACTGTTAAGCATCTGCCGACCTCTGAACCCCCGGCTCTCAGAGCTGAGCAGTGCGCTGTGTCTGTCACCCTCAGTGCTTAGCTTCAGATATACAGTAGTGGCCTCTTTCTTCAATGTCCCACGTAAAGCACGGCCCTCGGTCTAGTGGTCCCCACTCCGACACTCACGAGGGTAGACAGGTGTGGCCAATGCACGAGGTGAGCCAGATGGGAGGCAATGCTGAATGGATGTGGTGCCCGGGAGAGGCAGGCACTTCTCAAGGACACACGTGCCATGTGGGCCAGACCAAGAGGGCAGCAGCCCTGTGATTCTCGGGCCGGTCTGCAGCAGCTGAGTTAGTTCAAACCCTTAATTTTTATATATTTGACTCATTTTAGGCAATCCAGCGTATATCACCAGGCTTCTCCAGAGAGTCGGAACCAATAGAATGTGTTTGTGTGTATCTCTCTCTCTCCTCATTTATATACACATATATGTATAGTCTCTATACAAGGTGCCCATAAAGTTCGTGTGCAATTTATTTATTTATTTATTTTTGGAGACAGAGCTTCACTTTGTCACCCTTGGTAGACTGCTGTGAAGTCACAGCTCACAGCAACCTCAAACTCTTGGGCTTAAGCGATTCTTTTGCCTCAGCCTCCCAAGTAGTTGGAACTACAGGCGCCCACCACAACACCTAGCTAGTTTTTTAGAGACGAGGTCTGGCTATTGCTCAGGCAATCCACCGGCCTCGGCCTCCCAGAGTACTAGGTTTACAGGTGTGAGCCACTTCATCTGGCCACATATGTAATTTAAACGGTTGTCTGGGGCACCAGCGACATGGCTCAGACCAAGTCTGAAGGCATCGGGGCCAGAGGATCCAAGAGTTTAACTCTTGGTCCAAGGCTAAAGGCCTGAGAAACCCCACTGGGATAAGTCCTGGAGTCCCAAGGCTGGAGAGACTGGAGTTTTCATCTCCAAGAGCAGGAAAATGTAGTAGAGAGAGGAAGAGAGAGAAAAGGATTTTTCTGATCCCTCTCGGCTCTGTGCCAATTGGGTGGTTTCTATCCACACTGAGAGTGGAACCTCCCCTCTCAGCTGGCTGACTCACACACCCGTCTTCTCTGGAAACACCTACACTGACCCACCCAGAGGTAATGCTTTATCAGCTCTCTGGACATGTTTTATTTTCTTTTTCCCTCTGTCTCTCTTTTGAAACAGTCTCACTCTGTTTTCTGAGCTAGTGTGCCATGGCATCACATCTCACAGCAACCTCAAACTCTGAGCTCAAGTGATCCTCTTGCCTCAGTCTCCTGAGTATCTGGGACTACAGGCACCTGCCACAATGCACAGCTGGTTTTTCTATTTTTAGTAGACATGAGGGGTCTCAATCTTACTCAGGCTGGTCTCTAACTCCTAAGCTCAAAGGGTCCATCTGCCTTGGAGTCCAGGAGTTCCAGGATTGCAGGCATGAGCCACAGTGCCTGGCCTCTCCAGGTGTTTTTAATCTAGGCAACTTGGCACCTAAATTAACCATCACACAGGGGAAGGGAATTGCCTGAGAACAGAGACTCATCTAGTGACAGTTTAAACACAGACCATTTCCCCAGGATTCATTTTCTGTCCTTTGAAAAGCAGGCAAAGTGTTCCATGGCATTAAGAATATAACAATTCTGCTTATGTGGTCATCAAAACCATGAGGTGTGCGTGTTCTTGTGTAGGGTATTAGCAAACCTGCTTCATGGCTGTCTATGAATGACGTGGAGTATCTTAACAGCATTTCACCTATACACATGACACTTGAACAACACAGGATTAAACTGCATAGGTCCACATATAGGCACATTTTTACAGTAAACATACTGAGAAAATTTTTAGAGATTTGTGACAATTTGAAAAAACTTGAAGACAAACCTCTTAGCCAAGAAATATCAAAAAAAGAGATGTCATGAATGTATAAAATATATATGGATACTAATATATTTTATCATTTGCTACCATAAAATATACACAAGTCAGTTATACAATGTTAAAATTTATCAAAACTTATGCACATGCTTGTAGACTATGCACCCTTTGAAGTGGAGAGAAATGTAAGCAAATATAAAGATGCGATATTAAATCATGACTGCATAAAATTAATGGTAGTACACACCATCTTCTGGAATAATTTTGTAGCCCCCCTCCTGTTGCTATTGTGGTGATCTGAGCATTGAGTATCTGCTTGAAACACTTAATCATCTCTGTCTGGACAGTGTACCTCACTGGAGAACTGCGTGTCCCGGGAACAAAGACCTCTGGAGGTTCTCCTGTATTTCCCATGGTGTTTAGTGCATTGCAGACCTTGAATAATACCAGGGGACCGATCTGAAATGCCACTAGTCATGCTGCAGTGCACCCAAAAAGCAGAGAAAACTCATGACATTACAAGAGAAATGTTGAATTGCTTGGTATGTTCTATAGACTGTGGTTTGCAGCTGAGATCACCCCTCAATTCAGGCAGAGGATTCATCTCATAAACAGACAATGTAAACTTTGGTGTGGATAAATACAGGAAAACACTGTAAATGTACTTTCTCTTTCTTATGATTTTTTCAGTAGCATTTTCTTTTCTCTAGCTTACTTTATTGTGAGAATGCAGTATATAATATCTATAACATACAAAATATTTGTTAATTGACTGTTTATGTTATCACCAAGGCTTTCTTTCTTTCTTTCTTTTTTTTTTTTTTTTGAGACAGAGCCTCAAGCTGTCCCCCTGGGTAGAGTGCCATAGCATCGCAGCTCACAGCAACCTTCAACTCCTGGGCTCAAGCGAGTCCCTGCCTCCGCCTCCCAAGTACCTGGGACCACAGGCACCCGCCACAATGCCCGGCTATTTTTTGGTTGCAGCCATCATTGTTTGGCGGGCCCGGGCTGGATTCAAACCCGCCACCTTAGGTGTATGTGGCTGGCCCCTTAGCCGCTTGAGCCACAGGAGCCAAGCCTATCACCAAGGTTTTCAATCAACAGTAGGCTAATAGTAGTTAAATTTGGGGGTAGACAAAGTTATAATTGGATTTTTTACTATGCCAGGGGTCATCCTCCCATCCCTCAAATTGTTCAAGTTGAGCTGTATTTTATTTTTCACGTCAGGAGTCCCTCCTTGTAAGTACTGTACAGACAGTAGTAGGGGAATGTTGTTTGTTTATTTACTTTGTGTGTCCACTGAGCATCTACACAGGCCATCAGTGTGTTAGTCTGGGGACAGAGATCAGCAAGGTGCATCCCCGTGTTCAAAGCTCACGGCTAAAGGTGGGAAGATGGAAGAATACACACACTGCCCTGCTCTCCTCAGCCCACATTTACATGCACAGCTGGGATTCTGTTCTGTACAAGCTTCCATGA
The DNA here is from genome assembly GCF_000181295.1 of Otolemur garnettii. Taxonomy (NCBI): domain Eukaryota; kingdom Metazoa; phylum Chordata; class Mammalia; order Primates; family Galagidae; genus Otolemur; species Otolemur garnettii. The sequence goes on from NW_003852406.1 coordinate 32,543,518, forward strand.
GAACATGGAGTCAGGGAGATCAGAAAAGCTTTCCTAGCAATGGTGACATTTGAATTGGGTCTTGAAGGGTGGCTTCAAACTTTAATAAGTGGCCATACTAAAAGAGATGAGGAGCTCTCTCTCTCTCTTTTTTTTTTTTGAGACAGAGTATCAAGCTGTCACCCTGGGTAGAGTACCGTGGTGTCACAGCTCACAGCAACCTCAAACTCTTGGGCTCAAGTGATTCTCTTTCCTCATCATCCCAAGTAGCTGGGACTAGGTGCCCACCACAATGCCTTTATTTTTTTGTTGCGTTGTCATTGTTGTTTTAGCTGGCCTGGGCTGAGTTTGAACCTGCCAGCCTTGGTGTATGTGGCCAGCACCCTATCCACTGAGCTACGGACACCACCTGAAGAGCTCTCTTTTGAAAACTGCCCAAATTTTCCTGAAATGCACACTGGGGAGTGTTTATGTTTTAATTATGTCCATATTAGAAAATGGCATAATACTTTAAAACAATGTTGAGGGTCATTGGAGGGATCACCTCTATGGTTTATCTTTCAAGGGTACAAGTGAATCTTTCTAAAAGTAGAATATAAACGTCTTAATGCAATAACTAAGAAAATGACATAAAGGCTATATTAACCAGTTTGATGAAAATATTTCAAATTGTATATGAAAACACCACACTGTACTCCCTGATTGCATTAATGTACACAGCTATCATTTAATAAAAAACAAACAAACGAACAAAAAAACAATGTTGAAAGAGACGTAAGACTAGGAGAAATGCTTACACTACATTATTAGGTGGAAAAATAGGCTTGCTATTCATATGATATAATTTTGGGCATTTACATTTATTTATTTATTTACTTATTTATTTATTTAGAGGCAGGGTCTGGCTATGTTGCCCAGGCTGGAGTGCAGTAGCTCCTTACAGGGGTGATCATAGCTCACTACAGCCCCTACAGCTTCCCAAGTAGCTGGAATTTCAGGCAAGTTCCCCTGTTCCCAGGTTTAAATTTTTGAGTAGGTAATAAATTCATTTGGTTCAAAATGAAAAAAAAAGTGCAAAAAGAGTACGTAAGGAAAAGTATGTACTCTGACCTTGTCTTCTATCTTCCCACTCCCGCACCAAACTATCAGCAAAACCAAACAGGGAAGCTATTATTAGCTTCTTGTGTATCATTCTAGATAATTTTTATGTATCCATAAATAAATTTAAATCTGCTTTTATAGTATACAGTATTTTCCCTTCCCCTTTGCACAAGTAGTAATATCTTACATATTGTATATTGCTCTATGCTTCAATTTTTTATATTAGTATATTATTCCTTTTTTGGACAGCTACATAGTACACCATCATATGTACTAGACATAACTTAATTAGCTCTACTATGAGCCACTTAGGCTATTTCCTGGCTTTTGCATGTTTTTTTTTTTTTTTTACTATTATAAATAGGACTACAATGTATGCACCCTGTTACTGATCATCTCACACATCATATTCCTGGAAGTGGAATGGCTGAGTCAGACATTTTGCATGTTTCTGTAAATCTTGTCAAATGGTCCTCACAGCTGCACCAATTTAAGCTGTTGTCAGCAATGCACTGTCTCCAGCAAAGGTGTTAACACCCAACAAAGGTGCCATCAAACTTTTGGAGTTTTGTCAGTCTGATAGGTATTTCAGCATCATATTAATTTGCATTTCTTCATTTGTGTGCAAAGCTGAGCTGCTTTCAAATGTTTACAAACCACTTGGATCTCCTTTTCCATTTTGTGTATGTTATTTTTATAAGAAATGTCGCTGGGTGTGGTGGTTCACATCTGTAATCCTAGCACTCTGGGAGGCTGAGGTGGGTGGATTGCCCTGAGCTCAGGAGTTCGAGACTAGTCCGAGTAAGAGCAAGACCCCATCTCTAAAAATAGCTGGGTGTTGTGGTAGGCGCCTGCAGTCCCAGCTACTTGGGAGGCAAGAAGATCGCTTGAGCCCAAGAGTTTGAGGTTGCTGTGAGCTGTGATGCCACAACACTCTAGCCCAGGTGACAAAATGATGCAGTCTCCAAAAGAACAAAAGAAAAAAATATTCATTCATCTATCCATTTGTTCATGAAGTAAATACCCACCCCACACCAACTCTACATTAGACACCACCAGAACTACTATAGGTAGATGAGTAAACTTGAGAGACACAGCCCCTGCCTTCCCAGGATGTGCAGTACGGTGGGAGGAGAAGGGTTTTTTCTTTTTTTGAGACAGAATCTCATTATGTCGCCCTGGGTAGAGTGCTTGTGGCGTCACAGCTCACAGCAACCTCAAACTCTTGGGCTTAAGCAATTCTCTTGCCTCAGCCTCCCAAGTAGCTGGGATTATAGGTGCCTGCCACAATGCCTGCCCAGCAGCTATTTTATTGTTGTAGTTGTTGTTTAGCTGGCCTGGGCTGGATTCCAGGGTGCCAAGCCAGGAGAAGTGTTTTGAGTTAACTATTGAACCATTTATGGAATACTTACATAACATTTGTGCATTTGTGCATCTATCTGTGTAACTTGTAACTTATATAAAAGAGAATGCTATAACTTATGTATAAATGTAACTTATATATAAAAGAAGGGCTATACCCTGAAAGTAACAGAAATGATCTTTGAGTAGAAGTGACTTTTTTTTGCTGTTATATACTTTTCAAGCATTTTGTAATGTATGTACATCATGTTTATTAGGTGATTTCCTTTCTCCTTTGTTTATTTTCTAATTTCCAAAGTTGATGTTTGCTTCTGTTTTTAAACAAAGGACATTCTGATTTTGGCAATTAGTAAAAATAAATTAATAATGTGGAAACATTATACACACAGTTTGCATATATTTGAGATATTAAAAGAATGGGAATGAAGAGTTCTTTATTCTGATGATGAATTTGAAGTGGAAAATGTAAAAATCCACTTTCAGAACTCTTGAGTTGCTGACTGGTATCTAAGAACTTGATGTCTCAAATTCCAGTACAGAGCTTCACTAACCAGAAAAACCCAGGACTTGGCTCTCCTTCTTCTGTATCTGGCAAAGCAGGACCACAGGAGCAATCAGTGCAGAAAATCTGGCTTCAAGGCCCAGGCTTGAGAATGCCCCTTTTCTGATGCCTTCAAGCCCAGTGTTCAAAGGCGACCCCTGTTGGTGGAACTTAGAGAAGCTTGTTATTTGTGAGCTGCTGGCTGTAGAGTGGGGATGCCTGATGTTTTATTTTTTGCAGGTCTGCTGGAAACCTAGAGGCCACAGCCCACTTACACGCCAGCCCAGCTGCATCCTGATTCTCATCCCTCCTTGCTCCCTCACCTCTTAGCATTTTATGCCATTCTCCTTGGGACAACCAGGTCTAAAGGCTTGGAGCGTTGGAGCTGCAGATATGGCCAGCTTCATGGCCATGGAGGGGCAGGGGCTTGGCTTTGCTGGTCAGCAGCTGAAGTGTGGGGACCCTTGCTTTAAGGAACAGATGTGGAATCTTTCCCACAGAGCCCAAATGCCAGGTGTTGGCAGCTTGAGGTAGTAGAGAGCAGGCAGGCCAGGATCTAGTTGAGGGGGCTGCATATCACCAGAGCAAGGTGGCCTGGAGGCAAATGCAAAGAATGGAGGAAGGGCAGGCTTTCTGGGTGCCAGGTGACACCAGTGGTGGGCATCTCCCCTCTCTCTAGAGACGCTGTACTGAAAGATTCTGTTAAGAACCAGAAAACCAACACAGTTTTTCACAACCAGCTCCCATGTCTGTATTTGTTAAGAGTAAGATCTTGGATTTGGGGACGTATGGGTAGAAAACCTGCCAGGGTGATGTTGCTAATGTTTATCAAGAATTACCTGGCGCACCTCGTCCATCAAGTGAGTGCTGAGGGGAAGTGCTGAATGGCGATGGGGCTGAGGAATCTGATTTTAGATGTGCAGCACCTATCTGCCTGTCATCAGCATTGCCCTTTTCCCTTGAGCATTCTGTGATTTAAAAAAATGGAATACCAGAGCAATGTGCTGGCATTTCTGAGCTTTGAGAAAACATGACTAAGCACTTCTCGGGCCCATCCCTAGACAAGCATCATCCTTCACCACTTCATCTCTCAGACGCCTGTGCAGCCAGCCTCTCCCTGAGTGCTGCCCGGCTCCATTCACACCCGCAGGACTCAGATCTATTCTCTGTCGATGGAAAATTCAACTTGTTGCTCCAAGAGAGGCTGATTCAAGGCTGACCTTTCTCCATTTGGGCCAAATGCTCAGCATTTTCTCCCTCAAGCATTTGTGGCTCTGGTGTCCAGAGGAAGCTCCTTAAGAAAGGAAAATAATCATGGTAGATGAACAGGAAAGGGAGCATTGGGGGGAAGCTCCATTCTATTTTGCTAGAAAGAAAAGGCTGGGGAGGGGTCTTGCCATCAGACCCAGCTTGTTATTTTCCAGGACATCAGGGAAGAGCTGAGAATCCTGGTTCTCTCCTTCAGCAAGGATCAAGTCCAGCCTCTGGCAAAGACCTGGACATGGAGTGCAGGGCTTCCCTGGCTTAACCAGTGGACCAAAGCCTTCTGGTTCAGCCCAGAAGCCATGGACACTGACTTTCACAGATTCTATCTGGCCAGAGCCTGACCCCAAAGCCCAGACCTACATTCCTGGAGCCAGTGCGCTGCACAGAATGGGGCCTCCCCTGAAGGTTCGCACAGGGCACTGGCTAGAAGGAAGAAAGAAGTTCATATTCTAGATTCCAGAATCTAGAAAGACACACTGATTGGGAAAGAGAGCTAAGTCCCAAGCTCCAAAAAGTGGAAGGGGAACAGCATGGCTCTCACAGGGCAGTCCACGGATCTCCCCCCACATCCTGAGACACAGAGAGGGAATGTAGTGGCTGTGACTCACAGAGTAGGTTAGTGGCGAGCTGAGAGGAAATGCCCGGTGCCCTGGGACCTGCGGCGATGTGCTCCTTTCTCGGGCAGAGGAATATCTAAACCCGTTGGTCTGTCCAGTTAAGGAGGCGCAGGGCCCTCCCCATCCCCATATGGGAAAGTTTTAACTTACTGGCACCTATTACGTCCTTGGTTACTGTACTTTGCTTACCTGATTTAAATCTTCCCAGCAGTATTGTGAAGAAGCATCACAGGGTCCATTTTCCTGATGTGGAAACTGAGGCCCAGAGAAGTTAAAATCCTTGTCTACGATCACATTACTGGCATGTCTGAATCCAGTTTCAAACTGAAAACCATGCATTTTCCTCTTGGATGAACTGCTAGGCCAAAGAGACACCAGGTTCTCTTCCTAAGGCCAATGTTTTTCTACTGAGTTAAAAAAAAAAATCTGAGACTTAGCCCAGAACTCCGATTGGCGGCGATTCTGTGGCCCTTCTCTCTTCGACTACCTAGGAGCCACTGGGCGCGCGGGGTTTCAAGCCAGCACCCCTACCACCCTTGCCACCCCCCCACCAACTCCCCCCACCCCCACTCCCATCCCCCCACCCCACCCCCGCCCGGGCCCGGGGACCTGCTCTCGGCTGCCCGCGCGGCCGCGCCACCGAGTCCTGGCCTGCAGCGCCCTCACCTGGCCGCCGCGGGCAGGAGCCTCGGGTCTGCGCCTCCTGGAGCCGCCTCCAGAGCCCGCCAAGGTCCAGCCCGGGCACAGGGCCCCCGCCCCGCTTCGGCAAGGGGTGGAGGGAGAGGGAAGGTTCGTGGGGGGCGAGGCGGGGAGCTGCGGTGCAGCGCGGCCCTCAGGGGCTCTGGGGGATGGGGAGGAGGAGCCAGCTAGCCTATAAAAGTGGCAGTAAAAGCAGCGGTTCAGGCTGGCCGCCGGGGAGCGAGCGCGTAAGCGGATCCCGGGGTAGCGAGATCGTGCAGCGCTCGGGGAGCGCCGGCGGCCGGGAGTCAGCCGGGCTGAGCGCTGCTAGGGGCCGAACCCCGACTTCCCAGACGAGCTACCAGCCCGCTTGCCTACGCCCCGGGAGCTCTCGGAGCCTGGCGGTCAGGGACCAGACGCCCGGGCCACTGCGTTCCTGGCTTTCCAGGCGTGGCACTGTCTCGGCCACCGACCCAGAGGTAAGAGGGCCTGGCTAGGGGTGTCAGGGCTGAACTGATGGCCCACGCTTTGGCGGGGGAGGAGGAGGAGAGGACCGGTCTCGTATCTCCACTGGCATAGGCTAAGCGCTCCCGCCATCGGTTTCTGTTTGCTTGTTCACCCTGTGCTGTCGGTTCGCCTGTCTGTCTGTCTACGCGTCTGTTGATGGGAACATGCCCGTGTCACTGCTTTCTGAGGAATTTGGTTTCTCTTATATCTTGTGATCCTATAACGAGCTGCTGGTGCTGGGGGCCTTTGGTGTTCCCAAAGCGCGTCCAGCTGGAGTGCTGGTGGTGGTTCCTGCTTTCCATAATGTTTCCCTTCTGAATGGAGGGAGCAGGGAGCGGTTTGCGCCCTGGACAGTGTCTCGCTGAGGAGAGATTTCCGCAAGGGCCAGGACTCGGAGCCCGGCAGTGAGGGAGCCAGCTCACACCGCTCACTAGCGGGCGCGCGCCTAGCAACAGGTTTGCGCCCTGCTGCTCTTGTCTCAGCACCGTCTTCCTCTATCGGTTTCCCCATCCACCTCCTAGTGCCTCCCGCGATAGTGCTAGGCACCCAGCGACGCGCTGGCGCGGGGGCCCGGGAAGGCGGCTGAATGTTGGACGACCTCAAGGAACCTGGATGGTGTTTAGACAGAGACCCCCAACCTGGCGTCTCTGGAAGAAGGTTTGGTGGTCGCTGGCAAAGGACGTGGGCCTCAAGAAGGGTCGCATTAGCTTGGGAGGAAAGGCAGGGTCCTGACAGCGCAGGCCAGAGCCGAGGCCAGTTCTTCAGCTCCCTGTTCTGGGAACGAGAATCAGTCAGTGACATTCTGGAATGGACCGGCGAGGATGCCTGTGCTCAGGAGAGAGGCGCGCGATGCGCCCTGGGTCCTCAAGCCACAGACTCGCTCCCTGCTACAGCCGCGGTTCCGCCAAGAGTCAGACGCTACAGCCGTTCCAGGCGCACCGCCAATGGCTGGGTTTGAGGTCCTGAGCCTTGCTGCGAGCAGCCAACGCTGCCCACAGGTGAGAACTCCCTTTTAAAGCTAACCTTTTGATGTATGAGCCAGCCCCTGGCTGCAGCCCCATCCCAAAGATGGTAAGCCCGGGAACGCGTGTCTCCATTCCCGCGGTCTGGAGACGGATCCCCGGCGCGCCCGGGGGCGGGAAGCCGGAGGCTCTGCGTGCCCAGGCGCGACGCCACCATGGACAGCTCCCAGCCACTTCCTCCACTCGGGGTCTGTGGCCCTGGGTCTCGGGGAAGTCAGCCGCTTTCCTCCCAGACCCTGGGGGAGCTGGGAAGCAGGAAGGGAACTGAGAGTCCGCGGGGCCCTCGGTGTTCTGTTCCGAGGCAGCACCCAGCACTCAGGAGCCAGCCGAGCTCTAGGAGGCTGTGATTAGTGACCATATGCCAGCTGAGCCTGCAGCTGACTTTGGACAGGACCTCTCGCTGTCACTCCTGGTTTTTCTATGACACCACTGAGACCCCTCAGAGGTGTTAGGAATGTGTGACCCCTAAGAATCCGACCGAGGCAGACAGATGAAGTCAGGCATAGTTAAAGGCCCAGCTCTAACTGCTAGGGCAGTGGTCCGTTTTATTAAATTATTTATTTAATGAATATGGTATTGAGATGACATATTAGTTTAACAGTTAATGATGAGATGGAGAAGAAATCAAATAGAACAATTTTATAGAGAATGTGTCTAGATGAATTTGCAAAAGCAGCCGTGCTGTTCTCGGACTCTGACAGTGTCATCCGACAGGCATGGCGTTCTGAGCACGAGTCCCACCTGCTCTTTTTAGCCCGGTAGATGAGAGTTCAAAGTTGATTACTTGGCTCAGCGCCTGTGGCTCAAGCGGCTACGGCGCCAGCCACATACACCTAAGGTGGTGAGTTTGAATCCAGCCCGGGCCTGCCAAACAACAATAATGGCTGCTACCAAAAAATAGCCAGGTGCTGTGGCAGGCGCCTGTGGTCCCAGCTACTTGGGAGGCTGAGGCAGGAGACTCACTTGAACCCAGGAGTTGGAAGTTGCTGTGAGCAGTGAAGCCACGGCACTCTACCCAGGGGGACAGCTTGAGGCTCTGTCTCAAAAAAATAAATAAATAAAATAAAATAAAATAAAAAGTTGATTACTTGGAAACAATATGTAAAAACCCTCCGGGGTTAATCTGAGTACCTAATTAAACATCTCCCCCTTTTGGTGTGAGTGACACTGGATGGGGCTCTCCTTTTTGTCACAGCCAGCTATATGGAAGTATCTCCTTTTCTTTTTAAATTACAAGAAATCCAGGTCTGTTCTTCTATTCTGTTTGTGACTGAGGAAGGCTCATGGAGAGTAGAAACAATCAAACCCCTCTTTTCTTTTTTTTTTTGAGATAACATCTACGACTTTGAGAAAATCACTTAAACACTTTGTGCCTCATCTCTTTCCTCATCGGTGGCTGTGCATGAGTGACCTACCTTGCAAGGGTTGCTATGAAAATTACAGTAATCGGCACAATATAAAGCATTTAACCTAGTGCTGAGGGCAGAGAAATCTCTTAAAATGGCAGCAATTATGCGTGTAGTTTAAAGGCAGTGTGTGTTTCTTTTGAACTACGTCCCCCATCCCTTTGCCTTCTCTCCTAATGTAGTAACTTCCTGACGGAACTCCATCTCCACCTTATCTTCACCTCTGAGAACATGCTGATGAAACTGATGAAGTTATTGCAATGCTAAAGAAAAAAATCATATTGAAAGAGAAATGGAAGAACTTTTATGTGAGACAAATCAGTCGGCCATTTCCCCACTTGTACCACTTGGAGGAAAGATTAAAGTAAGTCATTTTCAAAATATTCTCACAACCCACTGGTTCTGATAGATCACTTTTCCATGATAGTTCTCTCACAAGAACACAAGATCGTCCAAGGGTCTTCACTGTCCTGCTGGAAGAGAAGTTGCTGGGTACTGATGTGCCCTGACTGTGGATTACTGCAGGATACAGTGAAGGTTAACTGTGGGGCACAGCCTGGTCTAAAGACCATTAAGTGGTTGTTGGCAGGCAGGAGGCATCTTCCTTAGTGTTTGAGCCTTGCTTAGGTGTGAGATCTCTACCAGGGTACTTGCTCTGCTCAGAGATTTGTTCCCAACTGAATTTGAGTCTCCCCTCCAGCTCATTAGGAGGCTTCTGTCTGATAGAAATCACTAATATGTGATATGTCACAGAAGTTTGGATAATGGGGTTGCACAGTACCCAATCTTCCCCCAAAGTATGAGTGCGTGTTTGTGTGTGTGTGTGTGTGTTTGTATTCTTGTCAGTTTCACATTCTAGTGCTCTTGGATTTTCCTCCCCCTTGCAGTAGATCAGAAGGAAGCTTCACCCCCTGCATCTGAAAGGATCAGAGATGAAGGAACCACTGCAGGTGCTGCAGGGCTTTCTGGTGGACGTGAATAGAGCGGGAGATATGAGCCCTGGTTGGTCATGAATCTCCTGTGCCGATTCCCTTCTGCAGCATCTACATGGCTTTCTGGTAAGAAAACTGTTGAACGACAGGACACATTTGGAGTGTGGGGCCTAAGTGGGGAGGGATCAGCACAAGCAGCAGTAGAAAGGAACTTGGCATTGGTTCTGTGGCATTCTGTCTGTGGCAGTGGTGTCTGAGTCCCCAGGAAAATGCAAGTCAAATGGCAAGAGTGGCATGCAGTGGGGAAGGCCAGTGGTATGAGAGTGGTGAATTTGGTTATTCTCATCAGCCTCCTTTAAAGCCTGAAGCTAAAGTGACCCCCTTGTAGTCTTTTCTGAGGTATTGGCAGGGCAGTGCAGTTTGATGGATTAAATATATTTTGCACTTGCAGTTAAAGCTCAAAAGAGAAATGCAATCATGTAGGTTGGGTCCCTAAAAGGGAGCAAAGTTATTTTTGTGGGCTGCCATCCACAGGATCGCACATCTTTGGAAAGGCACCTCGCTTTCTATGGGATGGCAGCTACCCAGATGTTTGATCTTATCAGAGTAATACATCAGCTCTCTCCTCACCGTTTGCTTTTTACCATTACCTGGGGGCACTTTCAGTTTCCTTGGAACAGTGACTAGAAAAGGATGCCTTCTTACTCTCTTGTATCTGGCTGGGTTAGAGGGAGGTTGGGAGTGGCAGTGAGCCCTGCGGGAGACTGCTCGGTGCCGAGTTCCTTTCTACTGTTTTGCCAGATTCTCAGCTGAGCCTGAACCTCCTTTCCCAAAAGTCTGGCACACAGGAACTTTGCAAATTTGGATAGGATGGTGGCTATCACGGTGTGTCCTCTACACCCCTTTGCCACAGCTGCTCCCTTCAGGGGCCATCCTTCCCTCTCTAGCAGGTTCCCCATCCTTTCTGTGATTTCTGTATTCCCTGATGCCAGGCTTTGTTCAAGCTTGGTTCTTCAGAAGGGAGGCTGCCTGCAGAGAAATGTCATCAGATATACATTGGCTGCCTGCTTAGTTCCCTCAGTGCCAGGAAACACACATAACCACTGGAGGGAGGGGAGCTGCCACTTCTTCCTGACCCTTGTGTTTTCCAGTGCCCATCTCTAAGTACTGCTTGGCTCCAAGAATCCAAATCCATCCATTCCTTCCTACCTGTGTACATGAGTGAGCCTTGGCTGGCACAGGCAGACAGCCTTCCCCATGCAGGTGCCCACTCAGGGCAAGGCTTCCTCTCTCCAGAACCAAACAGCCGGGCTTCTTGCTCTAAGAAATCACTGAGGCATTATCTTTGAGGCGTCTGCAAGGGCAGCCGTGTCATAGGTCTAGATACAACCTGAGTTAGAGTGCTTTGACAAGACTCTGAAAACCTTTGAAGACTGGGTCTGTGAAAACCATATGCATTTCTTTCAGCTGTTGGTGGAAAAGCAGAGCCATTGGGCATTTTTTACTACAGGGCAGGCACGATGAGAGGCTGGTCATTCTGGCCAGATGGCTGCGTGCCTGTTTCTAGACATTATGTGGAGGCAGAAGGGCTTCCCCAGGAGCCTGAGGCACTCTTTGATCTTCTGTGCAGGGAGGAGTTCATGCTGTCTGCCTGAGTCTGGAGAGATGGGGCCATTGGGGACTGGATTAAAGGTGGCAGTCATTTTGAGTCTATTCCACACTAGACTGTCTGCCAGAACGTGGGCAGGTTCCCTGGCTTCACTAGTCCTCTATTTCTTTATCTGTAAAATGAAAAGGTTAGGTTAGACCAGTGCCTCTTAGGTGTGAAATATGCAAGTGCATCAGAGGGATGCTTGTCAAAGTTCTGATTTGGCAGATCAGGGGTAGGGTTTGAGTGTTTGCTTTTCTTGCAAGCTCCTAGATGGTGCTGCTGGTGCATGGAGCTCCATTTAAGGCACACATCATTGTGGACCTGTGATTCTGATTCTAACTCTGTTTGGTGTAATTTAAGTCCATTTCTGATGTCCAAGTACATGGAGCCCAGCTGGCCTTCACCCTCCTAATAACCTTGTAATGACCCTTCAAATTCTTAGAGATAATTATTGTCGCTCCTAAGCCAACTTTATCAGCAGACTAAATATCTTGACCCCCTGAAAGTTTCCCCTTTTCCCCGTCATAATAAATTTTTCAAAGCTCTCTGGCCTGAGATACTTTTAAGTGCAAGACCATTGTGCAAATGGCAATTTATCTTTGCCTGGCAGAGGCATTTGAATGCAATTTTGGTGGTATTAAGAGATCACTTGGGGAATTTCATGTAACTCTGGTTCTAGACACTGAGAATGCATGTTTACATTTTAACAACTTTTCTTGACTCTAAAGATCACAACTTTTTTTTTAACCTGAAAATGAAATCTAAAGCTCAATTATCTTTCTCAACCCCCTCCCTGTGGCATTCCTGTGAGGAGGAACTGGTCATCACAAATGTATTCTGTGCAGCCCAAATGCAGGTGTGCAATTGGGTTCTGTCATCCACCACGACATTCAGAGGCAGAAAATAAATTGAGAACCTCTTTGATGAGGTAAGCCATGAGTTAGCCTCTGAGAAGGCAGAGTTAAGTATATAGTCCCTGCCTCCAGGAGCTAAAGTCTAGTGAGGGAATAGACATCTAATTTGGAAGTTGCCATACAACGTGATGGGGGCTGGGACAGATCTGTCAGGAGGAGTGGAGGTCAGGGGACCTGCCTTGGGAACACAGGAGCCCATTAACTGGGCCAGGGGAGATCCCAGGAAGCTTTGCTGGGAGGTGGGTATGAGGTGAGTATGGATGGATGAGCAGGAGCTTTTAGGCATTTTCCAGTAAAGCAAAAGGGGATGTGGAAAGTGGCATTCAGAGGGTATTCCACACAGAGAGAAGGGCACAGGGAAAGATCCAGAAGCCCAGAGAGGCCTAAATCTCTTACCTCCTGCAATCTCTCAGCTGCATGAATTTTCTTACCTGCCTCAGGTACATGAGCTCTCTTACCTGCCCAGGACTTGGGCTTCCCCAGGTACGAGAGAGTCCTTTGCAGCTATAGGTCACTGGATCCTTTAGTCTACTAGATAAATGGTTTAAAGGTTACCTTAAGCATAAAATTTGTTCTTCCAATAACATTTTAGTAAATTCAACTTAATAACTAGCTAAAAAGTGGCTGTAGTGTGAGGTAGGGGCTGGATTTTTGTTTTGAGGACCCAAAGGGTTCCACAGAGCTCCACGTGTCCAAGGAGCACAGTACAAAAACCTCTGTCCTGTATAATCTCATTTTGCTTTTGGCAGTCACAGCAATAGCATATCTCAGTTTTACTGTGGTTTGTGTTCCTGTCCCTTTCCATATTCTGGCTGTCTCGCTGGTCTTTCGTGTGTCAACAATTTTCAAGGAAATGAAACCTGAATTATTCTGTGTGTGGTAGTCTAATGAACCTCAGGGGCATGTGCTGGCAGTGAGAAAGTTGCTATGATGGGTGCTGGTCGAGGAGACTCAAGTCGTCACTGAGTAAAGGAGGAGGCATATGGAGCTGTGAGCTTTTTGCAAAAATGGGTTTTTATAGTTTCAACTTTGTCAATCTTATAAAACCGTCCAATATTTTTCAGGTTCTACAAAAGTTGATAAGGAAAAAAATTAATATATTTCCAGGGTGTAAAACTTGACAAATTCTATCTTGCATCCTTTTTCATGGATATAAAATAGCCAAATTTTAATGCAAGATGGTTTTGAAGGTGGGATTTGAACAGGGAGGCCAGGCAGACAGGTAAGCAGGGAAGAGCTCTGCTGAGGAGTCCCGGGGTAGCAGGAGGCTCTGGGCCTCAGCAGTAGCTTCTGTGTGCCTCCTACACAGCCCTCCTAAGGAGGGATTCGAATGGGATAACACTCCAAGAGAGCCGCTGAGATGAATTGCTAATTCCAATATGAATTATTTAAGGTGATGGAAGTAAGGCTTGCTCAGTCTAGAGAGTTTAGAAAACATCTCCACCTCCAACAAACCTCCTAGTGGGCATGTGAGGAACCCCAATCAGGAGGGGTCCACTGCCAGGTGGGTGTCCATCAGGAGGGGGCTCTGCCTGGGACTACTTCTGCCAGGCAGACCAACAACCTATTTTGCTGGACAGCATCAGGGAAGGCTGAGTGCAGGTGGGTATCAGCAACTTCACTCTCGGGGGGCATCGGCCTCCCATCCAGAGGTCTTTGCATCAGCTCACATTGCCACAGCAACTGAACACATTGAGCTGAAGACTGACTCCTAAGCCAGGGGATCTGGCCTCTTCCTTCTGCCTAGGTTCTTCCTCAGGACCAGACTTAGGTTGTCTTCTAGGTCACCTTGACCTCTTGGCACAGTTTCCTAAACTTTGTAGAACATTCTTAGGGAATGAGCAGTGGTGAGCCTGAGCTATCCATTTGGAGTCAGTGGCTGCTGCCTGGGCTCTCACCACCTTCCTGAGGGGACAGCAGAACCTGCAGGTGGCAGATAAGGACACTGAGGCCAAGGTTATAGGCTGGAAGCCTTTGTGTCTGTTTAGCTCCGAGTCCAAGGCCTCCCTCTCCCTCCTTCCTTGGTGGACTCCTATCATGCTGTGTAATGGGGGCACATTTCCCAGCTTGGGTCTCCCCAAGCCCCACAGAAATCCTTAGGAGTCCTCCTGAGCCCTGAGTGTCCAGAGTGTTCCAAGTTCCTGTGGGTGTGCGTAGCTGGTCTTGTGAACAACAGTGGGAATGAGCCCCCAGAGCAGTGCATAAAGGTCTGAGTGAACCAGTAAAAAAAAAAAATTCTTATAGGAAACCGGCAGTTTATGACAAGCCTATTTCAAAGCTGATTGTGTTACAGGCGCTGAGTAACTCACTCTTATGCTAACTTTCCAAAGTTATGGGTTCAGGAAAACCTCAAACCTAGTGGCTAAGTACTTTTCCTTGCCTTGCCTTTAAAAACTGTGTTTATTTTCAGAGGAATTTAATCCATATGTTTCAGATCCATTTCCATGTTATTCAGCAAAAGGTTGTTTTTCACCAACATTGCTAAGTCGTGAGTGAGCCTGGCTTGGTTTGCTTCCCCTCCAACTGGTGCTCACAGCTGAGCTCTGTGCTCATGGCCAGGCCGCTCTGCAGACTTTGATTAGACACGAGGAAACATAGTGCTGGAGGCAACAGAGAGACCACCGATGCCGTCTTTATGGAGAATTTTGATATTTGGTTCATCATGGATTATTTTGGCATGACTTTTGAGTTTTAAAATGTTGTGCTACAACATTCTTTCTATTGGCAACTGAGTCTTCTGGTGCTTTCTTCAATTTTGCACCCAAGGCTAGTAATGGAGCCCATCCTCATCCCGACCCCTAAACACCCCTCCTGGGCTCAGTCTAGTTGGAAGGTCACAGTCTTCACAGTTGGTGCTGGCTCTGCTGTGCTCTCTGTGTGGAAATTAGCACCAGAGACAAGGTAAACAAGCCACTGGTGATGCTGAAGGCACCTTTCTATTGACCTAAATTTGGGATGTGGGACTCTTACAAGTTACGCGTGGGGCATGTGTCTTTTTCAGAATTGTGATCTGACGCTTCTGTTTTCCTTTCTTCCTCACTTGCTTTCCTTTCTGGAGAGGGAAGGAATTACAGCGTTCCATGGTAGAATGTTTTGCAAATTCTGCTGGGTTGATGTGTCACTAGTCTGTGACTTCTTAAGAAGCCACTGGGTTCATCTGTGTCTTACTTCAGTTTCTGGTAGTAAAAGAGAAAGCAGCTGTAGGATTTTGGCTTTGAGACATCCATATGCAAGGATTTCTTCTTGCTTCAATGGTCTTGTGCAAATAAAAAGAAGGCTTGGAAACCTTGGTGGTGTCTGTTTGGTTCATAGCTTTGAAGAGGGTTGGAGGTTCCTCTGACCACAGAATTGTGGGTTGTGTGTATGCATAAGCTTTCTGGGTGATGGGGAAAGAGTTTCAATCTGCCCTAAATTTTAAAATCACGGGGCAACGTTGTTACAAATGGCAACACATAAAGACAGCCTGGGATTTTCTGAGAAATGTAGTGAAGTTCATTTTTGCTTTAAACACCCCATATACAGTTACTTTAAGAAAGAAGCTATTTTTGACATACAGAAAAGATGATGCTTTTGTTGTATCTTGCTGAATAAGCATGAACTTGAGCTTCTACTCTGCTGAGGTTGTTTGAGGACATTGCTTCTCAGTGAGGGAACAGAGAAGGGAGTCACACGTGAGTGTGTGTGTCCCCTCATGCAGGGCTCTTTGGTGGTCATTCTGGGAAGTGTGGTGCAGGAGTCAGTGGTTTCCCTCAGGATAGAGATGGTTTCAGACTCAGCCATGTCCCAGTGCAATGAAGAGAGAGCCCTGTCTTCATATGTGGATAGAAACCCTACTTGGATTAAAGGCAGAGATTCTTTCATGCTTTGTTTTCTTCCCAAAGACTGTACACGGCAGGTACTCCAGTGTTTCTTAAATATACAAATGCCTGTGTCTTGCATCTAAGCCGCAGCCCCACATGCATGTACCTTTCTCAGGGGACTGAGTTTGATGCTGACTTTTGTATATTCTGCTCTGGGAATTCAGTGAAACTGAGGTCTGCTAGTCACCTCCTCAGAGGACCGGGCTCCTGTTGCCTGGTGGTGATTCCTATTATCATTATCAATATCCAGTGCATATTGGGCACTTACAAAGTTCAGGCCTGTGCCGAGAACTTGCCCCACATCAGCACCTCTGAGCAGGACAGCAGCCCACCCGGCAGATGGAGAAGGCTCGGTAAGGCTGCTCAACTCCAGGCACAGGCCACGTAGCTCCAGGTGTGGGAGTTGGAATGTGGGCCCAGGTCTGTGTGAGTCCAAAAGCCCATGGTCTTAATAATGACTGATGCTGCTTCATTCTTGCATCTTGAAAAAACTTGTTTAAGGGAACATTATAATTGATGATTGTAAAGCAGCTTGAGAGTAATTGTGACCCAAATGCATGATCCTTGACTCACCAGATCTCTCCAGACACCTGGAGTTCAGAGATGTCTCCATCACATTTCTCTGCAGTGCCTCACACAGTTTAGTTGGAGAGACAGACAGATAGACAGACATTCAGTGACCTGCAATCCCAATTGTAAGAGAGGTGTAAACCAAGCATATGGACGCACTACAGGGGAAGGGGACAAGGTGTCGTGGAGGAGGTTGTATTTGATTGGGCCTTAAAGGAGAGGACACTTTGCAGGCCAGAGAGGGAGGGTTATGAAGGGAGGGATAGCCTGGACTAAATGCAGATAATCCAGAGAACGGATATTAGAGAAGGTCAAGGAACTGCCTGTGACTGGAACTGAGATCCTAGAGGTGGAGCAGGTGCGATGGTGGAGCCAGGGAATTTGGCCTGTAACCTGAGTGACTCTGAGGAGGAGTGTGTGACCAGTAGGTGGGCATTAGGCTATTGTTCCTGGTGGCAGGTGGCTGGGGATGGGCTTGTGTTCCTCCCTCCAAGGGTGGTGTTCTTGGCAGGAAGTCCACTCCAGGGCCCCAGTTCTCCCTTTAGCTCCATGGAGAGTGTGGCTCTAGGGCTCAGGACAGCTGTGTAAGGACCACGGCACTGCCAAAGGAAGGGGCACAGCAGATGACAGAGAGAACAGAGGCACTTTAGGGATCTCACAGCCCAAGTCACTGCCGGTATGCGGTCTCTTCCCTCTGCAGGCTCTAAGCCCTTGAGAAAAATTTCCTGGCCCCAGTAATCCCAAGTCCTAGTCTCACAATGTCCCTCTGGACTCCTGCCTCCTTGTTTTCTGCATCCTGTCTGGGGCTGGGGTGAGGAGTGCTTGTCTGGTGGTCTCTGTGCAGATCTTTTATAAGCTGTATAGGGTTATTTATTTATTTATTTATTTATTGAGACAGAGCCTCAAGCTATCGCCCTGGGTAGAGTGCCATGGTGTACAGCTCACAGCATTCTCTTGCCTCCTCCTCCCGAGTAGCTGGGACTACAGGTGCCCACCACAACACCTGGCTATGTTTTTTTTTTTTTTTTTGGTTGTAGTTGTCCTTGTTTGGCAGGTCTGGGATAGAGTCGAACCTGCCAGCTCTGATGTATGTGGCTGTGCCTTAGCTGCTTGAGCTACAGGCGTAGAGCCTGTGTAGGGTTTTTTGATTTTTTTTCACACCTCTTCCTAAATTCTTGGGTGAATTTCTAACTTCTTTGTCTGCCTGTTAGGGATGGTGAAAGGAAAGTGGGATAAAGGGACAGAGTTTTCATGCGAGACTCACCTTTGGGAAGGAAAGAATAGTCACCAGGAAGGAAGCTGGTCTGGCCCAAATTTTGGCAAAGCTTGCGTGGGTGAGATGGGTGCTCAGGATGCTGGCTGGGTGATCTTCAGACGCTGCAGGGTGCTCTCTCCTGGTCCTCATCTCTTCTCTGTGCTATGCTGGTCCCTGGTCATTCAGGCAGTCTCAGCAAACTAAAACAACCTACAAATATTCTCTCAGTGCACCCTGTACCTGGAGCTGTACTTGTTCTTCAAAGAAGTCTGAGTGTGCCCAGCAAATGGCCAGAGAGAAGAGATGTCACCAGGCCATTCCACAGAAACACATGCATTGAAGTTCAGATCACCAATATCCCTAAAATATCTCTAACCTGACAAATAGAAAAAAAATACAGAGTATTTAGGAAAGGGCTTTGTTGACTGCAAAATAAAATGTTCTCTGTACCTCTTCCCTATCAGTTTTGAGGCTGTTTAGCTTCTATTTTCCTTGAATTATGGAACGTGAGAGCTGTTGTAATGACCTGGGGAGGGCTGTGTGCTTTGGAGGCCAGCAGACTAGCTATGACTCTGTCTGTGTGGTTTCAGACAAGTTACTTCACTTCTCTGTGCCTCAGCTGCTCATCTGTCTCCTAAAATGGGGTGATCGTGGATTATTCTGAACACTCAACTCATACTGGGCAGACTTCTTGGAGTTGTGAGCTGGCACATACTAGGTCTGCAAAGTGACATGTCTCTCCTGCTTGTCAGCATACCAATTGGATTGCTGACACTGCCCATGGAGATGGCAATGCTGTGACTCTGGAGGCGTTTATAAACTATAAATCGTTAGCAAATTATGAACAGTAACTGGTCCTGAAGCCACCATCTGAATGGCCAGGCATGTGCTCCAGAGGTCCCTTGCAGAAGAAAAGACTGTGTCCCTCAGTGTGGAGCACGCCCAGCTCAGCACTCTGTGAGGCAGGACCTGGTCCTCCTCAATCACCAGAACTGAGTCAATGCCCAATGCACATCTGGGAGTGACTGCTGTCCCGAGAGGAGCTGCTCACTGACATTTTCTGAAATCTGCTATTTGCATTCATGTTTATAAGCACTTTACCTGTACTGATAGGAGGCAGAGAAAGGTATGCACATTTTTCTGACCTCTGATGAAGATGCAGTTTGAGAAGAGTAAGGAACACATTTGCTAGCATTTCTGTGTCCTCCCTCAGAGTGTCACAGCGAGGAGGAGGGTTGGAGCCGCAGTTGTTGAGAGCCATGTGGGCCTCAGTGACGGCTGAAGGGTGTGAGCTCCTGGCTCAGCCTGGCTGCGTCACCTGGAAGTCACTCCACTTTCCTTCACAATTCCTTCCTGAGATCTGCTCTAAGAAGCAGGGAGGCGCTGAGGGACTTGTAACTGGTTTGGGTGTACACAGCTGACGCCCCCAAAGCTCCGTGTTTTGCTCCATCGCTATAAAGGCACAGGTCCTCAGCCATCCTGTGAGGCTGCTGCGACAGCTGTCAGCCGTGGGTGGTAGGGCTCTGGTCACTGCAGCGAGGCTTCTCACAGGTAGGGTCACTTGCAAGACTGGAACAATTTATCTCCAATTATGTTTTTGAAAACTAAGTTTAGACAAGCACTTCCTAAAATGTATTTTTCAGGAGCACCACTTTCTCCAGTTGTTCAGAGGTATTCTGAGGTCAAACCAGGTAGGGACAGACAGGGCTGAACAAAGTCCCCCCATTTCCACCAAGGGAGTGTGATTTGGGAATGTTTGGAACAACAAGCTAAAGATGTGATGGAGACATCTTTGAACTCCAGGTGTCTGGAGAAAACTGGTGAATCAAGGATTATGCATTTGGGTCCTGGACGCATTGTCTGGGAAACCCCCTTATTCTCCTCTCAAGGATGACTTTGAGACTTGTGTGCTGTGGGACCTCTGCTGGGAACCACTAGGTTAAACATTGATCAGTGGAATAGGGTGAGAGAACCCCACCAAATGTAACTGAGCGTCTCTGCCTGAAATCCTTAATAGGTGCTAATGACAGTTTTATTAAAGTCAGTATTACCTTTGAGCTTGAACAGACTGCATTTGTCAGGTAATCTTGTTATCCATGTCATTTTACGGCTGGGTCAAAATGTTGCCAAGTGCAGTTCGGGGATTTGAAGAGGGGGACAACCTAGGGTCAAAGACCCTGGCAGCTGGTCTCTACTTTTCTGCTGTCTGTGGCTTTTCTCTGTTTTAACCGCGGATGGCCTGAGAGCCCTGCTTGACTTCTAGAAAAGACTTTAGCTTGTTGTTCCAAACATTCCTGAATCACGAATTTCTCCCTTACACAAAGAGTGAGCTTACAAACATGTACTATCCATGTCCATGTGACTGTTCTCTCAACTAGTTTTCTCTTTGCCTGCCTGATCCACCTGCTTATTTATTCATTTAACAAGTTACTGACGTCAGTTCTTAACGTCTCAGAGGCTGCTGTGGGAGATGTGGCAGGGGGCGGAATGATGCGAGGCCTGCTCTCCCGGGCTTGCCACGGGGGCCACCTATGGAGCTTTGAGTTCTCTAGCAGCCCTATCAAAACAAAGTGAGGCTTGGCCCCTGTGGCTCAAGTGACTAAGGCACCAGCCACATACACCTAAGGTGGTGGGTTCGAATCCAGCCTGGACCCGCCAAACAACAATGACGGTTGCAACCAAAAAATAGCTGGCGTTGTGGCGGGCACCTGTGGTCCCAGCTACTTGGGAGGCGGAGGCAGGAGACTCGCTTGAGCCCAGGAGTTGGAGGTTGCTGTGAGCAGTGAAGCCACGGCACTCTACCCAGGGGGACAGCTTGAGGCTCTGTCTCAATAAAAAAAAAAAAGAGAAAAGCAGGTTACATTAATTTCAGTAATACACTTTAAACTAATACATCCAAAAGATTGTCGCTTCAACAGTAGTCAATATATAGAGTATTGAGGTCATTTACATTCTAACACCAAATCTTTAGAATCAGTGTCTGTTTTCTGCTTAGTACATCTCAGTTCGGACCAGCTGTACTTTCAGTGCTTATAGCTGCAGGGGGTTAGCGGGATAGGGCAGGCCTAGCGGGGGAGACCAATATGAAGAAATAGCAATGCGTGTGCAGATATGATTTCAAACTGTGGTCAGTGACATAAAACAAAGTCAAAAGGTCCCAGGAGAGAAAAATGCCAAGGGATCTGGTGCAGGTGGCTGGTGGAGGCAGATGTGGGAGTGGGGAAGCAACATTTTGACAGCGCCTAGGATGGTAAGTAAAGGCTGGGAAGACCAAGAGTGAGGGCAGTGTGTGGACCGAGGCAGTGGGTGTGGAGAGGCCTGAGAGAGGGTGGGAGAAGAGTGGGCTGGGCAGGGGGAGTATGGTGAGGAGCAAGCCCCTGCAGTGGATGGCAGGGGTGAGCGGGCAGCAGAGAGACCAGGCGTCATCTTTTAAACCATGTTAGCTACTGTGAGCATCATCCTAAAAGCAGTGGGAAGTTGTTAAATGGTTTTTTAGCAGAGGAGTTATGTTGTTTGAGTTTTTGGTTTTAAAGGGATTCCTCTGGTTGCCCTCTCTGGGGGGTGAGAAGCAGAGGCTAGTAAAGGTGCCCTGGGGAAGAGGGCAGAGCGTGCTCTGGTGCTGGGTCAGGGCCTGGTGATGGTGGGTTGGCACAGAGGCAGGGGAGGAGGGATGTGGGTGGACCTAGCCAGTGTTGAGGAAACACAGTGGACAGAAAGGAATGGAGGTTTAGACACAGGGTGAGCAAGGAGAGGTGTCCAGGAAAACTCCCAGGTTTGGGGGTTGAGCCCCTGAGTAGATGTTGGCAAACCGGTTTGGGCAGGAGGTCATATCTACATCAGGACACCAGGGTCCTGGCCAGCAAGAAGCCACTCATCCCTTCAGCAGGAGTTCATCATTGCTTTATGAAAATCAATTCTTCTGAAATACCATGGAGGTTTTTGTTAACTCTAACTGAGGAAATGGCATAACATTGCTTCTTCAAATTTCCTTTTTAAAATTTATTGTTGCAGCTATACGTAGTATGTACCTGGAAATGTTGCCATAAAGAGGTGTCTTTTTCCCATAATAAACTTTCAAGCCCCCATTTGAGCAGAACATAGCAAAGAATTTAAACAGAGATTTACATTCTCTTCTCTTTGCTGATTACACTTGGAAGGGTAGACTGTCTTGTGAATGGATGGGGCTGCAGTGAACTCCAACACTGCTAATGTACGCCCTCGAAGGGTCCATTTCTCATGATGGATGGCTCTGATGGAGAACTTGAAACCCAAGCGCTACTCAAAAAGAGACTGCCGAGAAATGAATGAGCAGACTACGGCTATTCTGGATGAAATGCTCTTATCACAAGGTTCTCAGTGTGTGCTCTGTGTCCCACTTATGTGTGTGATAAGCCATCAGTGCATTCATCGGTCTGACCTGTTCACTGAAAAACGTCTCAGGGCTTGAAAGCTCCCTGTCAACTTCCAGGTAGGTCAATAAAACCATGAGATATTGCAGTGGCTTAGCCCATTTATTCAGCATACAGTGGTTATTAATCAACCACTCTATACTATACATAGAGAACACAAAATCCAGTAATTTATGAGCCTATCTTACATGGGAGGGGTGCGCAATTATGGCCATATGAACAAATGAGAATCATATAGTCTATCTTCAGAAAAGTGGGAAAATCTTGTTATTCTTAGGGGAAGTTAATCCTTGATTTGAACCTTTTAAAGTATAGTAAGAATTTGTTGATCAGAAAAGGGCACTCTTGGCAAAGGGAGGTCAGAGATTCTGTGAGCTGCTCAATGAGGCTGGAACACATGAATGAAGCCAACTGTGATCAAGGACAGGGCTTTGGAATGAGAGGTGCCTGGAGAAGTCTTATAAGGCAAGGCTTTAAAAGGGTTTTGTGGTTTGTAATGGCACCAGCTAGAGGCAGCTAGCCAGACAATTTCTGAGGCCAGTACACCGTGGGCATCAGAAGTTGAGAAGTGGAGACGACTATAGATCATTACAGATAGTTATAAATAGGGGACAATGAGCATTTGAATATAATCTGAGATCACTATATCATGTTAGCTGTAGACACAGCTTCTGTCACCATTCAGTGGCACAGGGAGCACCTACAGTGTCCTGGTGCCTTGCCAGGCAGGGGCAACGCTGCCATGTGTGTGGCAGGGAGAGCACAGTGGACAGAGATGCACAAGGCCCAGCTGCCCTCTGGGATGCTCACAGTCTATCGGGCTGGAGGGATGTGTGTGGGCAGAAAACTGAGAGACAATCACAACTGTTCCCCAACATCTGGTCGGTTTTCTCCTGGGTATAAGAGAGGACAAGCCATTTCACACTGTCAGAGTTAGTTGTGGTCAAGTTCTAGGCCAGGGGTGTCCAACCTGGGGGCTGCATACTGATTTTTTGAGGACTATTTTGCTTATCTGTTGTGTCAGATACAGAGAAAATATGCATGGACCTTTTGTCTTACTCATCAGCTATCATTAGTGTTTGTGTATTTAGCGTGTGGCCCAGACAACTGTTCTTCTGATGTACACTAGGATAAAAGAAAGGTTGGACACCCTGGTCAGAAGTGTGAGTGTGTCAACTCTAGAATACTCTGCTAATACACTGGTGATGGTTAGATGGACAGGTCAGCTTGAGTCCTTAAGTGCACACAACAGCCCAGAGTGCTCCATGCCCACAGTGGACCTGAGGGCTGGGTGGGAAAGAAGCTCTATAGTTTGTGATTTCTTTGTTACTGCAGCAGAACATAATCGGTCGGCCTTTCTGTAGGAAGGAACGCCTGCTCCTTCT
The DNA here is from genome assembly GCF_000181295.1 of Otolemur garnettii. NCBI lineage: Eukaryota > Metazoa > Chordata > Mammalia > Primates > Galagidae > Otolemur > Otolemur garnettii. The sequence continues at coordinate 32,566,973 of NW_003852406.1, forward strand.
GGCATTCATTTATTCCACACATATTTGGGGCTGCCCTCTGGGCACTGGACTAAACTAGCCCAGGTCTGAGGCTTCTGGAGGAAGATGCAATAACTAGGAGTTTGAGTGGTGAAGGGAGGCATTTTATTACTTTTTATAAAAAGAATATACATGATACTTGTACATAGGCATATAACATATTTTTCCCTTACGTTATAATTAATAGGTATATGGCTATATTTCTTATGTATTACATGGTTATATTACTCAAATAATTCATAAGTAATATAGCCCTATAACTATATTTCTTTATCTTTATATAATTTTATGTTTTGGGTTTTTTTTTTTGAGATGGAGTCTCACTATGTTGCCCTCCATAGAGTGCTGTGGCATCATAGCTCACAGCAACTTCAAACTCTTTTGGGCTTGAGCGATTCTCCTATCTCAGCCTCCCAAGTAGCTGGACTATAGGCACCCAACACAATGCCCAGCTATTTTTTGGCTGTAGTTGTCATTGCTGTTTGGCAGGCCCAGGCTGGGCTTGAACCCGCCACCTCTAGTATATGTGGCTGGCACCCTAGCTGCTTGAGCTACAGGCACTGAGCCTATCTCTGTGTATTATTTTTATATAATGTTGATAAAATTTATCCTACACATAAACATTTTTAGATTTTCTCATAAGAATTTTCAGTTTTCAAAATCATCATTTTTATTGTTGTAGAAGGACATTAAATTCCTTTCTAAAGTTTTAGTATTAAAAATGTAAAATGACCATTCTCTAAATGTAAAAATATATCTTTTCCCAACTTTAGCTGATTTCCAAGGAAGGATTTTCTGGAAGTGGTATGAAAAATCATAGATATCTTTATGATTTTTTAAAATCCATACAGCCTCCAAAGATTTCTTTAAATTAATGCTACAGTGCTATTTACATTAATATTTGATATGATTGAAATAAGAATATCATTTTAATAGGTGAAAATCACAGCTAATATTAAAGTTTCTATTTCTTTGAATATTGGTGAAGTTGAAGACTAGCCCATGGGTTTGCTTACTAGTTATTTTTATTTTTTTTCAAACTCTACTCATGACATACTCTTGGTTATAAGGTAGTCATGTTTTTCTTATCAACATACCTGATCTCGTCACATATTTGTACAGTTCTCTCTTCCAATGTCTTCCCTTTTGGTTATTTCATAAAATACATGAAATATTTTCATGCAGTTCAGTCTGTTGATTATTTACAACTGGGATTTTGTTTTCAGTGTATGATTCCAGGGTCTTCTGGTGGTCCTGTAGGTTGACTTTGAAGCTCTTTGACCTATCACGAGTTTATTTCAGTTCATGGTGGAAGGAGAGACTCTTCTCAGCTTTCCCTTCAATTTACTAACCTGTTATCCCAGTGCAATTTCATTGAACAATCTTTCCTTTATCCATTGATTTGTGCTGCCAGTAAAAGCGTATTTGATCCAGTTGCCAGTATGGAAGACGACAGGAATGCGATAAGGCCAGCATAGCAGGAATTCAGCCAGACATTTGATCTGGCCATCTGGGCACACTTCAGAGATCCCATCTCAGCAGACCGGGCCTGGGTATGTCTCTGGGGCCCCACAGAGGTGCAGCTAGTTTAGGGCTGTTCTGCTCTGAGGATTTGCCAGTGGCATACTGGGCTGCCAGCCGCCGTGTGAACACTCAATGCAGGCTGTTCCTGCGTGACACTGCTCAGGAGACTGATGGCTGTTCCCTGGGAAGCTCATCTGAGAGTCTCTCAGTGTATCCAGGCTGAGGGAGACCCCACAGGGGGTTCCCACATGCAGCCCAGACTAGGGAGGGCCTGGTCTGGAGTGAAGTCACACTTTAAGCATCGCATGCACTCTCTGCTATGAAATTAGAGTCTACGCAAGGTTTATTCACGAGTGGTGTGAGATCTGTTATGAAAGGGTAGCTGAAGTCACCTCACCATTGTCTGGGTTCCCAGAGCACCTCCATTCTCACAGACCATGTAACTTGTTTAGGGGAGCTGGGCCACGTGTCCATTCTCCCCTCTGCCTGGGAAAGCCCAGAAGCAGGGCTCGTGTCCTATTTACCTATAGAGACTCAAGGCCTCCTGCAGGATCTGACAGAGTCAGTGCTTGCTGCTTTCATGGAATGAATGAAGGAATGAATGAACAATCAGTGATTTCATGGGCCTGGCCTTTTCATATCTTCCCATAGCTGAGTTATAATACTTCATATTGATTGAGGTAATTCCTTTTAAACCACTGATATTTCTTTTTTAATGAAATCCTGGGAAATCCCTGGCTTGCATTCTTGTATAAGCTTTATAAATACATGTCGTAGTCATGCTTTTGAGGAGACTTTAAAAAAACACCTCCCTTGGCTTGGTGCCTGTGGCTCAAGTGGCTCAGGGGCCAGCCACATACACTTAAGGTGGCAGGTTCGAATCCAGCCCAGTCCCACCAAAACAACAATGACAGCTGCAACCAAAAAAAAAAAATATATAGCCAGGCGTTGGGGCAGGCACCTGTGGTCCCAGCCACTTGGGAGGCTGAGGCAGGAGACTCGCTTGAGCCCAGGAGTTGGAGGTTGCTGTGAGCTGTGATGCCACAGCACTCTACCCAGGGGGATAGCTTGAGGCTCTGTCTCAAAAAAACCCAAACCAAAACAAAACAAAACAAAAACACCTCCCTTTATGTCAAAATTGGAGAAGAAATTTACATTTAAATAGATTTGCAAGGTCACATGGTACAGGGTTTACCCCTTCTGATAATTTTCCAAAAGCCTCTTATAAAGCGCAGCTGTTGGCCCGGATGTTTGGGACCCACTGCAGAAACTTTCCTTTCCAAGTTCTCTTGCTGCCTTTCCCTTTCATTCTAGATTCTAGCAACATTCCAGTACTGACATGGTCCTGCTGGCACCATAATGCTTGATGCTTTTGCCATGCAATGTTGTTTTCTCTGTTCAATCATCCAGCAAACTATTGTTCATTTTTTCTGACCCTGCATGGGCTTCTCCTTCTCTGCAGAGTCTCCCACTCTCCTTCTCCAATGTAGTAGTAAGCCAGCACTGTGTAACAAATCACCCCCAGGTCAGTGGCTTAAATCAACAATTAGGTATTACTGTCCTGTGGGTCAGCCATTTGGTTCTGCTGATCTAGCTATCTCAGCATACTCCTGTGTCTACACTCAATTGGCAGGACTGCTGGAGGCTGGCCAGTCTAGGATGGCCTTACCTACATCTCTGGAGTTGGCTGGCTGTCTGGGAACTGGTGTCTCTCATCATCTGGCAGAGTTCTCTGGATATGCTGTAGCTTTATGAGAGTCAGGGGAAGCATGCACGGCCTCTCCAGGCCTGGATTTTTAAACTCAGTGGCACCCAGCACTTCCGCTGCATTCTTTGGGCTGAAGCAAGTCCAGTTTGTATTCAAGCAGAGTTTAGATTGTACCCATTGATGGGAGAAGTTGCAAAGTCACAAGGCAAAGGATGTGGAGCTGGAGAGAGGAGAGAAAGACGAGGGGAATGGTTGATGGAATGATTTACTCTATAATACAGTCACCCTTCCAGAGCTATGGGTTCCACAACTGTGCATTTATCCAACTGTGAATTGAAAATATTACCAAAAAAAAGTTTGTACTGAACACATACAGTCTTTTTTCTTATCACTATTCCCTGAGCAATACAGTATAACAACTGTGTAATATACATAGCATTTACATTACATTACGTATTATTAGTCATCTTAAAATGATTTGAAGTATATGGGAAGGTGTTTGCAGGTTACGTGTAAATACTATACTATTTTATATCAGGGATCCAAGCATCACAGAATTTGGTGTCCAAGGGAGGTCCCAGAACCAATCCCCCATGGATATAGAGAGATGACTGTATTAATGTATGTAGACATACTTACATGGTAATATATTGCATTGTTTATGTATCTGAGTCCCAATTCTGCCTACATGGTTGGTATTTGCATTGATGTCAGCTGGTATCTGAGTGGTTAGTTAGTTTCCTCTGTTCCTATATGTTGGTCATCCATCCTCTGAGTGCAGTAAGCAGGCCTGGGGTTTGGTACCTGATGGTGGGAATACCCAGGGGATGGGGACCCTGAGGTGAGAAGGGGGCAGGTGCACAAAATTTTGGCTGCATCTCTGGAAGGGTGGATAAAGCTGTCAATGGCTGCAAGACAAGGGCCAGAGCCCAAAGGAAGCCCTGTTGCCCACTTTGCCCTTCCTGGTCCTCTGCCTCTGCCTTTGGTAGGCGTGGGCAGGCTCCGCCAGCTGAGACTCCAGTCGTTACCCACAGAGTCAGCAATGCAGCCCCAGAGGATCTGCTTCAGGCCCTGCCCACACACCCGGATGTTGACAGGGGCATAGCTCCAGCGCCAGCCCCAATGGATGGTCTCATTGCTTTTAAAATAATGACTATGGGGTGTGGGCTGAGAGAGGTGACATCACTTTCCTGCAATTCTCAGTCTTCCTGCTGCTTCTCTCTGCATCTTTGAATGACTGAAATAAATCTACTGGTTGGGTACATGTCCTAGAAGGCTTCTGTAGCAGGCATTGTGTGGGTATGTGTAGTCCCAGCCACTTGGGAGGCTTAGGCAGGAGGATCACTTGAGTCCGAGAGATTGAAGTTGCTGTGAGCTATGATGCCATGGCACTCTACTCAGGGCTCAAAGTGAGACTCTGTTTCTTTTTTTTTTTTGAGACGGAGCCTCAAGCTATCCCCCTGGGTAGAGTGCCATGGTATCACGCTCACAGCAACCTCCAACTCCTGGGCTCAAGCGAGTCTCCTGCCTCAGCCTCCCAAGTAGCTGGGACCACAGGCGCCCGCCATAACGCCCGGCTATTTTTTGGTTGCAGCCATCATTGTTGTTTGGCGGGTCTGGGCTGGGGATTCGAACCCGCCACCTTAGGTGTATGTGGCTGGCGCCTTAGCCGCTTGAGCCACAGGCGCCGAGCCGTGAGATTCTGTTTCAAAAAAAAAAGGAGAAGGAGAAGGAGAAGAAGAAGAACAAGAAGAAGAAGAAACGGCTTCTAACATGTTCACATCCCCATGCTGGGGTATGGCCAGGGAAGCAGTGGCTTCAGAGTCAGAGGTACCACTAGTGTGCCTAATTTCTCCAGACTGCATTTTCTCATTTGTATTATACAATAGTGGATGGTGAGGAAAAACGAGATCCCTGTCAGAGCTACTGTCTTAGTCAGTCCAGGCTGCTCTAACAGGGCACCCAGACGGGGCAGCTTATCAAGAACAGACAATCTTCCTCCCAGTCCTGGAGGCTGAGAAGCCTGAAATCAGGGGGCCAGTGTGGTTTGGTCTGTGTCAAGGGCCTCTTCTGGGTTGTATCCTCACATGCTGGAGAGCAAAGTACGAGCTCTCTGAGGTCTCTTGTATCTGGGTACTAATCTTGTTCTGGAGGGCTCTAACCTCCAGACTCAACTGCCTGCCAAAGGCCCCGCCCCTGATGCATAAGGCTGGTGTCTGGGGGCAGGGTTCTGACAGGTGGCGCTGCCAGCCTCCCTGCTCTCAGGGCCGTGTAGTCCAAAGCCCAGGCCTTTTCTGTGTGCTCAGAGAGAGCACTCACAAAGGCACCATGAGGCTTTCTGGTCCTATCGCTGTCTTCCCTCTGTATGTTTTCTCACTGTGGACACGGGGTCTGCTGCCAACAGGGAAAGGTTTCTCTCTTTCGAGTAATTTTGGCTTTGAGCGTCACTATTTTAATATCCTGTGAGGTCCTAAATATATAAATGGTAAGAAAGGGCCCTCCCTTTCTTTCACAGAATAGGATTATGGAGACTCAAGGTGGGTGTTTCTTTCCCTTTCACCCGGATTTTCCTGGAAGAGAACCACATGGGTGAGGAGCTGTATCTTGCCGATGTGGAACTTTAAGAGACTTCCCATCCTTTTGTGGAGAAACAACACCCCAGTCAGCTCTGAGTTCCACGTGGCTCAGCAGAAGGGGAAGTGGGAGCAGGTTGGAGGGATCCGTGGGGCAGCCCAGCTCTGCCTGGTCCCTGGCTTGACGCAGACCTTTCTGGAGATGCTGAGAATGTGGCAACATCTGCCAGCTTGGGTCTTTTCTGCTCCTTAGGCTCTTTTCTTCTCAGTGGCAAGCGGGTGGGGGCAGCAATCGGTCCAGGACAGGAACCAGAGGAAGGAGGAAGCAGAGGGTGTCACACCCAGGGGTACAGCCTCGCCCAGCCTCGCCCAGCCACCGACTCACTGTGTGGTTGACAAGTGTCTGAGCCTCCTGGAGCCTCAGTTTGGAGCCTCAGTTTGGTTGCTATTAAAAGGGGGCTGTTGGCAGTCACTACCTCTTTAGTTACTGTGAGGGTGAAATGAGATAATGTTTATGCTTATCACCATCATTGGTGTGAAGTAAGAACTTGAGACGTGGTCACTCTTGTAACTGCTGAAGAAAAGAAGGGAAGACCGTGAGTATGATGCAACCACCAACACAGCAGCCAAGCACCTTGCAGGTTGGGGAGACTGGCAGATCCCCTGTGCAAGGCAGAGGCTCTTGAAGCAAGGAGATCGTGTTGCATCTCTCCAGCCCTGGAAATGCATGAATGTAGTGAAACTCTTTGCAGTCGCAGTGGCTGCAGACCGTGTACAGAGCAGCATTGTTCTTTACTGATGTTTCCCAGAGCCCCGAGGGAGGAAGAGCAGGCTTCCTCAGCACCAGCCTCCAGGGGCATTCTGTATTTCTTTCTGTAAAGAGGGTGGAATTTACTGCCTCATCTTCCGTGCCAAGTGAGGAGGTTGGATGGTCTCAAAGATGGTGGGTGTAAGCTAGACTTTACATGACAAGTGACCCTCAGAGCTGCACCGAGCCTCCCTTGGGGCCATGGCTGAATTCTGTTCACCCGTGTGCAAGGAGGTCATTGGGACAGCATTTCTCCCCAAGATGAGTGTGTGTACTGCAGAAGGCCATGGATGACTCACGTGGCCATCAGGTGACCAGGCAGGAGTGCTGTTCTCCTGTTGGAAGTGTGGAAAGTATTCTGTTCAGTCTTAACCCAAAGTTTTAGGCATTAGATTAAGAAATGCCCAACCATGAAGGCTTAATTTTAGACTTAAAAAGCTGAGAAGAATCTTATAAGAAGCAAAATAATTGTAATGGAAAGTGCCCTGGGCTGGGAGACAAGTTGGTGGAGGTGATGCTGCTGGGGATGGCGGCCAGGCCCTATGATGAGCACTTGCATTCGTTATCTCCTTGAGATGCCCCAACAGCTCTGTGAGGTTAATTTTATACTATCCAGATTATCTAGATGAGAGAAAGGAGGTCAAGCGCAGTTAAGCAACTGTCCTAGAGACACACCGCTAACCCATGGGGGCAGGGAATCTGCTCTTTGAGCTCAGGTCTCTCTTGGTCTCTGTTTTGCCTCTGACTCATTTTCTGTTGTTGCTAAGTACTTATCTTTGAATTGCAGTTATGCCATTTGGGATATAAATCGGTTGGATCCCCAAATCTCTTTTCAGCTCTAAAGCACTCTGCTCCTGTGACTTGTATCTTGTTGAAGAAAACGGTGTCTCTTTGGTACCAAAGGGTGTTGCTGCACGGTCTGAGAATATGTGAGACAATGTCTCCTTTGTTTGAAGAAATAATTGTGATTTGGTGGAAACAGGAGCCCTAAATTTTACTTTTAGCTTCTGTGCCAAGTGGCTGTGTGACCGGAGGCAGAGTGATCCTTCTGGACCTCAGTTTCCCCACCTGAGTTTCCCCGTCAGCTCTGACACCTGGACAAGGGTGGCAGCCCCCTCACCTATTGCTGTCGATGTCCCAGGGCAGATTCCCACGCAGGATTAGATTCGCTTGAAGAGCGTGTGTCTGTCCTAACACTCAGGTTCCTTTGTGTTGGCTGACAAATTTCAAAGCATCTGGCAAAGACTGTGATATCAGAGCAAACTCATATTCCTTTTATAATAAAACCAAGATCTTCCCTCTATAGTTGACAACAACCTGGGACAAAGTTCTCATCATAGTACCTAAACCAGGTGACAAGCAAAGGACCGTGTAGGAAAGGTTTTTGCTTATTGCTTTTGTCACTGTTGGAAGGGCTTTAATTCATCTCTGATGTAGGAGATCTCTAGGCCAGAATTTCCAGAAAAGGCAAGACTGGGAGTTAGTCGCCTGGTGGCATGGAGAACCGCCACAGCTGCCTGGGCTCATGTGCTTTCCCTTTATTCATTTAGCTAGCTCCAGGACCCGATTCCTGGATCAACATCTATCCTCCCCTGAGGTTCCACAACCACATGAAAGCAAGAGAGACAGGTTTATTTCCTAATAGCCCAAAGAGCAAGCTTTGTTTGCTGATAAAATCAGTGACGGGTTTGGAGAGCCCATGCGTGCTGGAGAATCTGCTTCAGTATCTGACAGACTGCTGAAGGCTGTTTGTGTTCTGTGAGTCAGGTCCAAAGCAAAAGGAATACACAGAAGAAGATGATTATGGGTGTTTTTAAACCTGCCCCTTCCTGCCCAACCAGGACAATATTTACAAAGCAGACATGCAAACAGGCAGACCTTCTTTTCAGGTTTAAATTGCCTACTGAGCCAGCCTGTTCCCGTGCTGAAGCCCTTGCCTGGCACTAAGGTAGGTGTTTAAAAAACACATTTGGCAGCCAGCAGCCTGCCTTCACTTTGGTGGTTACGGTGTGGTTGGTGAGCTTGGGAGCAGTGCTGCTCTTCCCTGAGTAAGATACAGACTCTTTTTAAGGGCAGACATTCTCAAGGATGTCCAGTGTTGACTTAAATTACTTTTATTATGACATTATTTGAATATGTGCAGACATCAAACTAGGTGTAGATCCCTTCAACTTATAGTTCTTACACAGCTATAAATGCAAAACATATTTGTAAATCATGTGCAAACAAAACTCTCACATGAATGAAATTCAAATTGTCAACTTAAACTCCTATGCTGAGTTAAAATCTGTGTAGTTGAACTTAGTAGGAAAAAGTTTTATCTCTCTGTTCTCTATTTCACTTGTTAGCATCTTGAGTATATGATTTTGTGTATAAAAGACCATTGTGTGAGTCACATGTCATTTTTCTCCCTCTTTTTAACACTGCAGTCATTTGGGGCCACTAATCCATTATTTGATTAAGCTGGTTACTATAAAAGAAAACTTTCCAACATCTAATACTGAAAAACATTTCAAATGCTGGCTGATGGACTACTCTGCGCATTTTACTACCCTTGCGAAACAACTGAACATTTCTGGGGACAAAAACAAGGGCTGTATAATGGATCTGTTAGGGACCAGACTACTCCATAAAACATTTTACTGGGGCAATTGGTATGCCCATGCCAACACGTGCCACGTGGCAACTTGATGCTTACTCTAAATCCTGTGAAAACTTTGTAGAGGGCACTTGGATGCTATTCGACCTGGACTTGGTCCAAGATATTCACTAATGCAAATGTAGGCACTGAAATTGTGTGCAGCATTTCATTTGTCAGAAGGTGCTCGTCCAGTCAGTCCAGAATCTGCCTGTGTTATAGACCCCCAAACTGAATCCCTATTTCCGCCCACGGTGAGTGGTCATAGAGGAAAAAGGTCTCCCTGCAACAGGGGATGGCCCAAAGGACAATTTTCTTCCAGAAACCTAAAAAGAGGAAATGGGAAGAATTTGTCCATCTGATAATTTATTCACTAAATATTTATGGAATTCCATCTTTTTTCACAGACTGAGCAGAGGGGATGGGGAAAGAGTAATAACAAAATTAAGTATAACTGCTCCCTTGGACAGCTACTTAGAGAGTTTGAAAGTCTTTGGAATTGCTTTCTGAACTAGATTATAACTCCCAGAAGAAAATTAATCTCTTGCCTTTAGAGTTATACCACTTTTCCATAGTGCTATGCTGTTTAATCACCTACTTACTCTCCAATTTTCTTTTCAAATGAGTCTGATCATCTCCACAAATTAAATTCTAAGAAGGATAAAAATTTGCCACATCAAAGAATAGCCTCCGGAATGCACTATAGGCTTTGAAGGCCACTCCCCCAAGAATGACATTAGAATAAGTCCCTGGTCCCTCTAGAGAGGGGGTTGGATGTGATGACCATAGGAATGTCTAAGTTCTGGTGCATCTGTTTAAAATAGAGGAGTCTTGGTTTGCACCACAAGACAACATAGAAGCCAATTTATGATCAATGCCAAACAAGAATCAGAAACACAAATGCTGAGTTTGGATGGGAGACAACTGTGGGCTGTCCTTTCTCAGGATAGGTTTAAAGAAGAGATGGGACTGGATGTAGGATGGGTGAAAAATAGATTGCAGCAGGAGCACCAGAGAGGCAGAGAAAGAACCACACAGAAAATTACGACAGGAAACAGAAGTGAAATTTTTGGTAACATCTGCTTTGAATGTCTACAATACAATAAAATCAATTCTATGAAATAGGAAGGAGATTATAGTTTGAAATGAAATAACGTATGAGAAAGCTGAAAATTATGTGTAATGAATTCAACAATGAACTAGGATGATTTAAAGTGAAATTAGAAAAAAATTAGAGATAACTAACTTTGCTGAAAATGGTCAGAGATTTAATGGGTCAGCAACAATGTGGAGAAATATTAAAAGTGCCAGTGATGAGGGACAAGATGTCGACTGTGAATGGCAGAGGATGAAGACGCAAGAGTAAGTTATTGATGTTGCTTAACTTACCCACTGTGGCCAGCTGCGGGGCTCACAGAGTCGTGGAAGTATCTATTGTACTGAAAGCTGTACAGCAGGCCCCATAAAGTCAGCAATTTCACTTCTCGTACCTGATGTTCAAGCCTTTATCAGAGAAAAGTATAAGAATACATCTACAAGAATTTTTTGTAACAGTGATGTTTCTAATAATGAAAACTTGGAAATCTTCCACATGCCCCACGGTAGGGGAAAGCTTGAATCAATTATTGTGTCTCTGTATAATGTAATAGTATGTAGCTATTTAAAATCTTGCAAAAGAAGATTTATTTATATGGGAAAATGTTCATATTGTGAAGTCAGCACTTGAATCAATCTGAGAAAGAAAGTTGCTGCTAAATATTTCCCTAATCAGTTAGAAGAAAAGATAACAGTCCAATTTATATCAAGAAGGGATTTCCTTTGTGGAATTATTCTGGAGGAAATTGATATATTAATTTAATATTACTGCATGACAACTTGCTACAAAATTAGCGGCTTAAAATAACACCCATTTATTATCATCATTTATCAGCTTACAGTTCCGTAGGTCAGAATCCTGATGTAGAGTGATGGGGTTCTCTACTCAGGGTGTCACAAGGCTGAAATCATTTTGTTGGCCATGCTCAGTTCTTGTCTGGAGACTCTCAGGAAAAATCTGCTTCCAAGCCCTTTTTTGAAATTCATTCATTAGGGCTGTCCCGGGGCAGGGTGTGGGGTGGAGGGGCTGCTCTCAGCATATAGAATCTACCTGTACTTTTTGCCTCCAGGTCCCCTGTCTTCAAGAGCACATCAATATTGTTTGTGCTTCGAATATCTATATTCTTTTTCTGCAACCATCCAGAGAATTCCCTTTGCTTTTAAAGGGCTCATGTCATTAAGTCAGACCCACCCAAATAATTAATCTAAAGCAGTGGTTCTCAACTTTCCTAATGCTGCGATGTATTTTCATTGTTACAAAGGGGTTGCAACCCGCAGGTTGAGAACTGCTGCCTTAAGGTCAACTGACTTGGGACCTCAAATATATCTGTGAAATCTCTCTCCCACAGTCCCTTCAGTATTTGAGTAACTAGAAGTAGGTGTGTGGTACTAGTGCTGGGAATCTTGGTGCAGTGATCTTAGAATCTACCTGCCACACAGTTGATAAAGTGATGTTTTTCTTGGTAGTGATGTAGATGTCTGATGGATGCCAGAGAATTCACATTGTTGTGCTTGAAGTTCATAATCAGAGTGCTGTCCACTTTGGCTGCATGTCCTCCTTTTTTTGTTTTGTTTTGTTTTGTTTTAGAGATAGGGGTCTACCTATGTCACCCAGGCTGGAATGCTGTAGCTAATCACAAGTGCAGTCGCGGTGCGTCACAGCCCGGAGATTAGTCCTGCCTCAGCCTCCTGGGTAGCTGGGGCGGTAGGTGCATGCCACCATGCTCAGCTGCGTGTTGTAGTTAATCCAAGTTATTTGTAGCCAACTTTGAGAAACCCCTCATGAGCATACTGTGGAACAGTGTTATGATTACCTGGCTGGCCAGCATCCGTGGGCCATGTAAATGCCTTTGACTTAAGGTCTGTCTTAGGCAAATTTCAATTAGAGGCTTTGAGGTCATTTCTGTATGCTCCTTTTGCCTTCCCATTTGGGTTACAAACTGATATAAAAAAACATGGAGTTTGGAGACAGAGAGTTAGATTCAAATCCTAGTTCTGTCGTTAATCAATTGCATGACCTTTCCTGAGTCACCAAGCCTCAACTTCTCACCTGTAGAATGGACCTAGTAATTCCTGCTTGTAAACCTCAGTCCCAAGCTGAGGGAGAGAACTATTGTGAGAACTGTTTTTGTATTTCTTGTATTTTGTATTTATTATTTTTTTTTTTGCAGTTTTTTTTTGACCAGGGTGGGTTTGAACCCGCCACCTCTGGTATATGGGGCTGGCACCCTACTCCTCTGAGCCACAGGTGCCGCCCCTATTTTTGTATTTTTTTTTTTTTTCGCGACACTGTTTTGAAGATACACATTGTGAGGACTATTTGGACTAATGCATGAGAAGTGCCAAGCACAAAGCTCAGGGGCACACTCAGGAAATGGGAGCTGCTCTTGTCGTGCTGTTATTACAGTCATTCCCGGGGACATTTGCTATCTTAAGTTGCATTGGAAGAATTCTCATGTTTTTCTCCACAGGCAGAATTGGCTCACTGATCAGACTTACCAGATTTATGGTTCAACATGTTTATAAAAACATGTAGTCATGTCTTTTTATTTAATGCAACAGGAAAGCAAATCATTAGGTCTAATTTATTGAGCCGAGAAAACACTGGAATGAAAATGCTATTAGCAAACACCCAGCATAGGCTGGGCAAGAATCACATCACAGGCACTTGACCTGAGGAGACAGCATGCCCTGTAGGAAGGGGACAGGTCAGGGACCAATAGCAGTTTCACTGAAGACAACGAGTGGGCATCAAAATCCCCGCCTCAGAGTCATGCTGAAGTTGAGGAGGACAGACTTCAAGGCAAACTGGTGTTTTGCATCACTGCTGTGTTTTTCCCTTTGCATATATGGTTGATTTTAATTTTTACTAATGCATTTGTCCCTTGGCAATAAAAGGAGAATATGAAGAATAAAAGTAAGAGCTAATAATAATTATCCATCCCCATTTGACCTTGAGCAAGCTACTCAACCCTTAGCGAGGGTTAAATGAGTTAATGCAGATGTGCTCAGGTCACTGGTGGGCAGTAGTGAGTGCTCATGTGAGCGGCCATCCTCCTCCTCATAGCCCCGTTTGCCTCAGGAGCAGCAGAAGTGTTTTGAGAGTGGGAACCTGACTACTATAAAGGCAAAATCGTTTCCTCAAGGTCACAGGGCAAGCTCTGTAGTCCAAATGTGAACTCAGATGATTTCAGAGCCTGAGCACTCTGAATTATGCTTTTCAAAATAATTTTGATGTAGTATAAGTAAGAATTAAGATTTCTATCAGGCCTGGCTCATGCCTGCAATCCTTACAGTGTGAGGCTGAGGCCAGAGGATCGCTGGAGACTAGGAGATAAAGACCTGCCTACAAAAAATAAACTTTAAAAAATTGGCCAGGCATAGTGGTGTGTGCCTGTTGTCCCAGCTACTCAGGAGGCTAAGGCAGGAGGATCACTTGAGTCCAGGAATTTGAGGTTGCAGTGAGCTGTGATAGCGCCACTGCTTGCTAGCCTATGACAAAGAGTGAGACTCTGTTCCAAAAAAAAAAAATTTACCAAATGTCTTAAAATGCATTAGCTTCCAGGCTTCTCAATGGTGGGAAAGCATGCACATTTCTTTCTGTAAAGTATCCACAGTTCCTGGCCCCAGCCAGGTCTCTGTGCCCAGTTCCTGGCCCACACCAGTCTCTGGGCCCCAGTTACGACCAGACATTGGTCATTCACTCCTCTGCCGTGAATGGTCCTGCTCAAGCTCTGTGTGTCCCTGAAAATCTTGTACTCACCTCTCACTATCCCACTTAAATATCACCACTTCTTGGAGTCCTGTGTCTTCTCTACTCCCCAAATGCCAGGGAGACACATGTGGGTGCCTTACAAGTGTCATTGCCCCCTGAGAGTCTTCAGTTGGTTTGTAAAGGATAGGTGGGCTTTGGGCCTGTGAGGGTGGGGAGGGTCTCTTGGCCAGAGGGAACGGTTCAGCCTATCAACACATAGATCTGGAACAATTTGTGGTTCTGAGAAAACATTCCATACTTCCTCCAGATCATTGTTTCCTCCAGGGTCAGTTGTATTTTTTTCTCCTCCCGAGGCAGACTTACATTATGCCTCTGCCATTCCGTGTCCTTATAACCTGCAGCTGTTGGTATCTACCTTGTGTTTGCTGTTGCCTGTGGCCTCATCTCTGGGGTCTTACTGCATGGAGCCCATGCACCTTCATGGGAGTGTAAAGTAGATACTTTGTTCAGCTTATTCTTGTTTCTGGCAGCTGGTGAGATATTAATCTTTTATGTTAGCAAAGTCTTTCAATGGCTTCTTCAAATTAGTCTTGTTTTACTTCCTGTCCGTTTTTAAATGATGGAGAGTTTATCAAGGCCTGGACAGAGCAGCGGGCTGTGTTCCCCTTACCCCTTGCGGAGTATGGGTAGTGTCCAGGGCCTCAGAGGGCTGCAGGGTCTGGGTGGCAGCCAGGTGCAGCCTCCCCCAAGGGTGCTTTTCCTCTGCATGGGGTCCCCACTCCAATCAACCAAGATTTCCGTGTCCTGCTTTGGGTGTTGCCTGGCCTTCTTATTAGGTATAATATCCACTCGCTGTCCCTTGCCTTCTGGGTGCTTATAGCCACACGTCCATGTCCTGTTGTCCTGTTGCTTTGGCACCCCAGAGTCCCTCAGTCCTGTGGGTTTTCAGTCCATGGCCCATCCCTCAGTTTTGTCACAGCCTCCCTGGCTTCCCCTCTTTAGAGCACATGGTCAGGGGTTGCTTGTAGCAGCCTCATCTTATCCCTGGGGTGTTCGTTCTCGGGAGGAGAATTTCTAGCATCCCTTTTGAGTGTCGGTTCCTGTGGGCCCCGCCTGCACCCCAAGAAGCAGAGTCCTTGATCTCTGCAGCGTGTTGCTGGTGTCCGTCCCCCACTGTCGTGCCTGCGCTCACAGCCAGTGGTCACTTCCGTGAGAATCCTAGAGGGTGTTAGATGGCTTTGCTAGCAACACGGTTAGGTCCAGACTTCACACAGAGGTTTGAAGAGAGGGGCACAATCATTTGTGTGTGTGTGTGGCACAGCGCTCTGGTGGCAGAATCCGGAATATGGGTGAGGTGACAGCAGAGGCAGTGGCAGCACTTTTCCACCTCCTTGCCTCCTGTGCACATGTGAGGATCTGAACCCAGGGCACCGTTCCCACAGCAGTGGGTCTGACTGCGCCTGCTTTGTGCTCATCCTCTGGTGACTGCCAAGTGCTTATGGAAGTGAAAAGTGTCCCTGCTCCTCCTCCTGAACCCTGAGGGCTCTTTTCTTTTCTTTTTCTTTCTTTCTTTCTTTTTTTTCTTGAGACAGAGTTTCACTATGTCACTCTCAGTAGAGCGTTGTGGCGTCACAGCTCACAGCAACCTCAAAATCTTAGGGCTTAAGCGATTCTCTTGCCTCAGCCTCCCAAGTAGCTGGGACTAGAGACGCCTGCCACAACACCCGTTTTGGTTGCAGTTGTCATTGTTGTTTAGCTAGCCCTGGTCGGGTTCGAACCCGCCAGTCTCAGTGCATGTGGCTGGCACCGTAACCACTGTGCTACGGCCCCTAGCCAACCTGAGGGGACTTTTCTAAGGAGATCACAATAGTAGCATTCACCTGTTTGGGAAAGTTTCCCCAAGTAAGGAAAACCTGCACAGTGAAAAAGCTGTGGGCTAGGATATTGGGAGAGCTAGGCTCTCACCCGGGCTCTCCCTCTCACTGACTTGGTGGTGACCGGTGCACCCCCGGCCCCTCTGTGCCTAGTTTTTTTCGTCTGTAAAGTGGGTATTTTGTCCCTGCCTAGTCCAGTTCCCAGGGATTGATGAAGAGCCCATGAGCTGTGCTGTGGGACAGTGCTGGCCCTTCCATCTCCTGCACACTGCTCGCCCCTGCGTTCCTTAGCTTCTGCCACACCCTGGGCTGCCATGGGCTAAAGACAAAACTTTAAACCAGCCAAAAATGCTGGAGCTGGTCTCAAAGAACTCATGACTACGCCAGGCCTCAGCATTTAGACTACATGTCCAGAGGGTTGCTCTTGATCCTGCTCTGCACCTGTCTAGCTATGGGACATTAGGAAAGTCACTTCACGTCCTTTGATCATGAAAATAAGACCAAGAATACCTACTACAAAGTTTGAGTATGAGGGTTAATTAAGGCAACATATAGAAAATATGTATCACATGTCTGGTGCACAGCAGATATTCTGAACCAACCTTCCTCCCTCCCATCCTTTTTTCCCTCCTTCCCTCCTTTTCCCTCCTTCCCTCCTTTTCCCTCCTTCCCTCCTTTTCCCTCCTTCTCTCCTTTCCCCTTCTTTTCTTCCTTTCTCCCTCCCTTCTTCCTTTGTTTCATTGGCCTAAAAATGATGAGTTAGAATAAATATCCTCTCATTAAAGAGTCTGAGTCTGTGCCTTTAAAAAAGTAATAAAAGATTATGTTTTATAAGTGGTATATTATTTGGAAACCTAAATAAATGGGATTTTTTCCAAGTAGGAGGGAAAATATCCGGCTTTTTTTTTCCTGCTCCGGGAGCTTCAAGGGTTAAAGGCAAAATGATAAACATGTCAGAATGACTTCTTTATTTCTATTTATAATCTTTGCCATACAGCTTGGTGGATGGTGAGGTGCTTTTTCCAGCATAGAAACTTTCCTTGGCCAACGAGAGGCAAGAATAAATACTTTTCCTGGGATGAGTCCATTACTGGTGCCTTCTTTCCAATATTCCTCCAGATTGAAATTTAGGCTTAAAAATCCAAGTGAGTAAAGAAAGACTGGGCCTTTCCAAGCAAACCCTCTTGCAAGGTTATTTTGCAGTGAAAAGTCAGTGCTATTCTTTTTTACAAGGTGTGATGGCTGCATGTGAATTTCAGTGCAAAGAGGGTAGATGGTGATCGTGAAAAATTGTATCTGATTGAGATAACAGGAGAAAGAAAATAAAAGAATCTCTCATACTTTCCCATTTGGGCAGGACCCCTTAAATCCTAAATGCTCTCCTTCTTTGCATCACCTTGCAGTGGTGGTTGAGGCAAGCAAGGGTGGACACCCCTGACAGTGTCCAGAGAGGAGGAGGGAACCCTGAAATTAAAGCATTGAGTCTTTGAAGAAGGCAAGAAAGTTGCTTATTTGGATAGTTCCTCTGACTTCTGTCTGTTCCCTGCTCCAGGGCCACCTGCAGGCAGGTGTCTTCCCCGGCATTTGGGTCTTGTCGCCTCTCTCCTCCTCATCTTGCTTCTGCTCCTCCTGGGCCAGGCCTCCCATCATCTCACAAATAAGCCATAGACTCCTGGCCCATGCTGAGCTATACCTCCTCTGGGGAGCCTCCCTCATCACTCAGAGCTCAAAATTTCCTTTCCTGGAAGCCTTCAAAGCCTCCACTGAAACCGTCTCTTATGGTGACCTCCAAAACTCTACCCTGACCCCCCTTAGCTGGATTAGCACTCTTCAAGTGTATGTTTGTGTGAGGAGGAGCTGCGAGGGGCCTCAGGACAGGACATTGGGAGGGAAAACAGAGGTCACATTGGCATGGGAGCCCCAAGCCCAGCAATGGGCACAAACTAGGTGACCAATTAATACTGATGATTAGGCACCTGCTGTGGACCCTTCCTCCAGGATAGTGGCCACAAGCAAGGTGGACGAGATGGTGCTGTCCACACATGCCTTCTGCACGGAGATGTCATTTATATGCCTCCAGAGAGTAAAGAGAAACCTATTATTATATTTTCATGTTTGCAATATATACTCTGCCTACTTCTGGCAAAGAACAGAGTTAACTGATATTAAAGCATCTATAATAAGGCTATTTATGGAGAAACAGAAAATGAAAGCCACATTGAAGGAAGAGGAACTCAAGTGACAACACATCAGCTAATGTGATTATTATGATTATCTGTAGCTCAGAGTTGGGGACATGGAAGCCCATGGGGCAGGCTGCTTGGAACACAGCATCTGTTATTTGAAGGAGAGGGGACAGGGAGAAATGGTTTAAATAACTGAATATTGCTTATAGGAAAATAGGACTTGCATAAATAATGGATAAGGAGAAGCAGAGGGGATTATGTTCACATTTTGGGGGGTATAGATGGATATGAAGATTCTAGCTACTGTTGCAAATATGAGCAAGACCCTTTGTTTGTTATGGGATTCTGTCATTCATATATACATATACATATATATGTCTTATATGTAATATGTAAGAGCAAGACTCCTATATGTTATAGGGGACTGGTCATCTTGGTTGTAATTTTAGTGCTTCTGGGTCAATTTTTAGATAACATTTATTTTTTTCATAATAGATATGACTTGCTCATATGCCCCACCTCATGTAAAAATTGTATGATTAGAGCGTGTCAGTTGCCCTTTTTGCTGATAGATAGCTGGTCACTTGATATAAAAGATTTCGCTGTTCCTTACATGTCAACTTCTCTGAGCATTAGTTGTCATATTCATATAATATGGATAATAACATTTCTTCTATTCCACAAGGTTACTGAGAAGAGCTGATGGAACGGTCGGTTGGTTGAAAGCTTTTTGTAAAAGTCAGGATAAGCAAAGCCATGATGCAGAAACAAACAACCCCCAAATATCAGTAGCTAAGTACCAAAAAGTGGTTTATTTCTTACTCATGCATATGTCTGACTTGGGTCAGCAAGGAGGTGCCACCCTGGTGGTCCCTCAGGGCTCACACTGGTGACAGCTGCCTCTCAGCATGCACTCTAGGGTGGTGGAGGATGGAGGTGGTGGGTCACACACTGGCTCCTAAGACTTCATGAGTGTGTTATATGCACTTGTCCTCACATATCATTGGCCAGATCAAATCACACAGCCAGGCTAACTTCAAAGGGGGCAGGAGAAACACAGACTTACCAAGGGCTTAAAAGGGGAGAGAATCAGAGTACTTGTGGATGGTTTTAGCTTTGGCACAGTGAAGTGCTGTAGACTTGAAAGTACTTGTTCTTTGGTCCAAATATATATGAATGTTTTCTCTCTTCAACCAGCTGTGTTTGTATCACAACAGAAGTCCTGAACGCTAAGCTGTAGGGAGCACTTATCTGATGTTAGAACATATCTTCTTCTATTGCATAATGGATAGCAAGGATCCCAACTGAAGTCAGTGTGCCACTTACTAGCTATTGCAGAGAGAGTGACGACGTCTCACCTCAGGCCAACTCCCACTGATGGCTGGTGGCATCTGGGAAACTTGTTTCAAGGACTGGATCTGGGGCTCTGAGAGAGACTTATGATTGATTAATAATGTCTAACACAGGAGCAAGAAGTGGGATGTAGCAGCACTTGCCAGCCTTTGTCATCCTTGATCAGTCTTAGCCCTCAACGGGTTTCCCTGTAGCTGATGGAAGGATTTGCCTATGGAGATTCATCCTGGGGACTGTCATCCCAATGCCTCTCCTCCCAGTGTGCATTCCCAAGCCAGTCCACAGCTCATGAAAGGTCAGACTCTGTCTGCATTGTCCCTGGCTAAAGTGCCTTTCTTTGTTGGTTCCACCCCACCCAGCCATCTTCCCTCCTCTTTGGCTGTACTGGTCGCATGCATTTCTAGAGACCCAGAGGGAATGCCATTTTCTGAGTTTCCACTCACTAGCCAGAAAGACTGTTAAACAACTTACCCCGCCAATTCTTTCCAAAAATACCCGCTCCTATTTTTAAAAAATGGAGGATTATATAATTTTTAAGCTGGCCTCTCCCATTTCCTTTCTTGCTGAGGTGCCATGGCCGTCGCTGTGCACTTAAGACCTCAGGATGCCATGGAGAAGCACAGGATTTGAAACCTGCAGCCTCATGAGACAGAAAGTTGAGTCTACTGGCGGCAGGGGTGGGTCCTGTCTAAAGGGATGGTCACTTTGAAGGATGGTCCCACAGACATCTTGCTGGGTTTGGTCTGTTGATGTTTGCTGTAATCAGGAAGCTGGTGGCTGCATTTCAGAAGTTGCTTTTCATCTGGGATCTTTGTCATACCCATCATGACAGGCTGTGGCCTGGAGCAGGAAAACTGGTACAACTCCTGAAATTTATATCTGCCAAGGTCATTGACAGCACAGCTTGTCCTTCCCTCTTCACTCTCTGTGCCATTTGTCAACATGAAACAGGGACTTAAATCATTTAAAATTATAGGCTAGATTGATTTTAGCCTATTTTATTGTTTTAAGAGGAGAAAAAGGATCTTCTCTTAGAGCCAGGGGAGGGGATCGAGGGGACATTTATTGAGTGTTTACTGTATGGCTCAGAGCAGTGCCAAGTACTTCTTGTATACTATTTCATTGATCCTCATGGCAATCCTTTTAAATAGGGTCATGATAGCCCTATTTTGTGGATGGAATAACTGAGGCTCAGTTAAATTAAATGACTTGGTAACTTGACCACATTAGGACAGAGTCAGGATTCAAAAGCCATCTTTTCTTTCTTTCTTTTTTTTTTTTTTTTTTAGAGACAGAGTCTTACTTTGTTACCATCCATAGAGTGCTGTGGCATCACAGCTCACAGCAACCTCCAACTCCTGGGCTTAGGCAATTCTCTTGCCTCAGCCTCCCAAGTAGCTGGGACTATAGGCACCCACCACAACGCCCAGCTATTTTTTTGTTGCAGTTTGGCTGGGGCCGGATTTGAACCTGCCACCCTCAGTATATAGGGGCCAGTGCCCTACTCTCTGAGCTACAGGTGCCGCCCCTCAAAAACCATCTTGTCTGCACCCTTTGGGCTTCTGTAGGTAGCCTGAGAATTAAATTGAAGACATGGCTGACCCTCAGCATGGTGAGGGTGAAGAAGGGTGCTCAGTGACCCCTGTGTTAATCCTTCACTTTGTGGTCACAGCACTAGCTCTGGGCCTTCCCAGAGTTCTATGAGGCTGTGCAAAACAAGCCACATTTTCTCTGTGTATGAGTATGTGTGTGTGTGTATTTCTTTTCCCTGATTGATTTTCCTCTATTTAATCTGGAATTCTCTGGGGCAGTGGTATTCCATGGTAGTCCCACTGTCCAGACTGGTCAGAGGCAAGTGGGCAGCCTGTTCCTTATAAATACCGTGAGTCACATGTCTTCCTAACTGCCAAGAATATTCAAGCAGTGCCCAGTATTTCTTTGGCCTGCATAAGTTTCCTGAGGACTGGTAACACAGTGCATCCTTTATATTTGCAGATTCTCATGCTTTTCTGGGGCCTTCCTATCTTAGGAACCTGGTTTTTGATGGGCCAGGGGTTTTTCCTTAGCCAAACTGAGCCACAGTTAGGATCACCTGGTACAGGGGTGGTGTTGGGTCCCAGTGTAGCACATGGCGTCAGGGGGCCTGGCTTGGCCACTTACTAGCTATGTGACCCGAACAACACCCTGAACTTTTCGAGTCTCAGTTTCTTCCTTTGTAAAATGGGGTAATTATAGTTGTTAAGAGCACAGGCTATAGAAGTGGATGAGTCTGGATTTAATTCTTAAAGATTTTGGGAAGTGGGTACCTTTCGCTAAGTCCCTCATCCTTTTCAAATGTCAGTTTTCTCAGCTAAATTACATTAGTGATTGGGACGTTGTACACAGTACAACACTTAGGGCAATTCCAGTATATAATAAATGCAAAGTAAATTTTGGATAATACTATTTTATCATTATTATTATTATCTAAGTTTCAAGGTCAGGATCAAATAGACCAAAACTGTGCAAGTGTCTGATGTGGAGTTTGGGACACAGTAAGTTCTTCAAAATACTTAAATTTGGACTTTCACAAAGGTGCAGAACCTTTGAGAAGGCAGGAGTTGGACAGGAATTGTTGAAATGCCAGGTTCTGGACTGGTTGTTCAGAATTTGGAGATGAAATTTGCTCATGCTCTTGGAGCACATACTGCCAGATGGGCACTGTGAGAGTGGAGCTGGTCCAGAGTAGTGAAGGACGGAGCATGGCAGCCCCTATTCTTCCCTGGCTTATTCAGAAACTTTAATTTCTGTTTATATTCCCAATGGTTTCATATACCAGATCTGTCAGTGCTCAGAAAGAGACACAGAGATCAAGTTATAAAAGGTAGAGCTAAGAAGTTATGACCCATATGCGACCAGGAGCCATGGAACCAGTAGGAAGGGGTGAGTACATTTGCATCCTAGGAAAGTGCCTGTGACGGCTGTGTGGGTCGGGTGGATAGATAAAGGGAGACCAGCATGGAAGCTTTCTCCATTGCCCAGGTAAAAATAACCAAGGCCCACAGCAGGGGGGCAGAGTCCAGAGGTCTGTAAAGGTGAGTAGACAGGTTTATCCAAGGAGACAGACTGAAGTGCTGCGGCTAAACCAGGGTGTGAGGGGAGTGTGAGGGAGGGAATGGGAGGCCTTTGGGTCTCCTTCCTCCCTGTGGAATGTGCTCTGGTGGGCTACTTAGATGTGCCCATGGGCAGGGAACAGACTGGGGCTGAGAGGAGGTGCAGGACTGCACGCAGGCACACTCTTCCCACCACATCCATGAGAAGGACTCTCAGCAAGGTCCCAGGTGGCCTTCTTCCCACCCCTTGGGATTAGAAAAGGAAGCTCCTGGAAGCTCTGGGACTTTGTAGAAAGTAAGAAGACTACTGTTTACCCCTGGGCACCTGAAATATGACACAACCAGTTCCTTTTCCCCCCTGGTTGACTGGCCTTGAGACTTTGGGGCAAAGACTGGATCATTGGATCCTCAAGTGGAGAATCAGTGGAAGCATGCTGACTGTCCCCGTCTTAGCTGGGATCTGGCAGTCCCTGATGCCATTATACATCTATTTGGCTTTAACAGGTGCTCCAAGGCAGGGCTGAAAAATTGATGCTCTGTATAGAGCTCAGTAAGTGTGTTTCCCATCAGGCCCTGTGCTGTGCTCAGAGCCTAGCTCCCCCTCCACCCCTTAATGCAGGGCTGTTGGCTGAATGCATAAGCCCTACTGCCTGCCCCTTGGGCCACCAGCTCAGAGACCTTGCAGGAAGAGCGTGATTGATATTTGCAATGACCTCACGGTGTTTTGATGGTCTTCTCGTGTGTGCAATCACAGCTCTGTCCCTTTCCAAGCCAAACCCAGCCTGTGCCAGCATCAGGTCTTCGAGTCCGGGCCAGGCTCCCCTCAGTGTGGGTTCACAAGCTCCTTTTAAGCTCCAGCTGTCTGGTTCTTCACAGGCCCTTGTCTTTCTTTCTCCCTGACTTTCCACAGGAAGGACAGAAGAGACTGTGAGTGAGTCTGGAGCAGAAAGCTCTGGTCTGGCTTTGGTGGCATTGGTGCCGTGTTGGAAGCAGTTGCTTGCCCAGTGATGATGAGCACTGTAGGGGCTCCGTGTGCAGACCCAAGCACAGCTGCTTGGCTAACGGTTTGGTTTTATTTCCTTCTTTCGTGTTGTTTGTGGCATCAAATGAGGATATTTCCACTTTGAGACTATTGCTCCATCCAATGTGGTGCCATTTGGTTTCTATGCCTTGATTGACTTCCATCTGCTGCCACACAGGACACCTCACTCTTGAGCTTTTCCAACAGATGGTCAGGAATGAGAGCCAAGTTTGGGAAATAGTCAACTCAGTGAGAATGTGGGGCTGGGAGTCAGGGGGCCAGAGTCCAGGCTTGGATAAACTACTAGTTGACTGTGTGGTTCCAAAACGTTGCTTAACCTTTCTGGACCTCTGCTATTTTGCACATTAAAATAACAACAACAACAACCACGTTCCTTTCTTACACTGAGATTTGAGTGGGAGAAAATGGGGTTCCAGGAGGGGAGCAGGGGAAAAGGTTTGTTTGAATTTCTTGCTGAAGTGAGAGTATGCCTCTGTTTACTCCCCGGGGGAGTGTCGGCCTGTGTGGTTTCTACAGATATTTGAATGTGTTAATTCCCCTTGAGCTAAGTACAAGTCATTCCATTGATGGCAACTGGCTTCAGACACACTTGGACTGCACAGAGTGTTGGCGGGGAGCAAAGTGTCTAACCCTACAAGGCCTTTGGGGATGATGCCACTAGTGTGGGGACTTGCCTAGGTTTGGGGATGGGGATCCTGCCCCGGTCCAGCATGCTAAGAGGCCCCTACCTTCCCCAGTCCCTGGGGATTCAGCCCCTTTCCTTTTCTGTAATCCTCACACCACCCACACTGTCATGCTGGGTCCCCTATACTGAGACTAGGTGTGACAAGGCCCCATTTTTTCATGTCCACCCTGATGATGGATGCCAGCCAAGCCAAGTGTGGGTGAATCTTAACAGGCTTACTGATGTGCAAGGCAGAGAGAGAGGGGACGCAAATGTTTTGTGAGCTGTATGTTTGAACTGAGGTCAAGATGAAGGAGCCTTTGGAGGGTGAAATAATGGGTATAAGAGCAAAGACATTGACCCCTTCTGGAACATCTACCACATAAATGACCAGGAGACCTAATGTGGGAACTCTTGCATATCCTTGAGAGTCACCCTAGTGCTCAGGTGGGGAGCTGAGGCACAGCTGCTAAGTGGCAGAGCTGAGATTGGACCCCCAATGTGCCAACTCTAAGCCTCTAGCACAGAGCAGCATGAAGAAGGGGCTGACCTGCCTGTAGACTTGATGTTGGGGCTATAGATCTTTCCTCTATTCTGGGACATCCATTAGGTTTTATCTCACTTATCAATTCAAATAAGAAGGGTTATGAAGGCACAGTTGGGGTCCCCAGGGAAGGGTGTTGTGTTGCCAGGAGTTGGAGAAGGGGGCAGGAGGGATGTCTGCTTTGTTTTGCTGCTGTGCCCTGGGGGGCACAGGGCAGCCCTGTCCACACTGCAGCTCCACCACCCTTTCCTGCTGGGGCTCTCCGTAATGCCCACCCGCCTGCCTTGGCCTCTGAAGGCATGTGGTCTTTTCTTGTTTGGGTCTCCGAGCCTCATCTCTGGGGCTTCCGGGTGAAACTCTGAGAGAGTCCCAGCTAATATCCCTGTGTCTATCCTCAGGGATTCTGCTGCTGCTCCTTCCTCACCTCCTAAAACCCCAGAAGTAGTTTCCCAGCGTCCCCTGCCCCAGACCAGCAGTCTTCTGCTCCCCAGTGCTTCTATGTCCCCAGCCGCTTTGCCGTGACTCAACACATCTGGAAATTCTGGCCTCTCTTTTGGAGGGACAGGGGGTTTGCATCCTGTTCTGACACCAGGAGCCCAGCCCAACAAGTCCTTTAATCTTGTCTTATTTTACGAATTTACATTTCGTTGGTAGTTTGAAAGATCCTAACTGCACAGGAGGAACTTGGTATCTTTTACCTTTGACTCTCAACCTCTCTGAGCTGAGTGAGGTGGGTGCTTATGTGTGTGTTTCCCTTGTGGGGAGGAGACCACTTGGGGCAGACTCAATAAGTCCACTTATCTCAGCTCAAAAAGCGACCTCCCCCTGGGCATGGTGACTCACACCTGTAATCCTAGCACCCTAGGAGCCCAGGGCAGGAGAAATGCTGCCAGTTTAAGACCAGTCTGAGCAAGAGTGAGACCCTCATATCTACTAAAAATAGAAAAACTAGCCAGGTGTAATGGTGGCCAGTTACTTGAGAGGCTGAGGCTGGAGGATTGCTTGAGCCAAAGAGTTTGAGGTTGGTGTGAGCTAGGCTGATGCCATAGCACCCTACCCAGGTGACAAAAAGACTCTGTCTCTAAAATTATAATAAAAGTGACCTCCCTGGGTCTATGGAAGAAGTAATTTGCTCCTACCTGAAGGCTCAGGTTTTATCAATTTGGGTTGGAGCATATGATGGTCTAGAACCTTCTCCAACTAGAGGTTGTTGTGAGCCTGAGTAAAGCAGTTCCTTTGATCTCCATTTGGGTTTGTTGTATTCCCATCGGCCAAAGAAAAAGGGAGGAGGAGTAATCAGGACCCCCCAACTACTCCTGGGTCTTACAGGCTATTGTGACAAACCTGTAAGGCAGGTTTGAGAGGTTGGGGTGTCCCCACTCAGGGATGAAGGCAGTTATTGAGTGTCTGTTGTTACTGTGTGGGCACTGTGCCACTGTGCATGTAACTTCATGTAATAACTGTCACAACAAACCAATGGTGGCATAACCTTCAGTGTACATATGAGGAACCTGAGGCACAGAAAGTTAAATGACATATCAAGGAAGACCCAACTGGGAAATGTCTGTCCCAGGGTGAAAATGTGGACTCTTAACTCCAAGGCCCAAGCCCTACCCAGCACCCTCTGTGAAGCAGGCATTATTTTCTCCTCTTATTCTTGTAAATGTTAATAAAAATTTCCAGGACAGGGCTGGGCTGGGAAGGCCTCTGTCTGACCTGCTATTTAAACCACTCCAATAGCTGAGTGTCAGCCAAGCCACAGCATATGTGGCCTCGGTTCAAACAAGTAAGCAAGGGCATCGCCTTCTCATTAGAGTCTGGGAGGAGAACAAAAGGAAGGGAACCAGAGTCTCCATCAGCCACTTCCCTGTGGAGCCAAGCCCCAGCTGCACGTCTGGCCAGACCACGCAGGTGTCAGGTGTCGTTCAGGTCAGGGGAGGAGTGGCAGGACTCAGGGATGACCCTCAGGCTTTAGGAACGCCCCCTCTCCCCAGAGCAGATCTGCAGATAGCCCTTTGTGAAGCCCTGCCTTTGCTTCACATCCCCTGACTACCATAGGCTGCCTGAGGCTATGTTCGTGACTGTTATTGTCCAGACAACTGAAACATTTGTGATAAAAGGAAAGACCATGGCAACCTGACCCTCACCCCTGCACATGTGACATGCAGACTCAGTTTTCAGATTCACTTACCAGCAATTGCCCAAGTTGTCACTTGGGAACTTTGCTGCTCACACGTCTTCCCCCTCCACCCAGCAACGTCTTCCCATCACTTCCATGCATTTAGTTTCACCAAGCACCACTACTGCTCAGGCTGCCTTATGACCAGGCAGGATTAAAGCTCTGAGCAATCCCTCCTTCCAAGGCCTTACATTTTACATAATACTGCCTTCTCCTCGATGCTACAAATATACACTATTTATAAAATTCATTGGCCATCAAGTTGTTGCTCAGGCCTTTCTGTTGCCTCGCTGGGTCTCTGTGCACACGTGGCCCTGTGCTCCTGTTTCCCTGGCAGCCTTCCTGGTGCATAGCACTCTTCGGTGCCCTGGATTCTGGGAAGCTTCTAGGCCTTGCTTCAGGATGAGCAGAGGGAGGGCTGCTTTAGATGGCCTGCTCAGCATCCTGAGTGTCCCTTAATACTTCATGCTGCTATCTTTTGTGGTGACAGGATGGCTTTTCCTGGGTTATCAGTGTGCAAAGTCGTGGCTTTATGAAGCAACACAGTACTTATTCAAGGTCAGGCTGCCAGAGAACGAAGCCCTGAACTTGAGCTGTGGTCTCCTGACTTCTGAAGTATGCAGTCCTCAAATCTCAGAGCCTCTCCTTTTTAGCTATTATACTATAGTATAGTGTGTGTCAGACTGGCGGCACAGGTCACGGTCACAGGCAATGCATTTGGCCCCACTGTCAATTCTAATGTCTTTAAGGCTGCACTAGAGTTGGCCACGGTCCCTGCTCCTCATCGCCTGTCCTCATCTCTCCACTACTTACCTGTCACCATTGGTCTGAGCTTCCACCTCTTGCTTGACATGACATTCTCAATTGCATTTAAAACATGATGAAAAACATTTTCTAGATGAGGAAACTGAGGTCTACTTGGAGGTTATGTAACTTGTCCCAAGTCCTACAGTAAGAAGCAGGGCTAAGGATGGGCTCAGTCTTTCTGATGCTTCAGGCCCCGCCCTTCTGCACCTGTCTGTTTCTGTCTGCCTCCGTCCTGTCTCTTCATCCGCTTGACATAGCCTTACCATGCCCTGCAGCAGGCCGGGTTTGACCTGCACATCGAGGGATGGAAAGACACGGTCCCAGTGATGGTTTTTGTTCCATCACTTGAAGGACATGGTTAACTTAATTGTCTGTCTCTGATGATGAGAGAGAGAGAGAGAGAGACATAGCTCTGTTCCTAAGGTGTTCACCTTGGGAGTGAATGGAAGAGAAACCAGCTTG
Organism: Otolemur garnettii; assembly: GCF_000181295.1. Lineage (NCBI taxonomy): Eukaryota > Metazoa > Chordata > Mammalia > Primates > Galagidae > Otolemur > Otolemur garnettii. The sequence continues at coordinate 32,595,255 of NW_003852406.1, forward strand.
AAAGCAGAGACCACAGCATAACCCAGGTAGTTTTCAGCCCAAAGACAGTGATCTGAACAGAACGGGAAACCTCCCCCAAGGAAAATCCCATGAAAACAGCCAAACAGATTATAATAGGAAACGTATCTGCTGTTCAGAGTCGGGGAGGAGGCACTCACGTACCTAAGACTTAAAGAGACTTTGTCGAGATACTGTGGAGGGAGACTGAGCACATCTCCCTCCAGTCCCTCAGAATTGTTGCGTATGTAAGTTGAGAAAATCAGTTTATTATCCGTTTATCAGTTTGTCATTTTATACTAAATCCAAATTGTCCCCAGCTCCCATTCCCTGTCTGTGAAAGATTTGAACAAAGTCTCACATCACCTCTGTCAGAATCCCAAATAGACAGGTCCAAGAAAATGTTTGAATGTGAGGCACGAGAGGAAAATCATTGTCAAAGTGCTAATAGAAAAAGGATTTCTTGCAAAGAAGGGAGAGGGGGCTTTCTTTTACCCTCAGGCTTCTTAAGAGCACTAAGGACAAGGACAATAATTCCAGAGTCTGGAGGTGAAAAGTCTGCTCCAAATATCACATTGTCCAAACTAATAAGGCTGGCCAGGCACAGTGGCTCACACCTGTAGTCCTAGCACTCCGGGAGGCTGAGGCCGGTGGATCACATGAGCTTAGGAGTTCCAGATCAGCCTGAACAAGAACAAGACCTCAGTCTCTACCAAAAATAGAAAAACTAGACAGACATGGTAGGACTCATCCGTAATCCCAATTACTTGGGAGGCTGAGGTTGGAGGATTGCTTGAGCCCCGGAATTAGAAGTTGATGTGAGCTATGAGTATGCCATAGCACTCTACCCAGGGCAACAGAGTGAGACTTTGTCGAAAGAAAGGAAGAAAGGAAAGGAAAGGAAAGGGAAGGAAGGAAGGGAAGGGAAGGGGAAGGGGAAGGGGAAGGGAAGGAAGGAAGGGAAGGGAAGGGAAGGAAGGAAGGAAGGCGAGAAAGGAAGAAAGGAAGAAAGCAAGCAATCTATAAACAAATTGATCACGGAGAACCCTATGGCTAATCATTTGTAAAATGAATATTCTTTTTGTATCATGAACATTTTTTCTGGTGATATTAACATAGACTCTCTAGTCTTTGAAATTCACACATGAGGCATAGTGGAATTGCACCTTTTAAGAAAAATCACAGTAGATTTGCCATGATGGGGGTCATTTTCTTCTTGTTTTTCCCTGCCTGTATTACAGGTGCCATAATTAAACCTTGGAATTGGTCAACTAGCCAGCAGGTCTCCCCTGGAGTGGTCTTTAGTAGACTAGAAAAAGCCCCCAGCCTTCCACAGCAGCTGGGTCTATGTGAGCCAGGAACTGGGCAGAAATCTAGAGACTGGAGTTTCTGTCTGGGTTCTGGATTGCTCATCTGTAACTGGGAACAATGGCCCCTTTCTCTTCTCTTCCATGGAAAGTGATTTATGAAATGATAGAACAGTCACCAGTAGGTGGGAGGGGGGCATGCTGGGGACCCACAGTGGAGGCCACATTTTGTGATCCTGGAGAGCTTCTCAAGCCCACCTCAGGGCTGCTCTAGGCCCCCTGTGCTCATCTGACACCCTGCTCTGGTGGAGGCCTGCACCAGCCGGCTGGTGCCTTCACCTCTCCACCTGAGATACCCGTTGCTGCCCAGGCCTCTGACCTCCTCAGGTCTCAGAGATTTGGGGGCTTGGCCTTCCCACTGGGGCCCTTCCCTCCACCTCCTCCTGCCTCCTGGGCTTCTGACGCCTGAGCACACTTGTGTGGTCCCTGATCCTCATCCAGATGCTGCCGTTGCTCAGCTGACAACAAATTTGGAAATGGGATGCCTGGATTGGCCACGCTCACTTTCTTGCCACCCAGTTCCTCCTCAGATCCTGCCATTCTCAGACTGTGTTTCGTGGAACCCTGGGGTTTACATAGGGATTCCTCAGTGGTTTTGGGAGGAGGAGGGGGGTAGCTGGCCTCCACCCCTCTGAGGCCTGAGCAACTCTGTCCTTGACGATTAAGCACCATGAAGAGTTTGTTAGCACAGGGGCTCATGGCTCCTGCTCTGGTCCCCAGGTAGATGGACCTAGAAGGCGTGGCTTGGGGTCCGCGCAGCAGAGGTAGGTGTTCTGCAGGGAACCAATACCTCTGAGAAGTGCTGGATTTTCCTAATTTCCCTAAAGTCAATTGTGTGTGAGCTTCTCACAGGTCTCCACATTGTCACCGTCTGTCAGCAGCCTCTGGGGAATGAACACATCTTGACCCAGTGCCACGGAAGGGAGGGGCGCATGTGTGTGTGTGTGTTGGGGGGAGTTCATGTCCTTCCAATGGGCCACCAGGCCACCGCTCCAGAGGTGTGGGCCCCTTCCAACTCAGGTTTCATTCTGAGGGGATGTGCAGCAGCTCCACACAGAAGACTCCTTGTCTTGCAGTCCTCACGGGCCAGGTTTCCTGGTTGGGCTGATGGCTGGTCACTTTTGCATCTGCCCATAAACTTTTTTTTTTTTGCCCAATGCTTTGTAATTTGAAGTTTCAAAAAAATTTTTATCTGTTGAGGACACAATTCAACTCCCCATAGTAATTGCTGTAAACAACCAACCCATAACTGTGCCCGATTCCTGCCATGGCGTGTGCTCATGGTTCTCTGCCTCTTACAATTGACAGTGATTCCAAGAGGGAGTCAGAACCAGGACTGCAATACCCCTGGGGTATCCTTCTTGTTCTAGAACGATGATTTCTCTGACCTCCCTGCTCTGCCAATGGCTGAGGCCAGCCGTGGGGTTCCTGGGCCAAGTGACCAGCCTTCCTGCCCCCTCCCTCCTGCATCAAGGGCAGCTGGGGCAGGAAAGGGACCGCATCGAGTTGTCTTAGGGTTGAATTTATTTATTTATTTATTTATTTATTTATTTATTTTAGGAGATTCCTTACAGTTCATTCTTCTAACTTGTGAGCTCTTTAGAACTCTTTGTGTTAACTGGGAAAAAAATCATTTTAATTTTAAGCTGTTTTTTAGCTTGTCTCATCAGGATGCTGTGGGCTGACTGGACTTAGTAGGGAACCAGAGGTGGAGGCTGCGTCAGGCCGTGGTTCTGCCACCTGCTAGTTGCATGGCTTGCGTGCCGCTCAACTTCTCTGAGCTTAGTTTCCTCGTCTGAGTAAGGCGGGCAATGACACCTGCCCGTGTTCAGGAAGCCATCCAGCATTTCTGGAATGGCCACTTCATGCACACCAACCACATGCCAGGCCCAGTGCTGACACAGTGCCGACCCCTTTCAGAGCCATGTGGAGGGCGAACTGTGAGGCAGTCACGTGTAGGGAGATGGTACACTGATAGCTCCCACCACGTGGCCCAAGTGTCCAGTTACCTTCCCATCCAGGGATCTGTGTGGCAGGGGAAGGCTGGCAGGAACTCTGTGTGCTTGGGAAGGATCTGGTTTGGGGGGTGGAGGGCACTTTCTGTGAGGGTGCTGAGTTTTAGGCAAGACTGTGGGTTACAGAGCAGGAGCTTGGAAGGTTCTGTGGGAGAGCCTTGAAAAGGCCTCGGGCAGCTGGGGGCTTGGAGAGGACACACGTCCCAGGAGGACATCTAACTGGTAGTGTTGAGGTGGCCTTTGGAGCAAAGTATGGTGGACACAATAGGCCTAAGTGTTTTCCTAACTATAGATTCCTTGGGGCAGAGGAGTGCGGGTTAGGGCTAAGCTGGGGGCAGGATGTAAGGGTGTTGGCCCAGGGTCTCTGGGAGGCAGTGGCTGGGGCCTGGGATAATTATGCTGCTTCCGGAATCAGGCAGCAGTGTAGGGAAGAGCAGCCTCTTTGAAATGGGGTTCTCTGGGGAGATATGGATGTGGAGCCTCCATGCATACTCCAGATGGGGCCAAAGCCCAGACTGGATTATCCTGACTCTGACTCTGTCTCCTTACAGAGACCTCACTTGTGCATGTCCAGAGGGTTTCATACTGGACAAGTGAGGTGATGAAGGTCAGGTGGTGTCCTCCTGCCAACTGTGAGTCATAGCTCGCTGTCCCTCCTCTCCAGGGCCTCTGGGTGCAGCTGCTGCCTGCAGGGCTCAGGCAAGGGTGGAAGTGCCAAATTCCTCCCCTTCCCCCTTCCTCTGGCTACTCTTTGTACAAAAGGGCTGGGGGAAAGGTGGATTTAGAAAAGGAGCCACAGCCAGGGAGAGACAGAGATAGAAAGAACCTGTTGCACATGTCCCATCTATTGTCATTCAAATGAATCCTGCTTTAAGTATCACCTGTTCTTGCTGTAAAAGCTAAGAATGTTTTTGTAGAAGCATACACCTCGCAGGACGCAGCCTGCCTCTTTCTTTTTTTTTTGAGACAGAGCCTTAAGCTGTCCCCCTGGGTAGAGTGCTGTGGCATCACAGCTCACAGCAACCTCCAACTCCTGGGATCAAGCGAGTCTCCTGCCTCAGCCTCCCAAGTAGCTGGGACCACAGGCGCCTGCCACAATGCCTGGCTATTTTTTGGTTGCAGCCATCATTGTTGTTTGGCAGGCCTGGGCTGGATTCAAACCTGCCACCTTACCTGTATGTGGCTGGCGTCTTAGCCAGTTGAGCCACAGGCGCCGCTGCAGCCTGCTTCTTTATGGAAAATCTAGTTAGAAAATTTTACACTTTCCACATTTAGCCACATTTCAATGTGCGTGAACTTATGTTGTTATGGTCATGGCCATAAGCAATTCCCTCTTTGATCTATGTTGCCTGTAAGTTACCATATCAGACATTACTTCAGGTTTCTAAAGCTTTGGTTTAAAGTGAACTCTGTGTGTGTCCATGTGTGTAAGAGGGACAGACAGAAATCAGGGTGTGCCAGAAACCAGGGTGTGTGACCTGTTTAGTCCAAAAGTTGGTGGAAACTGTATATTTATGAATCAACAGGGCTCAGTCACTGCTCTGACTTCAATGTCTCAAATGCTTGAATGCCCTGTGGCAGGGAGATCTGAATGAGCTTAGGGTGGTGGTGGGGAGGTCTAGTCGAGGCACCACTCCACGCCAGGACTCAGCACCTTTGCAGCTAGAGTCAGTTGCTTCCTCTGTCCACTCAGCAGCCCGTGGGTCAGACCCAGCCTGCAGTTCTGTTTAGCCAGGGCAGTATTTTAAGAATCTAGAAAATTCACATTAAAATCTAGATATTCCAGGTATTTATTACTGCTTAACTAACTTTTCAGAAACTTAGTGATTTTGAAGAACAGCCTCAGCAATATTTATCTTTCTTAAGAATCTGCAATGTAGGCAGGGCCAGGTGGGGTCAGCTTGTCTCGAGACTAGGGCTGGATCCATCCCAGGCTCACTCACTTGCTCATGTGTCCAGCATCAGGCTCACGTGTCTGGCAGATGATGTGGCCTCTCCACCATGACCTCCCCCTGGGGAGACAATGGCTTTTCCACATGAGCGCTCGGCTTCCTCATGGCACGTGGCCACATTCCAAGGCTCGGAGTCCTGGGAGGGGGACCGTCCCGCACCCACCTCGTGGAAGGTGCATCAAACCTACTTTTGGAAGATCACTCTTGCTTCATTCTGGTTGTAAGAAATGAGTCACCCAACTGGTCCATATGCGTGGAGTGGGGAATTGGTTCAACCTTTTTGATAGGAGGACTCTCAAAGAAGGAAGACATGTTTTAAAACCAATGCACCAATATCTCACTTTTCTTGGGAAATTAGATGACCTGGCAAGACTGGACTTGAGTAGCAGTAGCCTTTGCAGACAGGGCATATGTCCTCTAATTTGCTGTCTCTACCACTCCCTGCACCCAACCTCTCTAGGCATATGAGGTTGGTCTTTCAGACTTACCTTGCAGTTCTTTCAATGTGCAAGGACTTCTCATTTTGAAAGGTAAGAACAGATCTATTGGCTCGGTGCCTATAGCTAAGTGGTTAGGGTACCAGCCACATATACCAGGGCTGGCAGGTTTGAACCCAGCTGGGCCTGCTAAACAACAATGACAACTACAACAACAACAACAACAACAAAAATATCCAGGTGTTGGGCGGCGCTGTGGCTCAGTGAGTTGGGTGCTGGCTCCATATACCCAGGGTGGTGGGTTCAAACCCAGCCCCAGCTAAACTGCAACAAAAAAATAGCCGGGTGTCATGGCAGGCACCTGTAGTCCCAGCTACTCAGGAGGCTGAGGCAAGAGAATCGCCTAAGCCCAGAGGTTGCTGTGAGCTGTGACTTCATGGCACTCTAATAAGGGCAACAAAGTGAGACTCTGTCTCTAAAAAAAAATATCCAGGTGTTGTGGTGGGTGCTCGGGAGGAGGGGGCAAGAGAATCACTTAAGCCCAAAAGTAGAAACAAGGTTCTCTACCAAGGGCGACATAGTGAGACTATGTCTCAAAAAAAAAACAACAAAAAAAAAACAGATCTATTGATATGTTGCCTGTAAGTTACTACATCAGACACTACTGAATGTAGTAGTAAATATAGTAAATAATTGTTTTTTATCCAAGGAAATCAGATTTTATCCAGACAGGTAATTTTTCTAAGAAATAAGTAACTCATTACTCATCCTTTCTCTGGGTATCAAAGAGGCAGTTTGGCGGGGGTGTGTGGGCTGTGGACAGAGACAGCTGACATGGATCCCTAGTATTAATGGTAGACGGAAGTTCCTTCCTAAACCTCTAAGGCTGAAAGGAATGGCTGAATCTGCAGAAAATATGTATCCAAGAAAAAAAAAAATTACCTTTATGGAATGCTTCCTGTTCAATAATTAAGATCACTGGAAAGAGGACCTTTTAAAATGTATTATAAAAACCTTGTTAGGCAGATGTAACCTATATTTGAATGCATGAAGCATAATGTACAATTCTAAAAACTATTACAAAATGCACATTGCCACTCTTGAACCCTTCCCATGGGCCCTCCCATACCCTTCTTACTCTTAAACATCATACTGACCTCTAATACCATACTTGAGTTTTGCCTGTTTTTAGACAAACTGTGTATTAATGGAATACTGCTCTATGACTCTACTGGGTCTGGCTTCTTTTCTCAATATTGTGTTTGTGGGAGTCTATTATACTTTTGCTTGTAGCTGTAGTTTTTTCATTTTTATTGCCCTGTAGTCTTCTCAGGCTAGAGTACTATTCTGCTGCCTCAGCCTCCTGTATAGCTGAGGCTAAAGTGCCCACCACCATGCCTAGCTAATTTTTCTGTTTTTTGTAGAGATGAGGTATTGCTCTTGCTCAGGCTGGTCTCAAACTCCTGAGCTCAAGTGATCTTCCTTCTGTGTCCTCCCATAAGCCACCGTGCCCAGCCTCCAGCCTACATTTAATGGGCATTTAGATTGTTTCTACTTTGGCACTGTCATAAATAATATTGCCGAAGTGTTTATGTTCCCATTAGCAATGTGTAAAAATTTGTTGAATTTTAGCCATTCACGGTATATTGTAGATAATGGTACCCAACCATTTTGGGCACCAGGGACCAATTGCATGGAAGAATGGTGGTGATGGGGGTGACAGAGGGAGAAATGGGACAGAAGCCAGAGCTAAGGTGGTGATATGAGTGAGGGGGGTGGCTGTGAATACAGATAAGCTTCACTTCCTCACCCATAGCTCACCTCCTATTGTGTGGCCCATTCATAACAGGCCATGAATGGGAAACTTTTTGGCAATAGGGACAGATTACATGGAAGACAGTCTTTCCATGGATGAGGAGTGGGGGGTTAGGAGAATGGGACAGGAGGCACAACTCAGGCAGTGATGCTATGTGGCCAGGGTCCTAACAGGTCATGGATGGTACCTTTCTGTGATCCAAGGGCTGGGGAATGACAGTTCTAGTAGGTCATGTCTTTTTAGTTTATATTTTCCTATTAATTAATGATACATTTCATAGGCCATTAGAATTTCCTCTTAGGTGAAATTCCTATTCAAGTCTTTTCTCCATTTTTCTATCAAATTGTCTGTTTTTCTCTGATTAATTATTTTTACATATACATGTGTTTATTAGGCTTCCACTTTTTTCTTTCACAAAATTAAAAAGGCTTAAAATTTAATAATAATAACAATGTTTAAGATAAGGACTAGAAACAAAAACCTCATAAAGAATGAACGAAGAACATGGATGGAGCTGGAAAATGTTCTTCTTAGCAAAGTATCACAGGAATGGAAGAAAAAGTATCCAATGTACACACACCTATTATGAAACTAATTTAAACCTTTTTATATGAAAGCTATAACCTAATAACAGCCTAAGGTTATGGGGGGGGGGG
>NW_003852406.1:32605781-32633597 GCF_000181295.1 Otolemur garnettii
CCGCCACCTTAGGTGTATGTGGCTGGCGCCTTAGCCGCTTGAGCCACAGGCGCCGAGCCAACACATGGCTATTTTTAGAGATGGGGTTTCACTTTTGCTCGGGCAGGTCTAGAACTCTTGAGCGCAAGCAATCCATCTGCCTCAGCCTCCTAGAGTGCTGGGATTACAGGTGTGAGCCTCTGTGCCCAACCCTTATGATCTACATTGACAATGACTTTTTGCATACCGTGTTTCCCCAAAAATAAGACCTACCCCAAAAATAAGCCCTAGCAGGATTTCTAAGCATTTGTTAAATATAAGCCCTACCCCGATAATAAGACCTAGTGATGGGACGGTCTTGTGCATTTGTTAAATATAAGCTCTACCCCAATAATAAGACCTAGTGATGCAGATATGCTGCATAGCCATGCCATGCATTTCAGCATGGAGCAGCAAGGAAGACTGGAATACCTTTTATCTGCCACAGCTCCTTTCTCCCAGCTGTTCGCACTTGCACAGGTGCACATGTGGTACTTTGGGTCGCCAGCATCTATTGTGCACATGCAAATAGGTAGGGGAAAAGAGTTCACGCATCACTAGTGCCAGACCCACCAACAAGGTTGGCTCCCCCTGTTAGGGTTCAGAAGAAGATGACTTAACTGTATTTGAATAAATGTAGATTGTTGTATTATACTTAATAAAAATGAGACATTCCCTAAAAATAAGCCCTAGTGTGTTTTCTTGAGAAAAAATATAAGACAGTGTCTTATTTTTGGGGAAACATGGTAGTAACCAGTAAAGGCAGGCTTTATTTTAAAAATGTGATCATCTGGGTGGTGCCTGTGGTTCGAAGGAGTAGGGTATCAGCCCCATATGCTGGAGGTGGCGGGTTCAAACCCAGCTCCGGCCAAAAACTGAAAAAAAAAAATGTGATCATCCAATTGACTTAGGAAAACACCATTCTTTCCTCATTGTCCTGTTGTGCCGTTGTTGTCATGAATCAAGTGTCTATAACAAGTGGGCCTATTTTCTGTTCTTTTCCACTGGTCTGTTTATCTGTTCTGCAACAACACTGCATTGTTCTAATTACTTTGCTTTATAATATGTCTTGATACCCAGGAGGTTAAGGCCTCCCACTTTGTTCTTCAAAATTGTCTTTACTGTTCTTGGCCTTAGCCTACTTATGCAAACATCTAGAATCTCTATCAGTTTCCATTAAGAAAAACATAATGGAGTTTTCATTGGGGGTCTTCCTATCAATTTGGAAAAAGCAAATATTGATAGTACTTAGTCTTCCAATTCATGAAGATGGTGCATCTCTCCATTATGTCTTTTAGAACTTTTCTTTCTCTCAAATTAAAAAAAAAAAAAAGGTTTAAACAAAAAGCACGTGTTAGGTTAAATTAATCAAGTATTGTTATTTTCCAAAATAGGGATCTATTAAACTTTTAGATCATGCATAGACTTTTTTTTTTTTTTTTTTTTGCAGTTTTTGGCAAGGGCTGAGTTTGAACCCGCCACCTCCAGCATATGGGGCCGGCACCCTACTCCTTTGAGCCATGGGCACTGCCTGGATGATCACATTTTTAAAATAAAGCCTGCCTCTACTGGTTACTATGCAAAAAGTCGTTATTGTAGACAGAGAGAGAAGGAAAGGAAGGAAGAGAGAGGGAGGGAGAGAATGAGTGCGTGGCCAGATTTCTTAGCCTGGCCATCAGTGTGTTTAGCAATCCTGCGCCAGCCTGCTTCCCGCCTTCCCTCTTCCCATTTTGCAAATCCTTTCCCCTGGCCCTGTGTAGCTACTCCAAGTTAATCTGATTCACTATGCCTTTGCTCCTACTATTCTCTCTGCCTGGAATAAATAGCCTTTGCCCCAGGTGAATCCTTAATAAAATCCTCTTTGTATTTCAAGACTCTGATTAAGCATTTCTGGCACACCCAGGCCCAGGCTGAACGAATTCCTTCTTCTTCTATGTTCCCTACTGTCACATCACACCATCCCCCCTTGTTTTCCACTCTTTATAGGGGCTGCTTATGTTCTGATCTGGCCCTGTGGTAGAGTATGGGATGGAGCCATGCTGGTAAGTGTTCATTCACTCACCAGGCACATCCTGAGGTCCTCCTGCTAGACACCAATCCCTCTGCTGCACTCCCAGGTTACAGAGAAGACTAATCATGCACCTGCCCTCAGGTGGCTCCAACACACATGGATAATCCTGGGATATGTGGGACACCTGGTGATGCAGGCAGGGATGGACCAGGGCTGTTAAATGATGGACTGGAGTTAGGGGCTGGGGGAGACGTAGAGGAGGGCTTCTCAGATTGTGCTACCAGCACTGAGTCTTGAAGAACAAGTAGGAGCTCCTGGACAGAAAAGGGGGAATACCCACCTCTTGCCAATGCCTAACCCAGAGTTGTCCCTAACAAGACAGAGTAGGGACCCAATCATTATTTGCTCACCTGTGACATTTGTCATGTCCTAAGGCAGGATGACAGGCTGGGGGCCTACATGGCCATCCTTTGCCCTCCAGGGGCAGCCCTCTATGGTTTTCTGGCTCATAGCAGGGACTGGTGTGTCTCAAGCATGTGGATTTAGTAGCCTGTCTTCTGGTGGTCTGAGTCTACAGGGTGCCCTAAAGTCAGGGGGCAGATAATATTATTTTATTCTTTACCTATTGGAGGTGTCCTTAAAGACATTGTGTGCGTTCACCTATGTATCCAGGATTCTGGGGCATATGGGACTTCTTAAAAGTCTCCCCTCCCTTAGGGATCCTGGAGGGTGCTGCTGTGACCATCTGTGGTCTCCCTTTCCCCCACAATCTGCCCCTCTCTGCCTCATGGTTGCCCAGATAGTCTGGACAGATCAGAGCCTCGCCCCAACTTGAACTATGGTTCTAAAAAAATAAGCAAAACAAGAAAATTTAGGGGAAAATGGAAATACCTACATGTTTATTTTTAAATGTCCTTTTAAAATGTTAAGTCCTTTTGTTGGTTGGGAAATATCAAAATAGGTCATGTGTAACTTGGTTTGCTCATAAAAAGTGGCTCATACTTGGTATATTTAGAGAGGAGAGGGAAGTGATTTTTTTTTATATTAGTTTTTCTCTATTTTTCTTTTTAAACCAAAAAGTGCTTGGAAAATTCCTCCACCCTCTCCACTACTGGTGGATTTTCCTGCCCTCACAATTCTGGTACAGACTTCTGTCTTCCGAACTGAAAAGTTACATGCACTGAGCTGTGCTCCTCCTCAAGCTCTGCTTCTGTCTTTAACAGAGAAAAGGAATCTTTCTCTGGGACTGGTGTAATTGGCTGGAGAGGGTAGTGTTCGAAAGGGCAGAAAAATGCCTTCCTCTGTCAGAAATTAAGTAGGTGATTTAAAACAAATTGTTTTTGCCAATGTCTCTAGCTATTTCTGGGGGTTGTCTCTGGTTTTTGTCCACTTGCACCACGTCCATCTGTGAGCGTGGCAGAAATTTTATGGAAAGTTTCACGGGGAAGGAGGGCCTGATTAAAAAAAAAACTATATATATGTAGCTTGAAAACCTTCCTCAAACATGTTTTCTCTAGTTCCTCCTTCCACAGTATCCACTCTACAGGCTCTTCCTTTTCCCTTTTCCTTCCTAGATATTCTGCCAGTTTTATCCCATGTCCTCATCAAATCCAAAGCCCTCCTTGTTATCTTACCGGAGGAAATCTGGTCAGCTTCCACGCCCACATTGCCCTTTTTTAACTAATAGTATATCCAGCAGATGAAAACCCTACAGTTACCAGCAGGGAGCCATGGAAGACACAGTGACCCCGAGTGCTGTGATAGCATCACACAGGCTAAACAGTGAGGCCCCAGAAGGATTTCTGGGCCTCAGCTACAATGAACCCTATCCTAGAAAGGTTTTGGTTTTTTTTTCCAATTTCTTCCCCAACCCCTAGTGCTCCAGAGCTGGTCCAAGAATCATTCTCCTCTTCATGGGACAGACCATCTGTTCCAACCCTATCTGCAGTCATGGGCTAATGGGGGTGTAAGGGATGTGTCTGGCCTAATACAGTCCCCAAGGCAGAGGAGCAGGTGAAGTTGCTAAAGCTCCAGAGTGGAAAGCAGGCCCTCCTCAGGAACCTGTGGCCGCACAGAAGGCTTGGCCTCCTGGAAACAGCAGAACTTGAACCAGGCCCTCTGAGAACCATGTCCACAAGACTGGGGAGAGGCTGCCATACCAGATGCACGTGGCACAGCCAGCCAGATGATTGTGCACATGGTGGACTGAGAGAGATAGGCAGGGTGTGAATAGGGTGGCTTCGTCTAGAGCTGTGGTTTGCAACCTTCCTAATGCTGCGACCCTTTAATACAGTTCCTCGTGTTGTGGTGACCTCCAACCATAAAATTATTTTAATTGCTACTTCATAACTGTAATTTTGCTACTGTTATGAGTCATAATGTAAATATCTGATATGCAGGATGGTCTTAGGCAACCCCTGTGAAAGGGTCATTTGACCCCCAAAGGGGTCACGACACACAGGTTGAGAACTGCTGGTCTAGAATCAGGTAAGCCCAGGGTTTCACAGGCTCCTCTGGGAGAGGTGTTCAAAATGGCAGGACGGAAAGAGCACCAGCCTCTGTCCGCTACGGGCTACAGGACACTTCCCAGAACACGTCCCTAGAGAGGTTGTTGGAGCCAAGGAAACTAAAGGTTTCTCAGGGTCATACAGTCAAAACCCAGATCAATTGCAAACCCAGGGGACAAGCCACTTTGTCATATCACCTCAAAGCAGCTGCTGTGGGTTTGCTGGAACTTACAGGTCAAACGCTGTCAGATGATGTTTTCCTTCTTCCCTGTCTGCCTTCCACTGAAAGGAAATGCCCAGATACTCTGAGCCGAGCATGCTTGCATTTATTTGGGGGCATGAGTAGTGCTCATTGCATTTCATTCAGGATGCCAGGTAGTTGGGGCCAAGTTGCCCCAGCTGAGCTAATGTAGCCCTACCCTGCTGGGAATTCTCACCTGAACCCACCAGCCCTCCTCCACACGAACTGTGGCCTCTCACTGCCCTTCCCGGTGCTCTCCACTGGGCGCACCAACTTCCTTGTCCACCCGACCCGGGTGAGAGTACCCTTTCTCCCCAGACCTCGACAAATGCATTTCCCATTCTGCCCTCGAGCTGTCCTGCATGGGCTCTGTGCCACTGCATGGTTCAGGACCAGGTGCACTGCCAGTTCCTCTCACTGCCCAGACGCAGTTGGTCGGGTTGGAATTCCCAGGCGTGGTATCTGGGCCCTCTAAGAAATCTTCTTTTGTCTTTTCTCCAGTTTGTCTTTAGTTCTTACTTATTAGGAGGTCCCTGAGGACAGTGGTTTATCTTTGTGTTCTTAAGACCCATCCCAGTGCCCTATGGTCAATGGTAACCAATATTCACTTACCTCTTAAAAGTTCACTGAGCATCCACACCATCTTTTTGGTCGTATAAAGAAGGCAACCCCATATCCCCACCTAAAGAGGGCACCGAGGGTCAGGCCACTCGGACACGTTGCTCTCAGTGACTCAGCTGGGAGGGGCAGTGAGCATGTGCCCCTGGGGCTGCCTGCCCCTATTGCCTCTGGGAAGCCAACCTGCTCTGCGCTTGGTGCAGAGGTATTGGGGGATTTGAGGCCCAGGGACTGAGGCTGCTCTGAGGTATCCTGCTTTGCAGCTTTCTTTGAGCCCTCTGAGTGTACAGGAAAGGGAGGCAGCAAGACCCAGCTGGGTTGAGGTATCCAGACTAGCAACAAAGGAAGAGAAACACTAGTGGGTGGCAGCCTCCCTCAGTGAGGCAAGGGACACCTGAGGGCCCTTCTCCGAGTTCCATAGCACAGGGACTCTCTGTCCAAAAGAGGCCCAGCTAGGAGGATGCAGGCCGTGTGTGTGTGTGTTTGATTTGTGGCTTTAAGACCATACTTGAGAATGAATTAAGAAGACAATAGCGGCTTGTCCCAGAGAGGTGTGGAGATGGACGGTGTGAGGAGGTCAAGTGCAGAGCTGAGTCTCTTTGCTTCCTTACACCGCACCGGGCCTTCCCCACAGGAAGGATAAGCACCTTAAGTGGCCACAGAGCTAGCCAGAATTGCTGGCTCCCCCACCAGCAGAAGGGTGGGCACTCTGCAGTGGGACCCTGGTGGTGGCAGCCTGCACAGTGTGGGGGTGAACCCTGTGTCCACCTGCATGGTTGATGGGGCTGTGTGGGAAACCTGAGAGGCCCCTGTGTTATACCTGAAGCAAGTGGAATAGAGAAACGCCAGCACACTGAGTCCAGATTAAGCAAGGATCCGTTATTGATCAGCCAGCCAAGAGCAAGCTCACACCTCAAAGTCTCTAGACCCCTAGAAGCAGGGATGGAAACCTTTTATAAAGTGCTTTCGGTAAGGGCAGGGGCATCCTTAAAGCAAGCTGAAATTCACAGGGGCCAACACCTGGTAAGAGGAGTGCTTACAAGGGGAAGCTGGGGTTCCATAGGATTTTGCAGTTTTTACTAAACTCTTTCAGCTGAACTTCCTGTTTTAAAGAGGGAGTGTTGAAAGCCCTTAGCAAGATGGAGTTAGGGAATAACACCTGCAGGCAGGGATAGGCACTGTGAGGCTCCGTCCCTGCCGCTGCCTGCCTCTGTGCTAGCACAGAGCTAGACGTGTGGGGCAGCTCACACCTGGCCAGTTGTGCCTGCTAGCCTTTTATGTCCAGTATTCCTGCAGCCCCAGTTATGTCACAGGCCTGGTGCTGGACACATCATGCACATTTTCCACCCTCATCCTCAAGACAATTGCCAGGTAGGCACCATTCAACCCATCGTGCCACTGAGAACACAGGACTGTAATTATGTTTACCTGGATGAAGAAGGAACATGTTCTTCTTAGTAAAGTATCCAATGTACTCCATACCACTATGAAATCAATATATAACCACCTACACAATCATACAAATGGCAAAACATAACTATAGTCCATAAAGTAGAAGAGAAGAGGAGAGAGGGATGGGGAGAGGGGATATAGGAGAAGGGAGGGTATTTGGGGGAACCTCACCTAATGTGCATGATGCAATGGTACATTTCAAAACTATTAAGAAATGAGTATAATTGTGATGGATGTGTTACTTGGTTTAATGTAAACATTTCACATTGTATATCAAAGCAGTACCCTGAACCCCATAAATGCATCAATGTACAAAGTTATGATTTAATAAAAAATAATTAATTATAAGAAAATAAAGGCTCGGCACCTGTGGCTCAAGCAGCTAAGGCACCAGCCACATACACCTAAGGTGGTGGGTTTGAATCCAGCCCGGGCCCACCAAACAACAATGAGGGCTGCAACCAAAAAATATAGCCAGGCATTGTGGTGGGCACCTGTGGTCCCAGCTACTTGGGAGGCGGAGGCAGGAGACTTGCTTGAGCCCAGGAGTTGGAGGTTGCTGTGAGCTGTGATGTCACAGCACTCTACCCAGGGGAACAGCTTGAGGCGCTGTCTCAAAAAAATAAAAAAATAAAAAAATAAAAATAAAAATAAAATAAAAGACTGTCACTTCAAAAAAAAAAAGTAGGGAAGTGACAAGTCCAAAGTCACCCACCCAAAAAAGGTGGGAGGGCGCTTGATACTGGGTCTTTTTGAATCCCCTTCTCTAAGGGGTCCTCCAGGTCAGCAAGGAAGAGAAACGCCTAAGCATCCAGTTCCCTAGGAGGTGCAGCGTGGAAAGGTGTTCAGAGGGGCATTAAGGGGTCATGAGGTGGCTTCCAGAAAACCTCAGGGGATCAACCTTCCCAAGAGGGTCTTGAAAGGTGAGTTCAATTTGGAAATGTAACAGAGGAGAGAGTTCCAGGCAGAGTGGAGGCCTGGATGACCCACCCACTTGCATTCCACTTGGGGAGTGTAGAGTGTAAGGAATCATTCATGGGGTGACTCCATAGCCAGTTGGCTGGAGCACCTAGGCCTTGTAGGGACCCTGCTGGCCTGTTGGCTATGCCCTTCTCCTTGGCACTGTCTCCAGAGCTGTGGCAAGGCAGCTGTTTGTAAATGTTTGTTTGGATTTTCTGGAAGCTCCTTGAAGTTGAAATGAAAAAATCCGCCTGGTGGTTCTGAAATGGCCTCCCCGTTGCCAGCAGGACTGGCTCGGCAGCCGTCCCTGAGGAAGTAAACAGGCCTACTGCTGGGGACCTGCACGGGCCACGCCACTCAGATGGTTGGGTGCCGCCGGCCTGGGGTGCAGGAGGCCGGCCCTGGGACCAGCAGCACCAGGGTGTTTGCCCAGGTGCCCAGGACAGACCAGCCTGGGGTGTGGGAGCCACCACCACCTGAGAGAAAGTCCTAGGGGGCCCAGGTCAGGAAGCCAGAGGTGTTTTATGTTATGTTAGAAATACCAGCAGGCTTCCTGAGAGGACAAGGAACAGGCGGTGTTGGAGGCTGCCTGACTCCCTGGTGTGTGGCCACCAGGTCTCAGCTTCATTAGCTGACAAAGAAGTTCTGTGTCCTCACCAATCACAAGTGGAGGAAGACACAGCCTTTGGAAACATTCAGGCTGCTCTCCCAGAATCTGGGGCCATGGGCAGGGACGGCTTGAGTGTCCCTTTCCTACCCTCTCATCCTATGTGGGGTGGGCTGTAGCGCTGCTGACTGGGGCACAGCCACATGGGAATTTGGACCTAGGTTGACAGATCTTCACATTTTCCAGCAAGGCTGGAAATCTAGATATTTGTATGAAATTTACAAATTAAAAAACAATTTAAAAACATTATTCAGGCTGTACTATACACATCAGCAGGACAGACTTGGTCTCTGGAGGGCCAGTTTGTGACCTCTGCTCCTGGTCGTCAGAATCCCGGGGCTCCTGTGGCAGTGGTGGGGTTAGGATAGACAAGATGTTTGAGGAGGACCCTAAAATCCCAGGCAAGAAGGGCATGGTACAACCCTTCCCTTGTGCCCTCGAAGAACAGGAGTGCTCTTGGTTTCTTCTTGGTTTCATCCACCATGTTGGCACAGACATAGGGGTGAGGGGAGAAGGGTGTGACTTCCAGAACATGGACCCAGTTTCTCTCTCAGGCATTTCAGGTTGTTCTTGGCCTGATCTCCTTCTGCTGGTTCAGCCCAGCAGGTACCTCCATGAAGAGGCTTGTTCTTTCTCCTTCCTTCTCTTCTTTGCCCATGGCTGCCCCCTTCATAGGACACTGATAGCCACCAAAGCCCTCCCCCAGGAGGTGATGTTGGCTGATGACAAAGCTGGGATCCTGACAGCCAAACCGTCAGAGCAGTTGGCCATATTGGTGGGAATTAATGGCAACATGGCATTGGGCCAGGAGAGCAGGAGATTTGGGATAAGAGGAATCCAGATTCAGCTCGCAGCCTCTTCAATAGCTGGCTATGTGACCTTGAGACAATTACCCCAACCTCTTGCTCCACCATAAAATGGAGACAATGATTCCTTTCTGGTAGGGATTACATACAAAGATGCATGGGACATGACCTGTGCAGTGCCTGGTGTACTATATATTATGAAGAGCAAATCAATAGTTGCCATTGATCTGAGATGTGTTTTGAGTTGAATTTCTATCAGAAGATGCAATGCCAGATTCTTAACAACCACCTTCTAAAAGCACTCTTGGAAAAGAAACAAATTGGGGACCATCTGTGCATGCTTTATAGATGTATTTCCTTTTATCCTTTATCTTTCTTTCTTTAAAACAAAATCATGGTAGATTAAACGGTAATAAATTACGCACAGAATAGCTTCTCAGCTCCACTGCCTTTCCTCTTCCTTCCCTCTACCTACCGGGACCTTTACTCAGGTTCCCTTGTTCACTGATTCTTCAGTCGACAAACATTTACTGAGCATAAAGATTCACTCTTTGTTCTCAAGGGGCCAATTGCCCAGGAGGGAAGAAGACAGGTGATGGTAGCCAGGTTTTGGATAAAGGGAGGTCCAGGATGTAGGCAGAGCCTGGGGCGGGGAGACAGTGCCTCACCCTCGAGTGAGGTTTGAACGAGGATAAGATCAGGGCAGTGGGAATGAGGAAGAGATGGATTCAGGAGTCCTGCAGAGGGAAGGTGAGAAGGGCAATTTGAGGAAGGAGGTGTCTGGGATGAGGGAAGAGTGAAGAGGATCCCATTTCTATTTAGATGGTTGGGTGGACTGTGATGCCACCAACTGAGAGTGAGAGTGGCAGAGAAGAGGTGACCCTAGTGAGAGGTGACCTTTGAGACACTGGCAGGACATCCAGGTGGAACTGCCCTGTAAATGACAACAGTGAGCCTACTGTGTGCCAGACACATAGCTTATTTAATTATCACAGTGGCCTTATGAGATGGCACTGTACTTATCCCCACTTTCCAGGTGGATATTTCTGGGGTCTGAAGTATTAAGTAACTAAATGGTCAAGATCACAAAGCTAGTGAGTGGAGCCAGTCAGAGCCCATTTTCTTACCCATGTATCTGTTCAACCAACATTTGTTGAGGACTTGCTAGAAGGCTGGCCCTGGTGCTCTGGGTTTATCAATCAAGAGGACCTACCCTTGTGTGGTTCCTACTCTGGTGTACAAGCCGCCTCTGCTTAGAGTCTGCTGAGGGTGTAGGAGGACAGTTCTAGCTGGAAGAGCAGGGAGTGGCTGCTGCACATGGTGGGGGGTGGTGGTGGAAGCCTGGTGTCAACCAGATCATGAAGGTGCTCTTCCCCTGGGTATTCCCTTACCCAGTTCCAGCAGCCCAGCCAGGGAAAAGCCTGCCCTTCCCTCTGGAGAAAAGCTGAAGGATCATGATGGCACAGCACTTGGGAAAGTATGCGATTTCGTCTTATTTTACATAAGGGGAAACTGAGGCAGGGAAGAAGCAGACATTGACCAAGGCCTCCAGTGAATTAGTGACAGAGCCAGGTGAGCATAAGCCCGGGGTTTGGCTGGCTTCTTGGACCCTCAACTCTCCATGGGGACTGCTCTCAGGGAAGCTGGCTTCACATACTTCCTTCCCAGAAGACATTGCACCAAAGCTGCCGCCCTCAGCCACTCAGACGGGCCCACACTCTGGGAGCCAGCCTCCCTAGCACCCACCACAGCCTCAGGAGCAGCTGGTCAGGGGGCGTGCAGTTCCTGCTCTTCTGTCCCTGCCCTGCTACACCCTCCCCCGCCTGGGAGGAGCTGCAGCTGCCCCGGACCTCTCTGCCTGTGCCCCCACTGGCCTGTGTCCCTGCCTTGCTGTTCCAGGGGAAAAAAAGCCAGCAGTGCTCAGGCTGGGAGCAAAGGACATTAAGAAAATCCAAATGCCAGGATAAAGGGGCAGGAAGGGGTGGGAACAGCTGCAGGCCCCTCTTCCAAATTTACCCAACTCATTCCTCTCTGGGCTTTTTGGGTGGCCAGTACTGTGGTAGGAGTGTGTTCCTAAACCCCCCATGATGACTCACAGGACTGTGGCAGCCCAGAGAGGAAGGTGTGCATATTTCAGCTGAAGCTCCCTAAGCCAGTTGGACCTGACCAGCTGCTCCACAGCATCCACGCAGGCCTGCCGCCTGCTTCCTGTGTCCCACCCCGCTTTGCCTGGTGACAGAGGATGATGTGGAAGGACGCAGCCATGCCCACATAGCAGCAGTGCTGAAAACATCCAGGGCTGCTGCAGAAAGGAGCAAAGATGGGGTAGGGAGCAGCAGAAAACTGGCAGGGTGGCCTTGGTGGGGAGAGCAGGGTGCCCGTAGAGCTCAGGGCCCCAGGACCCAGCACACGGCATGTCCAGTTCTCATTCATTTTTCAGTGTGAGGAGGACCTCCAAATCCAGCATGTCCCTGAATACGATTTGGGAAATGATTTTAAAAAACTAATACATGATAAATCTATATTTTTATATGTGTAACCAGTGATTTGAGTTATTTGATAGGGATGAAGCTAATGTTTGACAAGGAATACATTTCAGGTCAATGTCATCCTGGCACTTCAGCAAACCTTCATTTCGCCGCCAGTGGTGCCCCATTCAGCATGTGTGGGAAATTCACCATTCAAGCTGGTGGTCACCTCCCCTTCACTCTAGGTTTCTGTCCTCCTTCCCCTGGGTCTTTGCCCAGGGAAGACAGGTGTTTGAATGTGATAGTTCCATGGACAGATTTTGCTTTAATGGTGTCTGAGCAGCACGCGTGCCAGCCTTTAATATTTTCACGATGACTCTGGCCATGGCCTGGGAGGGGCGGGCCGGCCATAACTGAGGTAGAAAGTCCTGTTGGTGAGCTAGATTGAGTCACCGGGTGGGACCGGATTAGGCAGGAGAAAATGGGAAGGGGCTGAGCCCTGGGTCTCGTGCCATGATACACAGCAGCCTGTGAAACTCTCAGACAGAATGAGACCTGCTCTCCTGCCTCCACCACCCAGATCTGGGAGCATCCCGCTGGCACACCCCATTCCCAGCACCTGACTACGCCTCCTGCCTGACCCTGTCCTGGTGGGCACGCCTTCTGCTACACCCACCTCCATCCTGAAACCCTCCCTCCAGAGTGAGGGGCAGGTGGTCCCTCTACACACCCAGGTCAGCTTAAATACCCACCTGTTTTGCTGCAGGGCAGGCCAAGGGGCAGAGGGAAGAAGACACACCCAGAAAGGGTGGCGATGGAAGGAGGTTTGCACAAACGTTTTGCAGTATCAGTCCCAGCATGTTTCTGGTATGGAGCTGGATGCCTCCCCTACCCACATAAGCTCCTACACACAGGCTGGTAGGGGATGTGCTCATTTGTTCACTTGCAGTCACTCAACCAAGTAGACCACTGCTCCTCTCCATCCCCCTGGGATAGTCACACTTACCTACCTTGCAGGTCTCCACATTTTCTGAGACAGGCTTCCCTGTCTACGCCTTCCCAGTGGAAGGCTACATCTCCCCTTATACTCTTTCAGGGCACCGTGTCCATATGCTTAACATAATTCACTGCCATGCTCCTGATCATGCACTTGTTGTGATGACTGATGACTGCTAGCCACCCCCGGAAGCTCTGAGGACACAGGGGACATGGCTGTTACATGGAACATTGATTCCCAGAGCCTGGCCCACTGCTGGCATGTTGTAAGCACCCATTAACACTGTGGAATGAATGAATGGATGAATGAATCAATCATAGACTTTGGAGTGAGGCAAATCAAGACTGGGACCTTGATTCAGCTACTTCCTAGGTGTAGGACCATGATCATCTTTTTGAGTCGAATGTCTTCCCTTGTGAACTGCAGCAGAACTGCACAGAATTACTCACCAGGCTGTGCTGTTGAGAGGATAAGGATACTGCAGTAACCCACATGGATGGAGCCTGGCTTCTCGCGATGATGATGATGAACACTGACAGTGATAACAGTTGCTGGTATGTCCTGTGTGCTCAGAGGCCATCATGTGACTTATAAGCACTCTCTAATCCAGTTCTCATGGCCTTTGTGCACCCACTTCACAGATGAGAACATGGAAGCTCAGCAGGGCTTAGTGACCTACTCAGGGGCACATAGAAAACAAGTGTCAGGGCCTGTATTTTCTTCTTTGATACTTTTATTGAGATATAATGTACATATCACAATTTATTCTTTTAAAATACATTATTAGATAGTGTTTAGTATATTCACAGGGTAGAGCAACCAACATTACTACTACTATATTTTTGAAAAAAATTTTTTAGGTGTACCATATTTTATCTTTTTTATTTTAATTTCCAAATATTAGTTAAGGGGGTACAAGTGTTTTTGTTACATGGGTATCTTGTGTAACGCTTAAGTCAAAGCTTTTGGAGTGTCTGTTACCATAATAGTGTTCATTGTACCTAGCAGGTAAGTTTTTATCTGCACCCCCACAGCCCCCCTTCTTTGGCTTCTCATGCCCTCCGTATTGCTTTGCGCCCATGTGCACTCAGGGCTTAGCTCCCACTCATTAGTGACAACATGTGACATTTGGTTTTTCATTCCTGAGATACTTGACTTAGGATAATGTTCTCCAGTTCCCTCCACATTGCTGCAAATGACATTATTTCCTTCCTTTTTATGGCTCCGTCACAGTATTCCATGGTAGACACATACACCACATTTTCTTTATCCACTCAGGGGTTGAAGGACACTTAGGTTGATTCCTCATCTTTGCAACTGTAGATTGTGCTATAATAAACATTTGAGTGCAGGAATCTTTTTGAAAATACGACTTCATTACCTTTGAGTAGGTTCCCAGAAGTGGAATTACTGTATCAAATGGTAGGTCTTCATTCATTTCTTTGAAGAATCCCCATACTGCTCTCACAGTCCCACCGACTGTGTCAACATTCCTTTCTTTTTGCATTTATTTATTGTTTTTTGACTTTTAATAATGGCAAATCTGACAGGGGTAAGATGGCCTCTCATTGTGGTTTTAATGTGCATTTTCCAGATGATTAGTGATGTTGAACGTTTTTTCATATGTTTCTTACACCCTTATCTATTTTTAGAACATTCCTTCACCTCCAATTAGCAGGTTCCCTATCCATAAGCAGTCACTCTTCATTCCTCCCTCCCCCACCCCTTAGCAGCTATGAAGATGCTTCTGTCTCTGTGCTCTGCTCATTCTGGAGATGTCACAGCAGTGGAATCACACAGGTCTGTTCTCTTGGGTCTGGCTGCCTTCACATAGCCTGATGTGTTCAAGGTTGGGCCGTGGTGTAGCACGAATCAGTATAGTAGCCCCCTTCAGTCATCTGCAGTGTCAGTCTCTGTAACTTCAGTTACCCAACAATGATACAAAAATATTAAATAGACAATTCCAGAAATAAGCAATTTGTAAGTTTTAAATTTTGCACTGTTCTGATTAGCATGATGAAATCTCATGCCACTTCACTCCAGCCCACATGGGACATAAATCACCTCTTTTTCCAGCGTATCTACTTACTAGTTAGTTACTTAGCAGCTTTCTGGGTAACCAGATAGACTATGGAAGTATCCAAGGGCTTACTTTACGTTATAAAACACCCTTATTTCACATTATAATGGCCCCAATACAAGGGTAGTGATGCTGGCATATTATTGTAATGTCCTATTTTATTATTGCTTATTGATGTTTATCTTTTACTGTCAAATTTGTAAATTAAACTTTCTCAGAGGTACATATCTATAAGGAAAATCATAGTTTAACTTGGACTATATGGGTTCAAACTTTGTGGATCCACTTCTATGTAGATTTTTTTTGTTGTTGTTGAGACAGAGTCTCACTTTGTTGTCCTGGGTAGAGTGTCTTGATGTCATAGCTCATAGCAACCTCAAATTCTATGGAGCTCAGGAGATCCTCTTCCCTCAGCCTCCCAAGTATCTGGGACTATAGGTACCCGCCATGATGCCCAGCTAATTTTTCTATGTTTAATAGAGATGGGATCTCACTCTTGGTCAGGGTGGTCTTGAACTCCTGAGCTCAGGCAATCCACCCTCCTCAGCTTCCCAGAGTTCTAGGTGTGAGCCACTGCACCTGGCCAGAGCCAGAGTATTTTTCAGTAAGTGTTCTACTGAGTGCACCTGCATCCTCTGCCTCCCCTCCCTGCCTCCTCCGCATCTTCTGCCTTGCCACCCTGGGACAGCAACCTGAAGGGCATAGGTTGGGGATCTCTATCATGACCACTACTCCTTAATAGATAGTAAAAACATTGTCTCTTCCTTTCAGCTTTCTTACTACCATTTTTGTCTCAAGTTTATGTTTTTGTAAGAATACAGTAAATAATATATATATATACATATATATATATCTTATACAAGATATGTGTTAATCAACTGTTTATGCTATTGTAAAGCTTCTGGGTAGCAGTAGGTTATTAGTAGTTAAATTTGGGGGGAGTCAAAATTTATAGGCAGGGGTCAGGGATTGGCCCCCTGAGCCCCATGATGTTCAAGAGTCATCTATATACAGGGTTAGGAACTGAGGTTTCAGGCATCCCCAGGGGTCTTGGAACATCCTCTGTGGATAAAATGCACCTACTGTCCTTCATTCCTTTCTATGGCTGAGTATATTGTGTGGATGGATACACCATGGTTATTTACCTGTTCATCAGTTGATGGACACTTTGGTTGTTTCTATTCTTTATCTGTTATGAATAATGTCACCATGAACTTTCATGTGCAAGTTTTTGTGTGGACAGATGGTTTGGTTTCCTTTGGGTACATACCTGTGAGTGGAACTGCTGGGTCATGTGGTGACTCTGTCATCAGCAGTGTGAGGAATTGCCAGACTGTTTCCCAAAGTAACAAAGGCTGGTACACATCCTTCCCAGACTGGACATTAACAGAGTATTGGGCAAAGTTACTGTTTGGTGCCCACGGCAGCTTAGAGACCAGGTTATCTCTTGTCTCAGACTTGGAAGAAAGTAAGGAAGGCCTACCCGCTGAGGGCCCTGATGCCGTTTGGTGGGGGAGCATTTGGGTGACAAGCTCAAGATGTGAAAGGTCTCAGGCAGCTGAAATGAAAAGGAAGCTTCCTGTGGGTGTGAAGTCCTAAATCTTGGCTTAGCAACTCAGTTGCCAACACTAAATAAAGCCCAAGAATAGCTCCTGCTTCAGGGAAAAGACTTGGGGAGACAGTCAGTGTCCTCCAGATGTTGGCTGTGCAGGAGAAGCCCTAAGAACATGGTCCAGTCCTAGGTCCTATCTCAGAATATCCAGAGTCAAGATCTCTTGGGAAGGCTTAGGAGTCCGATGCTGCACATTGGAAGAGTAAGAATTGTCTTGGACCATACATTAAACACACAGATGCTAACATAAGCTTATGAGCAAAAGGAAAAAATAAAAAGATCTATGCATACTTTTTGTGATATGACACAAAAGATAAGAAAAAGGTCCTCACAAAATCAGCCTGTGGCTGGTGGGCTATAGGTTGGACACCTCTGGCTTAGGAATATGTGTATTTTAGAGTTTTCAGGTGGTCCTTATATAGCTTGTGGAATCCAGTGAGGAGTGGACTTCAGGCTCTAGGAGAGGAAAACACTATCAAAGAAGCAACTGGGAGCTGGGGACTCCTGGAGGGGGGGCTGGAGTCTGGACCCTCAGTGGCTCCAGCAGCAACTCAGGAGCACTTTGTGAAGAGATAGAGAGCCCATGGCTGCTGTGCAGTGGGCCCAGTGTGGAGATCGAGTCTTTCATCTGAGTGCCCCCTCGGCCCTTGGAATCAGAGTCCAGGTGTATCATCCACTGTGCAAGATGCCTCTGATGGTCACTGGCCATTGTGAAGACAGGTCCTCATTCCAAGGGCTCAGAAGACCCATGCAGAGGCTGTCTTCTTGCAGCCTGGAAAACTGTGGGCTTATTCAGAGTGTCAAGGAGCAGATCGGGCTGCCATGGATGATGGGATGATGGCAGGTGGCGGAGGTGCGCCACCCTTCCTGGGACTCCTTCCTATGATTTTTCAGTGACACAGTGATGCTACCATGCCCAGCTATCCAGCACCTCCTCCTCAAATACCTCCTGCAGGGACTTATCCCCAAGACTGAGCCACACGGCTCTGCACTCAAACGTGGAAGGCTGAAGGAAATGATCCTCAGGCCTTTGAGAAGGAGATAACCAGATAAAACAGGAATTGGATAATTTACCAGAAGGTGGAAAAAGGGCTAAGAAGGAGACTTACAGGATACCATTTGGTCAGCAGGGATGAAGCGTGTCTTCTTGCTCTGGCCTCCACAAGCCACTCTGACTATTCTGATTCTGGCCTTATCTCCTGGCCTCCACTAGCCTTTTTTCTACAGAGAAGCCACTCATGCCCCATAGTTCTGGGAAAGGGGCCAAAGAGAGGTTGGGTTTTAGACAGCCACCACTTAGCTATTTCTGCCCCATGCTCTGACACGTTGCATGGGCCTCAGAAAACCCACTTGACACCTTGTGATACATTTACAGGCTTGTTGGCTCCAGAACAGCTGGTGAGGAAGGGTAGAGGTGCCTTCCAAGACTTGCCTGTGGGCCTTCTCTCCTTGGCCTGGACATGTGCACTGGCTGGTGTTTCTAGGGAGAGAGAAATTCGGTTGCTGTCTCCCTGTGTATGGAGCGTCTCCTGGCATAATAGGCATGAGCAACAAAGGAAGGCAACTACCTCTTGATGTTCCTGGGAGGGTGAATCCTCAGAGGGCCCGTAGGAGTGCCGGCTGTGTGGGCAGCTGCTGGGAGCAGGGGAAGGTGCGCACCTGACTGAGCAGGTGCGGGGCCTGGCTGGAAGCCAGCTTCCGGCAGCTGGCTGCCACCCCCCTGTGCTAGGTGGTAACTTCAAATGCTCTGAAAGCTTTGCTGGCTCCAAGGGTGTAGCCTCCCCACAGATGGGAAGGGGCTCCCAGGTGGGAGGAGGGAGTGCAGGAAGCTATGCCCCAGAAGCAGGTCTCCCTACCTTCTGAAAGCAGCACCAACCCACAGTGCAGGTGTGGTCCCCTACGAGGGGCCAAGTGGATTTTCAGGGTTGCCCCAGCTGAATCTTGTCTGTGCTCCGGGTGCTCAGCCCCCAGCCTCTTCAGAGTCAGTGTGTCCCCTGATGAGCTCACCTCACACACACGTGCTCACACCATGGCTTCAGAGACCTCTGCAAGCTATGTGCACAGCCCACGCCTCTCTCCTGATCTCCAGACCCATCTAGGCTGCCCCCAAGGCTCCTCTACATCTGGCCGCCAATAGCAGCTCAGATTCAGCAGGGTCTTCCCGCTAGCTGGGAGTTCTGCTGCCCATTGCCTAGGCCATGGGCCCACGCTCCACCTCAGCCATAAACCCCTAAGTTGGCCTGGCCATGCTGTCCTGCTCACCCCTTCATGTGGCAGGATCAGTTACTATCTCTGCCAGTGACCTATAACTCCCAGGTCATTGGCCTCCTCAGCCCAGCTTCAGTCCCTCATGTGCTGAATGAAGGTGGTACAGTGGGGTCAGGAAGGACAGGTAGGGCTTCTCTTAATTAGAAAGTCAAGTGTGGTTGAGTGGAGTGAGCCCCAGAGAGAGAGAGAGAGACAGAGAGGAGGTGCGTGCCAGAGGGCAAACCAGGAACCAGGCTGTCAACTTATGATGAGGGAGGTTTTCAAAAGTGAAGGTGAATTGAAATATGTCAAAGAAAGCAAAATATTTGAATAGTGGAGAAGGGGGTCCAGGTTGGGCACTGAGCCAGCAGAGAAAGGCAGAGAGGCAGAAATATCAGGGATGCCCTGAGGGAGTGCGTGTGGCTCCACTGCGGCATGGGGTTGGGGACTTGGGTACGGGCTGACCTCTGCTAGGCCATCAAGAGACTAGGGCAGCACCACAGGCTTTTGAGCCACACCAGAAAGTAATGAGTGAGTATTTCCAGAAGATCGAGTTGGCAGGATGGGTGGGAGAGAGTGGGAGCTGCTGTGGTTGTCCAAGTTGGGGTGGCAGGGTGGGGCTGGGTCGGGGTCTGTGGTAGGAGGGTGTGTGGTGCAGGGGTGTTAATGGGGGGAGCTGACTGGGAGCAATTCCCAGGTAGGGGGGTGTATTTGAGGAAAGAGTGAGGACGGCTTCTTATCGGCGTATTCTTTTCACTTCTCTGAGGAGACAGGTCTGAAAGCTGGTAAGAAGTCATGTTACCGGGACCACTGAGGTTGAGGTGGGGAGGGGGCCCTTCTCCCCATAGCTGTCCCCACATGGTCCAGAGGAGTAACATGCAGCTCTGGCCTGGCCTTTCTCCCAAGTCTGTCTGTTCACCTCCTTGCTCAGCAGGGCTCTGAGGTTGTCCGTGACAGAAACTCAACTCAAAATGAATGTAAGCGAGAGGAGAAGGTGAGGGCCCGAGAATCCTAGTAGGATTGAGAAATCCAGCTGTGGGAAACACAGAACATGGGCCTCCAGCACTGACAGGGCCTGTGTCATGCAGCTTCCACCAGACCAAGGAGACCGGCGTCAACTCTCCCTCTCTAGGCCCAAGATCCCAGGGAAGTGACTCACTGGTCTTGAGTCAGGGGTTCACCTGTGCCCAGTCACTTGGGCTGGTGCTGGGGTGCTGCCAACCCCATGGAAGCCCCAGCTGTGACCCTGTGCATGGGGTGAGTCCTCCTGGAGAGGTGGGCAGACAGCCGTGGGGTCCACCGCCCCTGCACAGCAGAACTTGGGAGCAAACAGGGAGGGTGAGGAGGCAGTGGCATTGCCGGGGATTGGCTGATGAATTTAATCCCTCTCTGGGTAAGGTTCTTTTTAGAGTTAACATGAATCATTTCTTTATTGATCTGTTGAACATTGGTTTTATGATTCAGAAGACAACCAAGTACCAAATCCCTATTCTGTGTCAGGCCCTGGAGCAGAGATGGGGAAGGGAAGAAAAGGAGGCTCCCTGCCCTCTAGTTGTTCATGTTCTAGCATGGGAGACTCATGTATTAATAATTAAATTCTATAATAATAATGGACACATGTTAAATAGAGATGGAAGTTGTTATTGTCCAACCAGGTTCATTGCTTGCTGCACAAGAGGAAGCCGATACCCTGAGACTATAGGTGTCACAGCAGGGAAAGAGTTTAACCTCATAGGTGCCATGTGAGGGGATGGGAGGAACTTCTCAAATCCATCTCCCCAAAAATTTGAGAGAGGCTCGGCACCCGTAGCTCACCAGCCATATACACTAGAGCTGGTAGGTTCAAACTGAGCCTAGGCCTGCCAAACAACAATGACAACTACAACCAAAAAATAGCTGGGCATTGTGCCAGGTGCCTGTAGTCCCAGCTACTTGGGAAGCTGAGGCAAGAGAATTGCTTAAGCCCAAGAGTCAGGTTGCTGTGAGCTGTGATGCCATGGCACTTTACACAGGGTGACATAGTGAGACTCTGTCTCAAAAAAAAAAATGGGGATAAAGGGTTTTTAAAGATGGTTTGGTGGACAAAAAGCAAGACAACTGGGTCTGCTAATTGGTGGGTTTGAGACAACATCACAGGGGTGCACACAGTGCCTTTGCCCAGTCTGTTCTTGGGTGGAAGTCGCAAGACTTGTTGAGTCAGTTCCTCGGTATGGGCCGCAGGTCTGGGTGGGTCAGCTGCTCCACAGGAATGCAGGGCCTGGAAGACATCTCAAAAACCAGCCTTAGGGTTCATGAAGGTGATGTTATCTGTGGGACCAAGGAAGAAGGCTGAGAATCTTCATGACCGTCAGCTTTGTGACCCCCCCAGTAGTGAGCAATTATAGGAGAACAAGCTGGGAACAATGGCTGTTTATATACATGTTGCGACTACCCCAGTTCCTGCCTTGTGGCCCTTCTTAATTTTATATAAAGCAGTTTCAAAATGAGAATCTCTTGGGAATCCATCAGAGGCTGCTGGAGAGGAGCCTTTGAGGCAGAAATAGCAGTGCCAGGAAAGGCAGAGGCTCACGTTGGACGGGCAGGATCTTCTGGTGGTCCAAGGTAGCCAGGCGTAGGTGAGAAGGTACAGTGGGGGACAGAGAGTAGCAGGAGATGAGGTGAGGTTGGGTCGGCATCCAGGGGCTACTTCTTGAGGAACCTCCTATAGCATCCTAGGTTTGGCAAGGGTGTAAAATTCCAGATCTGCCTTTGAGAAAGACTATTCTGGTGGCAGTGTAGGTGATGGATTCGAAGGAAGAGGAGACTGTAGGTCACTGGGAATGTCAGGTAGAGAGGAGCCATAACTCTGTGGCCATAGGTAGAGCTTCACCAGGGCGGGAGGAGGTCTGGAGCATGAGAGGGAGGAGGCCAAGCTTGCAGGGCAGCAAGGAGCCCCTGTCTGAGGGCCCTGCTGTCCTCTGACGGGCCTGTTAGCTCCTGAGCAGAGTGGCCAGAGGAAACACAGTGCCCTGAAAGCCCAGGGTGTGGAGCCAGAACAGGTGCATCACTCTCTGATGATGTGTGTTCGGGCAAACCTCATAATCTCTGGGATGTGGTCAGTTAAACCGAGTAGTGAGCATATAACCCAACCCCTGGCTCACTGAGGGCCCTCGAAGCACATTAAGCCCTAATCATTCCTCACTGAGAGAAGAGCCAGGGCAATCAGTGGCTACTTCCCATTTTTTGTCCTAATTGGAGAGGTATGATTAATGACTAGAGGCAGTAATCATATCAATTTTGTAGTGAAGGCTGCAGTATTGTTCTCATGGCATGAGAAGTGCTCTGACTCAGCCTGCTGACGTTTCTTCTGGCATGGTCTTTTCTACTGAAACAAGGTTTCTTTAAATCTTTTGTCTCCATTCAAAGAAGAGTTCACTCCTCTGCTCTCTGTGTCAGGACCCTGGGGAACAGCCAGACAAGGTGGTGCTCAGCTCATGCTCAGTCTTGGAAGAGGAAGATGAAGTGTGTGCTCTGTTAAAAGTCTGGAAAGTGTTTGTTTGGTTTTCACTCATCTTTGTTCCAGGGTGGACAGAATTGAGAGCAGTCCTAATCAAGCCTGAATAGCCAAGGGGCAGAATGCACACCCCACCCCCACCCCCTGGTCCACACCCACCAGTGCCATTGTCACGAGTTATTCAAGGCTGGGCTGTGCAACTCACTCCTGTGTCGGAGGAATCACTCCTGCTTTTACAAAGTTCTGGCCACAGAGATGGGACTGTTGCCACACAGCAGCAGCATTGAGAATAGGACAGAAATCCATGCAAAAAATGTGCTTGTCAAGTCTGAAAGTTCCAATGCCCATTTAAGGCCTAGGGAGAGAAGGATCAGATCCTTCCTGTATGGGCTGAAGACTTTTGGTCACAAGGAATAGAAACCAAGTTGAGCTACATTTAGGCAAAGGAAAGTAAAAAGCATGAGGGTTGGATTTATTATAAGGACCCAGGGGGTATCTCTTAGCATCAAAGGCAGGAGGGAATAAAGCCAGGCCACAAAAAGGGACTAAAACCAGGAGAAAAACAATCAGCTGGCTCTGGTCACTTGTGACCCTAGCCCAGTGCAGTTGGCCTAGGAGATGGGAATGCTGTTGAACAAAATGACCCCAGAGGTCCCATCCTGGGGAAAGGGAAGACCACAGAGCATCCCGAACAGAGTGGAGAGCTTGACTCAAGGCAGAGATTGTGGGAGTCTTAGAATGTGGAGGTCTCTGAAGCCCTAAGAAGGAAATTGACCCAATTCACATGGAGGGGATCTCATAGTAGGGGGCAAGGCTACTTGAGAAGGAGATTTGAACAGAGAGATTAGATTCTAAAGGCTCCAGAACATAAAGTCTGAGGACAGAGGTTATTTCCTCGTTGCTATCACCCTCCACCCACACTTCTCAGACTCCAGGACAATGGTGTATACATAAGCAGGGCTGAATAAACATATAGGTTGAATCATATGGAACTGACATTTTTGTAGATCAAAACGGTTAAGCGTGGACCGTTTGCATTGTCCCGCCTACTGCTTCATGAACACACGCATGTTGGGTTGTGTTGGGATCTGGCTTTGAATACTTACTGTGGGACCTCAGGCAATTCATAAGATCAATGGTTTCAAGGTTCCTCCCTGCACCAAGGTGCTGGAAGCACGATTCCCAAATTTAACACCCAAAAGCACACTGACAGTCAGAGGCAGAGGCAGGAACAAGCTGGAGTCAGAGAGATCTGAGTTCAGGCCCCACCCAGGCCCATTTCCTTGGGTGTCTGGAGGGCCTTGGTGAGCCAGTGAGACTTTCCCTGATCTGACAGTGCCACCTCTTCTCTCAATCTGGACCACACTCTCTCGTTTTATGGTGAAAAGCAAGGAATAACTTTTTCCAGTTGGATTCTCTGGAAGATCTTAGGCAACACAGCCAACTTGAACTGATCCCAGGCCAGCATCCTGGCCACAGCTCAGCTCAGCGAACTCGGCCAGAGCCCGAGGCGGGGGCTCAGCTCACTGCCAGGCAGCTCTGCTTGGCTGTCAACCAAGCGTGGGTGCAGCCCCCGGAAAACCGGGCTGAGGGCCCAGAGGATGCTCCGGGCACTGTGCAGTTGCTCCTCTTGAGTTCAATTTTTAATAGCATCTGTAGGGCAGGGAGCCTGAGGCTGACCGCGAGCCCATTGTCCTGACTTCTCAGGGCAAGGCTCTCTCAGAAGCTCTTGTGCATCCGTATTCTCTCTCAGCAAAATGTGTCAGTTTCTCTTCTTCCCTTTTGCAGAGCACAGCCAGCAATGGAAGATGACTTTATAGAGAGCTTCCTGCATTCCAGGGGCTTCCTTGAGAACTTTGTATATATCATTTCTTTGAATTCTCTCAAAACATTGATTAGGAAGAAGGTACTAATAACCTAACATGTAGAAGAGGAATCTTAGCCTAAAAAGTGCAGGGGAGGTAGTGGGGAGAGAAAGGAAAAACAGGGAGAGGAAAAATAAATCTACAATATAATATCATAACATATTATGAAGCCACTCTTATTTTAAAAAGATTGTATGAGAATTTCCCAGACTCACAGAGCCACTGAGTGGCCTGTGCAGGACAAACGTCCATCTTTTAAAAGCCAAAGCTCCTCCTCACCAACTTATAGGGACTTTTATGGAACACTTGCTGTGTGCCAGGTACTCCACTGGCCACGTCCTTCTTTCCCTCATTATTCCTCACAATGGATTCTGTTATCATAATATGGGTCTGGGATTTGAAAAAAGGACATCTGCTCCAAAGCATCTTGCTTAATTCAGGAAGGACAGCAGCAAGCACAGCTTTGTCTGGCTGCATTTGGGTAACAAAGTTGTGCTCTTTTTTCACTCCTAAATTCTATCTGTTTGGAGTTCCCTAGCATAGTAGCATTAAGGCAGTTTTGTGGTAGATGTGTTCATATAGTTGCATACTACGTAGCAGTGATCAGAAGTGAACTTCTGATACCCACTGCAGCATAGCCAGAGCTCACAAACATGCTGAATGAAAGAACATAAAGGATTATTACATTTATATAAATTCAGAACAGGCAAAATGGTATACAGAATCTTTCTGATATTGCTCAGCTAGAAGAGTGGTTGCCTTCATGGGGGGAGTTGACTGGGAAAGGCCTCAAGGAGACTTTCTGGGGGACGATAATGTTCTCTACCTACTGGGGCCTGTGTTAGGCTTTTGTCAAAACTCAACAAATGGGCATTTAAGGTCTGCATGTTTTGCTATGTGCAAATTTTACCTAAGAAGATAAAAGTAAAACAAATGAATATTGGATTCTAGTTAATGTGCATGCTGAAGTGTTTAAAGGTATATTCATTTCCTTTTGAAACATCAAAAACTAAGCTTGATTTCTGGATGCATAGAGAAATGGATGGGTGGATAGATAGGTATGAGATAAGGTAAGTAAAAGAATGTTACTGGTAGCATCTAGGTGGTGGGTATGTGAGTGTTTGCTGTTAAATTCATTCAACTTGGCTGTATGTTTAAAAATTTCTGTAGGAAAGTGCAAGGAAAGGGATTCTGTGGAGCCCTGGGATCCCCTAGTGGTGAGTCAGGGGTCCCAGAAGTCAGGATTGGGAGGCGAGTTTTTGCAAGCAGGAGCCATCATCCTTGCTTATCTCTGTCACAGATCTTGCAGCCCTGA
This sequence comes from Otolemur garnettii, assembly GCF_000181295.1. Classification (NCBI taxonomy): domain Eukaryota; kingdom Metazoa; phylum Chordata; class Mammalia; order Primates; family Galagidae; genus Otolemur; species Otolemur garnettii. The sequence goes on from NW_003852406.1 coordinate 32,631,139, forward strand.
GTAAGCACTAAAATACACATTCCCCTGGGTCTGAGTTTACAGAGGGAAACTGAGGTGCAGAGGAACCTTGCTCAAGGTCTCTCCAGACTAGAACTCAGGACTTGTGTTTCCAGCCTCTCCTCCCAGTTTGCCTTATCACCATCCAAAGAACACAGGCTTTTATTCCATGGCTCAGGGCTGTGAATCACACCTGCATCCAGGGATCCAGGTAACTGACCCCAGCACAGGGAGCCAGTGGCACCGAGGGCAGTAAAACAGGCCTGTGCGTTAGAACCCACCTGCCAGTGGCTTCCTGTAGGTGTATTTGAAGTCATAGGAAACTGGGGTGGTTTTTACAAATAAATAACCCAGGATAAGACAAGCCTCTCAGATCAAAGGAGGACTCTGGCCCAAACTTGAACCCAAATCAAGCATGCTCTTTCGGCTCGACTCTGGCCGGGCAGAGGGAGGAGTGGAGAGAGTCTATCTGCTGTGCAAACATCCCTGTCTCTGCCCTTCCTGGGTTTGTGTGAGCCTGAGACCAGGAGCCCTGGAGGAAGGCTGTGCTCTCTGAACTGCTGCCAGGCCCTGCCCCCTGACATTCCAGCCCAGCTCCCAGGCACAGCAGGTGCCAGAAAATTGGCCTCTTGGTTGTGTCCCAGCCCCAGGGGCTCCCTCGTGGGCCATATGCCGGCCTCAAGGCTCTCATGTAAGTCCCTGGGGCCCTGGCTCTTTGAGAACTGTGCATGGCCTCCTTTGTCATGCGCCTCCTTTGGCAGCCCTCCTGGTTAGTCTCAGTGCTACTTGGGGGAGGGAAGAAGGATGAAAAGAGGCACACAGAGGCCAGCAGTCCTGGCTCTTCTCTCAGCGAGGAAAGATTAGGTGGGAAGGTGTCTCTGAGCAGAGGAAGATCTCTTAGAAGTTGAAATTTGCCAGCTTCAGTGTGCACGCCAGTCTTTGAAGATTGCCAGTCAGTGGCTGGGTCAATGTCCCTGGTTTCTAATAAGCTCTCAGGTGATGCTGATGCTGCCATCCCGACCACGCAGAGGAGCATTACAGGTGGCCAAGTCTCACCCTCACCGAGTCTCATTACTCGGTCTGAATACAGGATTGTAAACCGTGTGAAGAAAGCAGTCAGGACACTGCAAAGGCAGTGGCAGAGAGAGACTCAGAGGGGGAAAGGCTCTCTGAGACAGGACTGTGAACTGAGACCCGAGGGTGGGTGGCATGAGGGGAAGCCTGCCAGGCAGTGGAGAGAGCCTGAGCTTTGGGGCAGAAAGGAGCATGGCCTCTCAAAGATGCCTATGTGGCCGGATGGAGGCTATGTGAGATGAGCCTGGAGGGCCACTGGGCCACACAGGGCAGGCATGGAGTCCTGAGTCCAGTGCAGGTGCGATGGGAAGCCCGTGGGGGATTTTATGCAAAAATGCACCATGATCCCTGCTAGCAGAGTTTGGAAGTGGTGGAGAGTAGGCGGTGAGATGGTTCTTGCAGAATCCTTTGGGAAAGAGTCTTGAACCTTGGCGGGAGCAATGACTCTCATTCTCTCTAAGGTGGGTCATATTTTCGGGGGACAAGCTACAATTGGGGAAAGGCCTCATTGATTAATGAACATTTTATGAGAACAAAATAAGTTGTAAGGACTTAACCTCCACCTTGGCTTCCCCTTTTGACTTCTCATGAGTTAGGATTGTTTCCATGGTGAATGTCAGTGACACAACTCAAATTGGCTTAACCACAAAAGGACCTTTATACTGGCTTCTGTAATGGAAGAGCCCAGGTATCAGAGCAGCCTCAGGCATAGCTGGATCTGGATGCTCAGGCATTACCTTTCCCTCTCAGGCAGCTCTCTCAATGTGGGGGCAGAGCCGGTGCAGCAGCCCAGGCCTGCCAGCCACCACGGGGTAAAGGGGCAGCTTTCCTGAGTTCCAGCCAAGGACCCTTTGCTTGGTCTCAGGTCATGTGACCAGCCCTGACCCGATCATTGGCCTGGCCGGCTGCCTGTCTCCCACCTGAAACCAAGTGCACTGAAAGTGGGGAGAGGGAGGCTAAAAGCAGATCAGCAGGCTGGCAGACCCGCTGTGGGCACTGAGGCACAGGCTGGGTTCGCCCTCCCTGCCTTCCTATCCTTCAGTTCCTACACCTTACTTCCCCTCTGCTTTCTGAATATACACATCCTCCACCAGTCGTTCAGGGTGGTTCATGCTCCCTCCTTGTGCTCTTAGTCCATGCCTGGACCTGGCCTGTTCTGAAGACACCTGGCTCTGGGAGCAGGAGACATCTGCCAGCCCCTGTCACCTGCCCCCCTCTCTTGCTGCTCCCAGTGCCTTTCCCCAAGTTGGGAGGTCTGTACCCCCGCAGGCCCTCATTTCCAGTTTGAAGGATTCCTTTCATACACAGCCTCCATGCCTGTGCTGACTGTGAGCATAGAGCCCAACCCTGGTGCCTGTGTTGAGTGTGAACACGGGTCCTAACCCTGG